>NW_026606092.1:1202500-1577500 GCF_029834395.1 Sorex fumeus
ATTCAAGACTCTCCAAAATGGTCGGAGGAATCGAACCCAGCTCGCTTCTGCTGGTTGTGTGAAGGCAAATGCCCTACTGCTGTGCTATTGCTCCAGCCTGGCAGTGTGGAAAGGGAAATGAAAAGAAGACCAAACTGGAGTGTAGAGTGGAGATTTAGATGACTTCAAGTTTCTGGGAGGAGTCACCAGTGGAGATACTAGGCCTATGTAGAGTGGGGAATCAGATGAATTCAAGACTCTTCGAGAGGGGCGGAGAAATCAAATCCAGCTTGAACGGGCTGGCTACACACAAAACAAATGCCCTATCGCTGTGGTATCAATCCAGACTGGCTGTGTGGATAGGGAAAGGAAAATAAAAACTGGAGTGTAGAGAGGAGATTCAGATGACTTCAAGTCTTTCGGTAGAATCACCAGTGGAGAATGAATTCAATATTCTCAGTAAATGAACAGAAGACCAGATAACCATAAACTGGACATTCTGATGATTTCAGAACTCTCATATGTGTGGACAGGAAAATGAACAGCTGACCATAGTAGAGGGAATAAGCACTGATACCACACCTGGGTAAAGTGAACAGGCATATGAAAACCAGTTTGGGAATGCAGATGAATAGTTTGAAAGGTATCAGATGACCACTAGGACGGGGTAGAGTGGACAAGATGATGAAAACTTCGTCTTGATTGAGTGCGCTGCAGATGAACCCAGATATTTAGATGTTGATATTTAGATGAATTCAAGTTGCTCGGTAGTGTGGTAGGTTAATGCACACAATAACATTTTAGAGTGGATAGGCATATGAACACCAGTCCCGGGCAGAATTTACAGCAAATTCTGTTTTATCTGGAAAGGTCTTTGAACACCAGGCTGTGGGAGCTGTGGACAGGCAGATGAACACCAGGATGAACACGAGGATGGGTAGATTGAACATGCACATGAATCCCAGTACCCAGCAGTTTGGACAAGTATATGAATACAAAGCCTTTTGTATTGTATTTTGTATTTTGTATTGTCTAGGGAGATGTATAATTTGACTCGATTTAGAGGACCATGAGATGAAAACCGGGCCTGGGAAAAGTGGAGATTCAGATTAATTCAAGAATCTCCGAAGGGGTGGAGGAATGGAACCCAGGTAGGCCAGGCTGGCTGCGTGCAAGGCAAATACCCTACCGCTGTGCTATTGCTCCAGCCCGGCAGTGTGGATAGGGAAATGTAAAGAAACCCAAGGTAGAGAAGATTCAGATGACGTTGGTCTCTGGCTAGAGTTACCAGTGGAGATACTAGGCCTGCCTAGAGTGCAGATTCAGGTGAATTCAAGAATCTCCGAGAGGGGCAGAGGAATTTAACCCAACTCAGTCAGGCTGGCTGTGTGCAAGGCTAACGCCCTACCTCTGTGCTATCGTTCCAGCCCGGCAGTATGGATAGGGAAATGAAAAGAAGAACAAGGTGGAATGTAGAGTGGAGATTAAGATGGTATCAAGTGTCTCAGTAGAGTCACCGGTGGAGATGCCAGGCCAGCTTAGACTGTAGATTCAGATGAATTCAAGACTCTCAGTAAATGAACTGAAAACCAGGTAGAGCCTGCAATGGAGATTCAGATGATTTCAGAACTCTCATTTATGTTGACAGAACAGCTGAACAGGGTAGAGTGGATAGGTGCTGAACAACACGCCCAGTTAAAGTGAACAGGAGGATGAAAACCAGGATCGGGAAGATTTGACATGCAGATGAATACCAGTCCTGAACAGTGTGAAAGGCATCAGGTCATAACCAGGACGGGATAGAGTGGACAGGGAGATGAACACGTCGTCTTGATAAGTCAGAGGTCGATGATAACCAGGCTTGGGTAGAGTACACAGGGATAATAACTTCGGCTTGATAGAGTGGACACGAAGATGAACAGAGATATAGATCTTGAAAGTTAGATGAATTCAAGGCGCTCAATAGTGTGGCTAGTTTAATGCACACAATAACATGTTAGAGTGGATAGAAAGATAAACACCAGGCCTGGACAGAGTTTACAGCAAATGAAACTTGGCATGCTTATACTGGGAGGTGTGGACAGGCAGATGACCACCAGAATGAACACTATGATGGGTAAATTGAACATTCACATGAATCACAGTAACGAGCAGTTTGGACAAGCCTGGTTATACTAGGAAGATGCATAATTTGACTCGATTTAGTGGACCACTGAATGAAAACCAGGCCTGGGTAAAGTGGAGATTCAATAAATTCAAGACTTTCTGTGACGGGTGGAGGAATCGAACCCAGCTTGCCATGTCTGGCTGTGCACAAGGTTAACGCCCTACCGCAGTACTATTGCTCCAGTCCTGCAGCGTGTATAGGGAAATGAAAAGAAGACCATGGTGGAGTGTAGAGTGGAGATTCAGATGACTACAATTCTTACAGTGGAATCACAAGTGGAGATACTAGGTCTGCCTAGAGTGCAGATTCAGGTGAATTCAAGACTCTCAGAGAGGGACGGAGGAATCGAACCCAGCTTGGCCAGACTGGCTTCATGCAAGGCCAACACCCTACTGCTTTGCTATCTCTACAGCCTGAAAGTGTGATAGAGAAATGAAAAGAACTCAGGTGGAGTGTAGAGTAGAGATTCAGATGACTTCAAGTCACTCGGTAGATTCACCGGTGGAGATGCCAGGCCTGTGTAGAGTAGGCCCTCCCTTTGATCGTCGATTTACTCAAGCGGGCCCAGTAACGTCTCCATTGGAGACTTTGTTGTTACTGTGTCTGGCATATCGAATACTCTCGGTAGCTTGCCGGGCTCTCCGAGAGGGGCGGAGGAATCGAACTCGGGTCGGCCATGTTGGCTGCTTGTAAGGCGAACGAACGCCCTACCGCTGTGCTATCACTCCAGTGTAGAGTAGAGATTCAGGTAAATTCAAGACTTTGCCTGAGGGGCCGAAGAATCGAACCCAGTTAGGTAGGGAAGGCTGGGCGCAAGGCCCTACAGCTGTGCTATTGCTCCAGCCCGGCAGTTTGGATAGGGAAATGAAAAGCAGAGCAAGGAAGAGAGTAGAGTGGAGATTCAGATGACTTCAAGTCTCTGGGTAGAGTCACCAGTTGAGATACCAGGCTTGCGTAGAGTAGGGATTAAGATGAATTCAAGACTCTCTGGAGGGAAGGAGGTATCAAACCAAGCTCGGTGGCCTGGCTGCACGCAAGGCAGATGCCCTTCGCTACTGCTGTGCTATCACTGCAGCCTGGCAGTGTGGATAGGGAAATGAAAAGAAGACCACGGTGGAAATGAAAAGAAGACAACGGTAGAGTGGAGGTTCAGATGACTTCAAGTCTCTGGATAGAGTCATGAGTGAAGATACAAGACCTGTGCATGTGGGAATTTAGATGAATGCAAGACTCTCCGGAGAAGGGAGGAGAAATCAAACCAAGCTCGGCTGGGCAGGCTGCACGCAAGGGCAACACTCTACCACTGTGCTCTAGCCCGGCATTGTGGTTAGGGAAAGAAAAGAAGACCAAGGTGGAGTGTAGACTGTAGAGTGTAGAGGTGTGGACAGGCAGATGAACACCATGATGGGTAGAATGAACATGCACATGAATCCTAGTACTGAGTAGTTTGGACAAGTATATGAATACCAAGCCTGGTTAGTCTAGGAGATGTACAATTTGACTGTATTTAGTGGACCACAAGATGAAAACAAGGCCTGGGTAAAGTGGAGATTCAGATAAATTCAAGACTTTCAGCGAAGGGTGAAGGAATGGAACCTAGCTTGGCTGGAATGGCTGCCTGCAAAGAAAACGGCCTATGACTGTGGTATCGATCCCTGTCCATACAACCGAGAGATCAGAAATCATCTGAAATTCCATTTCATGCTCTAATTGGTCTTCTGTTCATTTACTGAGAGTCTTGAATTCATATGAATTCATCTGAACTCTACGCAGGCCTGGTATCTCCAGTGGTGACTCGACCGAGAGACTTGAAGCCATCTGAATCTCCACTCTACACTCCACCTTGGTCTTCATTTCATTTCCCTATCCACTCTTCCGGGCTGGAGCAATAATACAGTGGTAAGGTGCCTTGCGTGCAGGAAGTCCGTATGACTGGGTTCGAATCCTCCATCCCTCGTGGAGAGTCATAAATTCACCTGAATCTGGTCTAGGAAGGCCTAGTATCTCCACTGGTAACTCTAGCCAGAGACTAACATAATCTGAATCTTCTTCACCTTATCACTTATAATCACTTAACTTCCCGTTAGTCGTCAATTTGCTTGAGCGGGCGCCAGTAACGTCACCATCTGTCCCTGTCGAGTGCTAGTGTAGCCCAATGGCATCTGTTCGCTCTGGGAACATGAACAGCCTCAAACCGATCATTCGTGATCTTGATGAAGAAGTCTGATCATCTGGTAGGTGGCCGGCCACGTGGTCTTTTGACATCCCGTGGAATCCAGTTGGTAACAGCTCTAGTCCAGCGGTCGTCTTTAAATCTCATTACGTGACCAGCCCATCTGATTTTTGACACCTTGGCAAACGAGACAGCGTCCCTGATTCTCGATCGTCGACGGATGTCAGAACTTGGGATTTTTCTCTCATTTGAGTGAAACGTGATATTCCAAGCATAGCTCTTTCAATTCTTTGGGAGACCTGAATAGCATTCTCATCCTGTTTGCGTAGGGCCCAGGTTTCTGAGGCATATGTTATGCAGGAAGAACAGTGGAATCAAAGAAATGTGCCTGGAGCCGTAGGTTCTTCGTCCTCTTAGCTATTTCTTCGACGTTCTTGAAGGCGTTCCAAGCCTCTCTCTTCCTTCCTTGCAACTCGGGTACCAGGTCATTTGTCATGTTGACTTCTAGAACTAGGTACACATAGCTGTTGCATTCGGAGATGGTCTTTCCATTGAGAGCGAATGGGGCATCAGGAACGAGTCTGTTTCTCATAAACATTGTCTTCGTAAGATTCAGCTGTAATCCTACCTTTCCACACTCACGGTCAAAGTCGGCCAGCATTTGTGCCGCTTGGCTGATGTTTGGTGTTATTAAAACAATGTCATCAGCAAAGCGGAGGTGGTGTAGTTGCCGACCATCTATCTTCACTCCCATTCCTTCCCATTCCAGTCGTCGCATGATGTTCTCGAGGGTGGCACTGAAGAGTTTCGGTGAAATGGTATCACCCTGCCGCACCCCTCTCTTGACATCAACGATCACTTCTTTGTAGAATGGTGAGATCCTGGTAGTGAATCCACAATACAGCTCACGGAGGATCTTCATGTATTGGGCTTGAATGCCCTGATTGGCTAGGGCTTCATGACCACTTCCGTCTCACAGAATCAAAGATATTCTTTATATCAATGAACGTTAAACAGAGCGGCATCTTGAACTCCCAAGAAACCTCAATGAGCTTGATTATCGTGTCGATATGGTCGATGGTGCTGAATCCTTTGCAGAACCCGGCTTGCTCACATGGTTGTCCTTCATCTAGTGTTCTGCCAATCCTATTTAGGATGACTCGAGTGAACAACTTGTAGATGACAGACAATAGGCAGATCGGGCGATAGTTGCCAATGTCATGGATGTCTCCCTTCTTGAACAGTAGTACGGTCCTGCTGATTTTCCATTGGGACGGAACCTTGCATTCAGACAGGTAGCGAGTGAAGAGCCGAGCCAGTGTATTGATGAGTACTGACGGCAGGTTCTTCAGGTGTTCAGGTCTCACCATGTCTGGTCCGGGTGCTGTTTGTTTCTTTACTAACGAAATGGCATGTCGGATTTCGGTAGGGAGAACGTTGGGAACGGCATATCCATCTTGTGGAATTTGGTATGTTGGCAAGTGGACATGGCTATCGAAGAGATATGAGTAGAAGTTATGGATAATCTTCTCCATTGCCGTTCTGGAGGATGTGATGGATCCATCAGGACGTCGGAGGGCAGTCATCTTGGTCTTCTAGTTGGCGAAGGACAGGTGGGTGTTTTGAATACTTTTCCCGGCTTCTGCCACATCTACCAGCACTTCTGCTCTTCTCTCTTTGAGGTCTTCCTTCATCGCATCTCTACACTGCTTTGCGAGCTAAGACGTTAGCTTGTGGTTGCCTGCGGCATGCAACAAACCACGCTGGCGAATAAGGTCAAGAGTTTTTGAAGACAGGCATTTTTTTGTTGCTATCTCTCTCTTGGCGTTCCTGCACAATCATGTAGGTGCTGAAACATTCGATTGTATTCCTCGTCAATGTTGTCAACAATGGCATCTTCCCATGTTGCCAAAATTGTGCCAAAGAGCTCCCAGTTGGTGGTCGTTCTGGGAGTTATCTTTTTAAATTTTGCAGCCCTTTCTCCCCGTTCTCTGAAGTAGAATTTTGCACTAAGGAAATGGTGGTCCAATCACGTTCGAAATTTTGGGACAATAGCGACATCGGTCAGGCAAAACCTCGATTCAATATGATGTGGTCTATTTCATTGTGGAATCGTCCACTGGGAGACTCCCATGTCCAACGTTTAGATTCTGCCTTCTGGAATTGTGAGTTACCATGGATGGTCTTGGTCGACATGATGAACTCAGACAGTCTCTCACCCTGTTTGTTCCATTCTAGGCCATGGGTCCTGATGTGAAGTTCTTCAGCTGATCTTCTCGGTCCTATCTTGGCATTATAATCACCCAGAATGATCTTGTAGAAGGTGTGGTATTCCACACCTCCACTACCCAGTCCCTGCCACATCCAGGGCGCTTTCCGGACCCGCGTGGCAGCCCCGGCCGAGACTCACGCACGACTGAAGACTGAAGACCCACAGAACAAGATAAGCGGAACTCTCTGAGACCTTGGACTCCAGGATAAACGGACCCAGGGACAGAGATTCTCTGCTTGCTCCTACCAACCACAGGTGACAAAGGGATTCTAATCAGGAGCGCCACCCTACCCTGCCTGTCTGCTTACACCAACCATCAGAGACCCAGGGATCAGATCGCGCATAGAAGACCCACCCTACCCCTTCCCGGACCAGATAAATACACCACTGGCAGACCTCCACTACCGACACTATCTCCACTACCCAGCCGCCGCCACACTCCAGGACGCTTTCCGGACCCATTCGGCCGCGAAGCGACACATCGTAAGACACTAAATACCCATCTTCCAGAATTGCTGTACCATATTTGATAGTGTTCAAATATAGTAACAACTACGAGGGCGATTGGGCGATTAGAGGTCACCCAAAAGCCTCTATCCCTCTCGGAAAGACTTGCAAGCTACTGAGAGTATTCTGCCCGCACGGAAGAGTCTGGCAAGCTATCCGTTGTGTATTCGATATGCCAAAACCAGTAACTACAATGGGTCTCATTCACCTGACCCTGTAGGCTTCACCGACATGGCAGCACTGAGAAGGATGAGAAAGGAGAGGCCGATAAAATCTCAAGGCCGAACTAGGCTGCCACAATGGAGGACAAAAATGATCGTCTGTACTTTCAATGCACGCATGCTAGCATCAGATGCATCCATAGAGGACCTGATGGTACAAGTGCGAATGATCAAGTACGACATCATTGGTCTGACCGAGACAAGAAGGCACGAATCTCACCATGTTGTTTTCACTCTGGAGAAGAATTGTTCCTCGGAACATGTGATAAAAGAAATGTCTCAGGAGTCGGTGTCCTTGTAAACACAAACTTGGCCATGAGCATTGATTCATTCGAATGCCTAACAACCCGAATAGATGTGGCTAACTGCCAGCAGTTTCTATCTTCGTTGTCTACTCACCAACATCTCATTATGATGAAAGAGAAATCGAGAAGTTCTACATGGAACTGGAGAAGTTCTATAAAGAAGACCACACCTTCTACAAGATCATTCTCCACCTTGGTCTTCAGAAACTAGAAGTAATCTGAAACTTCACTCTACACTCCACCTTGGTCTTCTACTCATTTCCCTATCCAACTCTGCCAGGAAGAAAGCTATAGCACAACGGTAGGGCGTTTGCAATCGTGCACCCAGTCCGGCTGCTCTGGGTTCGATTCCTCCATGCCTTGTGGAAAGTCTTGAATTTTTCTGAATCTCCACTTACCCAGGCCTGGTTTTCGTCTCGTGATCCACTAAATCAAGTCAAATTATATATCTCCCTGGTTATCCAAGTATGGTATTTATATACTTGTCCAAACTACTTGGTACTGGGATTCATGTGCAGCCAGCCCGGCTGAGCTGTGTTTGATTCCTCCGCACATCATCCGGAGGAATTAGAATTCATCTGAATCTGCACTCTATGCATGCCTGGTATTTCCACCTGTGACCTCTTTCTGGAGAATTGAAGTCATAAGAATCTCCATTCTACACTCCACCTTGTCTTCTTTTCATTTCCCTATCCACACAGCTAGACTGGATCAATAGCACAGATGTAGGCGTTCGCCTTGCAAACAGCCAGTCCAGACGATCTGGGTTTGATTCCTCTGCCCCTCGCGGAGAGTCGTGAATTCACCTGAATCTGGACTCTAAGAAGGTCTAGTGTCTCTAATGGTAACTCTAGTCAGAAACGTGAAGTCGTCTGAATCTTCAGTCCACACTCGACCTTTGTCTTCTTTTCATTTGCCTATACACACTGCCAGGCTGGAGCAATAACACAGAGTTAGGTGTTTTTGCCTTTCTTTCACCCAGCCTGGCTGAGCTGGGTTTGATTCCTTCACCCCTCTCAGATAGTGTGGAATTCATCTGAATCCCCTCTCCAAACAGGCCTGGTATCTCCACTGGTGACTCTACCCAGAGACTTGAAGTCATCTGACTCTCCAATCAGCACTCCACCTTGGTCTTCTTTTAATTTCCTTCTCCACTCTGCCGGGCTGGAACGATAGCACAGCAGCAGGACATTTGCCTTGCGTGCAGCCAGCTTTGCTGAGCTGGTTTCGAATCCTCCATCACTCTTGGAGAGTCTGAACTCACCTGAATCTGGACTCTAGGAAGGCTTAGTATCACCTTTGGTGACTCTAGTCAGAAACTTTGAAGTCATCTGAATCTCCTCTCTAAACTCCACCTTGGTCTTTATTTCCTTATCCACTATGCCAGGGTGCAATGATAGCACAGCGGTTTGACGTTTGCTTTGCATGCAGCTAGCCTGGCCAAGCTGGGTTCGATTCCTCTGCCCCTCATGCAGATTCTTGAGTTCATCTGAATCTGCACTCTACGCACACCTGGTATCTCACTGGTGACTCTACCTAGAGAATTGATGTCATCTTAATCTCCACTCTAAACTCCACCTTGTCTTCTTTTCAATTCCCTATCCAAACAACCAGGCCAGAGTGATAGCACAGATGTAGGGTGTTCGCCTTGCACGCAGCCAGCCCAGCCAAGCTGGGTTCAATTCCTCTGCCCCTCGCGGAGAGTCCTGAATTCACCAGACTCTGGACTCTAAGATGGCCTAGTATCTCCACTGGTAACACTAGTCAGAGATTTGAAATCCTTGAGTCGTCACTCTACACACCACCTCGGTCTTTTCATTTCTCTATTCACACTGCCAGGCTGGAGTGATAGTGGACATTGCTTCGCTTGTAGCCAGCTCGCCCGAGTGGGGTTCTATTCTTCTGCCCCTCTCGGAGAGTCTTGAATTCATCTGAATCCCCACTCTATGTAGCCCTGGTATCCCCAGGGGTGAGTCTACCCAGAGACTTGAAGTCATCTGAATCTCCACTCTACACTCCTCCTTGGTCTTCTTTTAACTTCCCTATCCACACTGCCGTGCTGGAGTGATAGAACAGCGGTTGGGCGTTTGCCTTGCCTGCAACAAGCCTGGGTGAGCTGGGTCCGATTCTTCCGCCCCTCGTGGAAAGTCTTGAATTTATCTGAATCTACACTTTACCAGAACTGGTTTTCATCTAAATCGCGTCAATCTATACATCTCCCTAGACAATCTAACCAATCTAACAATCTAACAAGTTTTCATATACTTGTCCAAAGTACTCGGTACTAGGATTTATGTACATGTTCTATCCTACCCCGCGTGGTGTTCATCCTGGTGTTCCTCTGCCTCTCCACACCATTCCAAGCCTGGTGTTCAACGACCTTTCCAGTTTAAGCAAGCAAAGTGTGCATTTGCTGTTCACTTTTCCAGGCCTGCTCTTCCTGTCTATGCACTCTAACTTGATATTGTGTGTATTAACCTAGCCACACTCATTTCCCTAACCATACTGCCGGGTTGGAGCAATAGCACAGCAAAAGGGCTTTTGCCTGGCGTGCTGCCAGCCCTGCCTAACTGGATTCATTTCCTTTCCCCCTCTCGGAGAGTCTTGAATTCAACTGAATCTGAACTCGAGGAAAGTTTAGTATCTTCTTTGGAGACTCTAGTCAGAAACTTTGAAGTCATCTCAATCTCCACTCTACACTCCACCTTGGTCTTCATTTCATATCCCTATCCACTCTGCTAGGTTGGAGCGATACCACAGCGGTTTGGCGTTTGCCTTGCATGCAGCCAGCCCGGAAGAGCTGGCATCGATTCTTTCGGCCCTCATGCAATTTGTTGAATTCATCTGAATCTCCACTCTATGCAGGCCTGGTTTCTCCGTGGTGACTCTATCAAGAAACTTGAAGTCACCTGAATATCCACTTCTACACTCCACCTTGGATTCTTTTCATTTTCCTATCCACTCAGCAAGGAAGAATGCAATAATAGCACAGTGGTAGGGTGTTTGCCTGCTTGCAGCCATCAGGGCCATGCTGGTTTGGATTCCTCCTCCCTCTCATGTAGTCTTGAATTTGTCTAAATCCCCACTCTACCCAGGTCTGGTATCTCCACTGGTGACTCTACCCTGAGACTTGAGTCATCTAAATCTCCACTCTACACTCTGCCTTGGTCTTCTTTTCAATTCCCTATTCACACAGCCAGATGGAGCGATAGCACAGCAGTAGGGCATTTGCCTTGTGTGTAGCCAGCCTGACCTATCTGGGAGAGATTCCTCTGCCGCTCTTGGGGATTCTTGATTTTCTCTGAATCCCCACTATATGCAGGCCTGGTATCTCCACTGGCGACTCTCTCCAGAGACTTAAAGTCACCTGAATCTCCACTCTACACTCCACCATAGTCTTCTTTTTATTTCCCTCTCCACACTGCGAGGCTGGAGTGATAGAACAGCGGTAGGGCATTTGCCTTGCCTGCAGACAACCCAGCTGTGCTGGGATCGATTCTTCTGCCCCTCGTGCAAAGTCTTGAATTTATCTGAATCTCCACTTGACCCAGGCCTGGTTTTCATTTGTGGTACACTAAATCGAGTCAAACAAGACAATCTATCTAAATCGAGTCTCCCTAGACAATCTCTCCGGGCTTGGTATTCATATACTTGTCCAAACTACTGGGTACTGGATTCATGTGCAGTACTGGAATCAACCTATCTCAGTGTTCACCGTGGTGTTCAATTGCCTGTCCACAATTCCATGCCTGATGTTCAATGACCTTTCCAGTTTAAGGACGCTAAGTGTGCAATTGCTGTAATCTCTGTCCAGGCCTGCTCTTCCTATGTCTACACAATCTAACTTGGTATTTTGTGCATTAGCAACTAAGAACACTAATGAGTCTCTTGGATTCATCTTAGCACAAGAGCAACATATCTGGTGTTCAGCTCCCTGTGCACTCAATCAAGGCAAAGTTTCCATCATCCTTGTACCCTCTACCCAAGTCAAGTGTTTATCGACTCAATCGAGACCAGATGTTCATCTCCCTGTCCACTGTACCCCGTCTCGGTGATCATCTGATGCCTTTCAAACTGTTCAGGACTGGTATTCATCTGCGTATCCAATCAACCCGATCCTGGTTTTCATCTGCCTGTTCAGTGTACCCAGGGCTGGGTTTCAGCACCTATCCATTATACCTTGGTCAGCTGTTCATTTACTTGTCTACACAACCAAGAGTTCTGAAATCATCGGAATCTCCCAGACTTGCTCTACCTGGTCTTCTGTTCATTTACTGAGAGTCTTGAATACATCTGAATTTCCACTTTATGCAGGCCTGGTATCGCCACTGGTGACTCTACTGAGAGAGTTGAATCTCCACTCTCAACTCCACCTTTGTCTTCATTTGGTTTTCCTATCAACTCTGCGGGCTGGAGTGATAGCACAGGGGTATGGCGATTGCCTTGCGTGCCGCTAGCCCCTCAGTGCTGGGTTTGATTCCTCCGCCCCTCTCGGAGAGTGTTGGATTCACCTGAATCTGGGTTCTAGGAAGGCCAGTATCTTCTTTGGTGACTCTAGTCAGAAACGTTGAAGTCATCTGAAACTTGACTCTACACTCTACCTTGGTCTTATATTCATTTCCCCATCCACACTGCCAGGAAGAAAGCGACAGCACAGCAGTAGGGCGATTGCCTAGCGTGCAGCCAGTCCGGCTGAGCTTGGTTCGATTCGTCAGCCACTCTTGGAGAGTCTTGGAATTCATCTGAATCCCCACTCTACGTATTCCCGGTATCTTCACTGGTGACTCTCTCCAGAGACTTGAAGTCACCTGAATACCTTGGTCTTTTCATTTCCCTCTCCACACTGCCGGGCTGGAGCGATAGCACAGTGGTAGGGCGTTTGCCTTGCCTGCACCCAGCCCAGCTGAGCTGGGTTCCATTCCTCCACCCCTCTTGGAAAATCTTGAGTTTATCTGAATCTCCACTTGACCCAGGCCTGGTTTTCATCTTGTGGTTCACTAAATTGAGACAAACAATATCTCCCTTGACAATCTACCCGGGCTTGGTATTCATATTCTTGTCCAAATTACTGAGTACTGGGATTCATGTGCATGTTTCATCTACCTATCTCAGTGTTGACTCTGGTGTTCATCTGCCTGTCCACAATTCCATGCCTGACGTTCAACCACCTTTCCAGTAGAAGCAGGCTGAGTGTGCATTTGCTGTAATCTCTGTCCAGGCCTGCTCTACCACTGTCTATGCAATCTTGCTAGCACTAACTACGAAGCTCACTACGAAGCTCACTATGGAGCATCTTGAATACATCATAGTATCAAAAGCTAAATATCTGGTGTTCATCTGCCTGTGCACTCAGTCAAGCCGAAGTTTCCATCATCCTTGTGCACACTATAGAGCGTTTTGAATTCATCTAAATATCAAGATCTAAATATCTGGTGTTCATCTGCCTATCCACTAAATCAAGCCGAAGTTTTCATCATTCCTGTCCACTCTACCCAGACCTGGTGTTCATCAACCTCTGACTCAATCGAGATGACGTGTTTATCTCCCGGTCCACTCTACCATGTTCTGGTTATCATCTGAAAACTTTTAAACTACTCAGGACTGGTATTCATCTGCATGTCCAATCTACCTGCCATCTGCATGTATAATTTACCTGATCCTGGTTTCCATCTGTCTGTTCACTTTACCCAGGCTTGGTGTTCAGTGCCTATTCGCTGTACCCTGGTCAGCTGTTCATGTATTTGTCCATAGAACGGAGAGTTTTGAAATCATTTGAATCTCCACTCTATGCAGGCCTGTTACCTCCACTGGTGAATCTACCGAGAAACTTGAAGCCATCAGAATCTCCACTCTATACTCCATCTTGTTCTTCATCTGAAAGGCACACGGGAAAGGCGTTTCTTGCCCATCACAAGCACAGGCGAGTGGGGTTTGATTCCGTGGCTGCTCTCAAAGAGTCTTGAATTCATCTGAATCCCCACTCTATGCATGTCTGGTATCTCCACTGGTGACTCTACCCAGAGACTTGAAGTCATCTCAATCGAGACTCTAGATGGGCATTTCTAGATGGGCAATAGAAGGCTAAAGAGATGTTCAGGGTCTTGGCAGTCTACTAGTGATGCAAGTGACTTATCACATGTCATTGTCCAGAACTCTTCATATGATCCCTCCTAACTGCAAGAGGGCAGAGCTATCATTCTCTGAATATGAAGTAAGAAAAAAATTTTGGGACTGGCAAGATAGTTAAATGGGCAGAGCACATGTTTTTAGTATAGGAGGCCTGAGTTTGATCCCAGGCATGGTCCCCTGAGCATCACCAGGAACAAAGGATGTTCAGGGGTTACTCTTGCCTCTGCACTTCAGGAATTGCTCATGGCGAAATCACTTCTTATGTGTAAGTGTGGTCCAAACAAGGACCACAACCCCAAAGTTCATGTAATGGTGAGAATGGACTGTACAACCCAAAGACACATTGGAGCATGCAATGGAAGAAAACCCGGATCAGCTCATCCTCAATCTCTGAACCAGCGAGAGTTCAAAACTAGGTGCATTTTTTTTGTTACCTCCCATGGTGGCATCTTTTTTTTTTCGTCATGGGTTAGTATCTTGTCCTTCACCTGAAAATTTCAGTTGGAAAGCCAACTTGTAGCAATAATAAACGGAGCCAGCTGTCCAGTAGTTTAGGTTATAAGATTTAAATGAAAGCAAATGCTAATTTATTCATTTATGCCTGTCTCACGGCTAAGGCATGGATATATACCCTTTCTTGTAAGTAGAAAATAACAACAAAAGTGCCCTTGACAGGAAATCAAGTTCTATATGTCTCAAGAAGAAGCTTTAAAATAGGACTTGAGGGCTGGGAAAAAGACTGAAAGGGCTAGTGCACATATTCTGCATGCAGGAAGCCTAGATTTGATCCCTGACACCACAAGATCCCTTGAGCACCTCTAGAGTCTCAGCACAGGGCCAGGACTGGCATCTAAATACTTCTGGATGTGACCTCCAACACACACATACACAAATAGGACTTAAATTGACTTTTAATGTTTACATAAATTTTTAAACATTTTCATTATTTAATTCATTTTGACAGTGCTCAGGGAACCTTATGTGGTGCCAGAGATTTAACTATATTTAACCAAAAAAGATGACTTTTTTCCTTTACATTGATTAATATTTGGGCAATAGCCAGATATATTTAATGTTATGCCAAGCCAGGGTGAGTTGCATGCAAGGCATGTGCCTTAACTCCTGTACCTCTGGCTCTCATAACATTTTTAAAAATATGTTTTATTGGGTCATATTGCATGAATATGTTGCAGTCATACGTGCTTGAGCACCCATCCCTTCACCAGTGCACAATTTCCACCCCCATTGTTCCCAGTGTCACACCCACCGCTCCTGCTCCATACCACTCCCTGCCTCTGTGGCAGGTACAATCCTTCTTACTCTCTCTCATTTTGGGCATTTGCAATACACACAGTAAGAGGCCATCATATTTAGTCCTTGGTCTACTTTCTGCAGTCATCTCCCATCCAGGGCTATCCCTCCAATCATATCATTATTTACTTAGTGGTTCCTTCTCCAACCCAACTGCCTTTCCCCCTAGCATGTGTGGCTGGCTTCCAAACCAAGGCATGATCCTCCTGATCCTTTACGTTTCCAGCCCATCTGATTTTTGACATCTTGGCAAATGAGACAGTGTCCCTGATACTTGATTATCGACGGAGATCGGAACTCTGGATTCCTTCCTCACTTGAGTGAAGTGTGATTCTCCAAGCATTGGTCTTTTGATTCTTTTTTGTGGGACCCGAATAGCATTCTCATCCTGTTTTCGTAGGGCCAAAGTCACTGAGGCTTATTTTAATGAAGGAAAAATGGTGGAATAAAAGAGACGTGCCTGAAGCTGGAGGTGCTTCATCTTCATCCTCTTAGCTATTTCTTCGATGCTCTTGAAGGCGTTCCAAGCCGCTCTCTTCCTCCTGCACAACTCAGATGCAGGTCATTTGCCATGTTGTGTTGTCGACCTAGGTGCACATAACTCTTGCATTCAGAGATATTTGTTCCGTTGACAGCGAATGGAACTTCAGGAATGAGTTCGTTTCTCATAAACATTGCGGCTTGGCTAATTATGGGACAACAGTGACATCGGTCAGGCAAAACCATCAATTGAATATCATGATGTGGTCAGTTTCGTTATGGAACTGCCCACCTGGAGACCCCCCATGTCCAATGTTTAAATTCGGCCTTCTGGAACTATGAGTTACCATGGATGGTCTTGGTCAACATGATGGATGAACTCAGAAAGTCTCTCACCCTGTTTGTTCCATTTTATGCATTGGTCCCAATGTGGAGTTCTTCGGCTGATCTCCTTGGTCCTATCATGGCATTAAAATCACCGACAATGATCTTGTAGATGGTGTGGTCTTCTTTATAGAACTTCTCCAGTTCTATGTAGAACTTCTCAATTTCTTTTTCATCAAAATTGAATGTTGGTGCTTAGACAACTAAGATAGAAACGGCCGTAGTGAGCCACATCTACTTATGTGTAACCGTTCCTTTCGGGTTTTAGGCTTTCAAATACATCAATGTTCATGGCCAAGTCTAACACCTCCGACTCCTCTTTGTCGCATGTTCCGAGGAACAGTTCTTCTCAAGTGTCAAAAATGGTGTGATGCACCTCAGAGACTGGCCCACATTCAAAAGAACAAAAGCAACCGATGCTGGCGTGGATGTGGCGAGAAAGGGACACTCCTTCACTGTTGGTGGGAATGTCCACTGGTTCAGCCCTTCTGGAAAACAGTATGGACGATTCTCAAAAAATTAGAAATTGAGCTCCCATTTGACCCAGCAATACCACTCCTGGGAATATATCCCAGAGAGGCAAAAATGTATAGTCGAAGTGACATCTGCACTTGTTTGTTCATTGCAGCCCTCTTTACAATAGCCAGAAACTGGAAGAAACCTGAATGCCCAAGAACAGATGACTGGTTAAAGAAACTTTGGTACATCTACACAATGGAGTACTATGTAGCTCTTAGAAAAGATGAAGTCATGAAATTTACATACAAGTGGTACAATATGGAAAGTATCATGCTAAGCGAAATGAGTCAGAAAGAGAGGGATAGACATAGAAAGATTGCATTCATCTGGGGGATATAAAGTAACAAAGTATGAGATTAATACCCAAGAATAGCTGAGATCAGCACCAGGAGGATTACTCCATAACTTAGAGGCCAGCCGGGTATCCTAGAGGAAAGGGCTATTCAGATAGAGAAGGGAGCACCAAATAAAGGATGTTTGGAGGATCCTCCCAGGAGGGGAGATGCATGTCGAAAGTAGACTATGGACTGAACAT
Source organism: Sorex fumeus (assembly GCF_029834395.1). Taxonomy (NCBI): domain Eukaryota; kingdom Metazoa; phylum Chordata; class Mammalia; order Eulipotyphla; family Soricidae; genus Sorex; species Sorex fumeus. The sequence continues at coordinate 1,219,483 of NW_026606092.1, forward strand.
GTTTGCCACTCAATGCCTCTTTTGCAGACCACAACACCCAAAAGGAGAGAGAGAACACAGGGGATTGCCCTGCCACAGAGACGGGGGGATGGGGGGATGGGGGTGGGAGGGATATTATCCATGGTGGTGGAAAATGGGCACTGGTGGAGGGATGGGTATCTGATCATTGTATAATTGAAACCAAAGCACAAAAAATTGTAAATCTACAACTTTAAAAACAAATAAAATAAAATAAAGGGGGAAAAAAAATGGTGTGATGTAGTTAATGCCTTCTTTTCTCAGTCAGACCAATGATGCATACTTGATCTTTCTTGCTTGCACCATCAGGTCCTTGATGGATGCATCTGATGCCAGCATACGTGCAGCATACAGACAGTCTTTCTTTGTTTTTGCAGCCTAGTTCAGCCTTGAGATTTTATCAGCATCTCCTTCCTCATCCTTCTTAACCCTGCCATATTGGTGGATCTTTCAGGGTCAGTGGAATGAGACACATTGTATTTACTGTTTTAGGCATATTGAATATGCCACGGATACCTTGCTGGTCTCTGCCCTGGAGGCGGGATACTCTAGCTTTCCACGATCTTTGAGAGGGATTGAAGCTTTTAGGGTAGCCTTGCAGGTGTGCCTATTGTTCACACCATATTTGAACACCATAAAATATGGTGCGGTAATCTTGGAAGATGGGTATTAAGTGTGTTATGATGTGTTGCATGGCCACAACATGGCCGAAAAGCGGCCTGGAGCGTGGCGGCGGCTGGTAGTGGAGATAGTGGAGGTAGTGGAGGTCTGCCGATGAGGTATTTATCTGGTACTGGGGGTGGGACTATCCCCACCTAGGGTAGGTGTGATCCCTGGGCAGCTGGAGATTGGTGGAAGCAGGCAGGTTAGGGTAGGGTGGGGTAGGGTAAGGTAGGTAGAGGATTACCGCACCATATCTGGGTTTAATCCCTGAGTCGCTGGAGATTGGTCGGAGCAGGCAGAGTATCACTGTTTCCGCATCCCATTGAGCCTGAAGTCCTAGGTCTCAAAGTTCTTGCTTACCTGATTCTGTGGTCTTCACTCGTGCGTGAATCTCGGCCTGAGTGTTCAGAAAGCGGACTGGAGTCTGATGGCAGCTGGGTAGTGGAGGCAGTGGTGATCACTTTTTAATGAATCACTATCTAATGGTGATTCATTAAAAAAATAAAAATAAATGGATAAAACCCCTTAACACTTTAAAAAACAAGAGAGGAATTTGGAAAAGTTCTGATTGGCTGGGCAACAGTGATTCCAGTGGTGGAGAAAGTTTAAATTGGGACTGATTTTATAGGTGGCCAGTTCGTTAATGGATTGTTTCAGTTCCAAGGATTTTGCTTTTTTTGTAATTGAAAGCTAAAATGAAGATTCTGAAAATAAGGACACTGATAGGTCATGCTATGCCTGCTCACATTCCGTTATAAAGTAAGTCCTTAGGTCATTCCTTAATGTGTCATCTATCCGAGAGATGGTGAGGGAGGAAAGGAATATTTCTGAGCAATGCTCTAAGCCAGTATTAGATGCTTGGAAGAGATTTGGAGGGAGGCATATAGAAAATTCCTGCAGAGCAGAAGGGGATGTGTCCAGAGTGCCTTACTATTCTGTTAAACTGGGTCTCCTTGTCACATTTTATTGTCATAAATAGCACTTAGAGCACCAAATAAGTTTTAATGAAAATAATGTGTTTGAATGTGTTAATATTGTGTAAATAAATGGTGTATAATCAATCCAAATTATGTACCAAGCACTATTGGGTGACTTATTTCAGAGGCTGACAAATATTTTCTGAAACTTTCTTCTTAAATAAAGTAACATTGATGTGGAGTATTATGTAAATTTCACGCATATGGTGTACATTATAAATCAGTGTCTGCACTTGCTACTTTATGTTTGCCACCCAAAATCTATTTTTTTACCAGTTCAATTTTTTATTAAAGTTCTTCTGTAGATAATGTTATCAACAATCAATACAAGTATCACTGAAATGGTAATAAAATTCCTCTACTCAATAGATCACTCAAGTAATTTTTTTATGCAGTAATGGTGACTACCACTGGAAGTTAGTTAATCTAAATTCATTCCTAACTACATTCATGAACTCTTTTTTTTTCACGTGTAATTACAGATTTTTATTGTTTTTACTACCGGAAAACTATTTTTGCTGCAGAGGTAGTAAATGCTATAGCAGTTTCCTTCCACATGCTAACCCCATCATTTGGCACTATATATGGTTCCCCGGAACGACTAGGAGCAAGCCCTGAGCTAGATTCCATAGTAAACTTTAAGCACCACTTGGAATGGCAAAAAAAAAACCCCAAAAAACAACAACAAAAACTATTCTTCCAGAGCGATTAAAAAAAATTCTGTTATCGCTCATGTCTAAGTATTCTTCCCTTGTGTTTCTGTAAATTCTTTCCTAGACGGAAATAATTTGAGCTTTTTCAGCCTTTAGCAGCCTTTTGAAGTATTACTCACATTTCTTTTAGCCTAACTTATCCTCAATGAAGAAGCAGTGTCAGAATTTAAAATGACCCAGAAAACGTGAGACTGCAATAGAATACTGCATAGCTCTGCCCTGATAACTATTATTTATTTAATTATTTATTTTTTATTAAAAATTTTTTTAATAGTCAGACATCATGAGGTACAGTTGCAGACTTACACATTTTTGTGCTTGGGTTTCAATTATACAATGATCAAATACCATCCCTCCACCAGTGCCCATTTTACCCCACAACGGATCTCAGTATCCCTCCTAACCCCCATCCCCCCTTCCCACCCTGCCTCTGTTCTCTCTCTCTTTTGGGGTGTGTGGTTTGCAAAAGAAACGTTGAATGGCAATATTTTTTGGTCTATAGTCTTCTTTCAGCATGCTTCTCCCATCCTGGGAGGATCCTCCCAACACATTTATTTGGTGTTCGCCTCTTTATCTGAGCTCCCTTTTCCCCTAGTATGTGTGGTTGGCCTCCAAGTCATGGGGTAAAATTCCTGGTACTAATCTTGGTCATTCGTGGGTGTTAGTTTCCTATTTTGTTACTTTATGTTTCCCAGATGAATTTCCCCAGATGAATGCAATCTTTCTATGTCTATCCCTTTCTGAGTCATTTCACTTTACATGACACTTTCCATGTAGTACCACTTGTATGTAAATTTCGTGACTTCGTCTATTCTAACAGCTACATAGTACTCCATTGTGCAAATGTACCAAAGTTTCTTTAACCAGTCATCTGTTCTTGGGTACTCAGGTTTTTCCAGATTCTGGCTATTGTAAAGAGTGCTGCAATAAACAGACAATTGCAGATGTCACTTTGACTCTTTTGCAGATGTCACTTTGACTCTTTTGTCTCTCTGGGATATATTCCCAGGAGTGGTATTGCTGGATTAAATGGGAGCTCAATTTCTAATTTTTTGAGAATCGTCCATACTGTTTTCCAAAAGGGCTGAACCAGTCGGGCATTCCCACCAACAATGAAGAAGTGTCCTTTTCTCACCACATCCGCGCCAGCACTTGTTGCTTTTGTACTTGTGGATATGGGCCAGTCTCTGTGAAGTGATATCTCATTGTGGTTTTGATCTGCATCTCCCTGAGGATTAATGATGCGGAGCATTTTCTCATGTGCCTTTTAGCCATTTGGATTTCTTCTTTGTGAAAGTTTCTGTTCATTTCATCTCCCCATTTTTTGATGGGGTTGTATGTTTTCTTTTTGTGGAGTTCAACCAGTACTTCGTATATCCTTGAAATTAACTCCTTATCAGATGTGTAGTTGGCGAATATCCTTTCCCATTCTGTAGACTGTCTTTGTATTTTGGTCACTGTTTCTTTGGAGGTGCAGAAGCTTCTTAGTTTAAGATAGTCCCATTTGTTTATCTCTGTTTTCACTTGCTTGATCTGTGGTGTGACATCTTTGAAGACACCATTAGCTTCTATGTCATAAAGGGTTTTGCCAACTTTTTCCTCAGTGTACCGTATAGATTCCAGTCTGATGTTGAGGTCTTTAATCCACTTAGATCTTACTTTTGTACATAGGATTTGGCAGAGATCTGAGCCCATTTTTTTGCACGTAGCCGTCCAGTTTTGCCAACATAGTTTGTTAAAGAGGCTTTACCTGACCCACTTCACTTTGCTTGCCCCCTTATCGAAGATTAGATGCTTGTATGCTTGGGGGAGATGTCAGTATATTCAACCCTGTTCTAGAGCTCTGCCTTTGTTCCAGTACCATTTTTAAAAAAATTTCTACTGCCTTGTAGTAGAATTCGAAGTCAGGGAGGTTTATTCCTCCCATTTTCTTTTTCCCAAGAATTTCTTTAGCTATTCATGGGGGTTTATTGTTCCATATAAATTTCAGGAGTGTTTGCTCCATTTCTTTGAAGAATGTCATGGGTATCCTAATAGGGATTTCGTTGAATTTATACAGTGCTTTGGGACATATTGCCTTTTTGACAATGTTAATTCTCCTGATCCAGGAACAGGGGATAGTTTTGCATTTCCTTGTATCCTCTTTTATTTCAAGGAGCAGCGTTTTGTAGTTTTCTTTGTACATGTCCTTTACTTCCTTAGTTAAGGTGATTCCTAGGTATTTGATTTTCTGGGGCATAATTGTGAATGGGATTGTTTTCTTCATGTCACTTTCTTCTCTTTCACTATTTGCATATTGGAAAGTCATGGAATTTTGGGTATTGATTTATAGCCTGCCACTTTACTATACAAGCCTATTGTTTCTAGAAGTTTTTTGGTAGAGGTTTTAGGATTCTCTAAGAATAGAATCATTTCATCTGCGAATAGTGAGAGCTTGATTTCTTCCTTTCCTACCTGGATGCCCTTAATATCTTTTTCTTGCCTAATCGCTATTGCAAGTACTTCCAGTACTATATTGAACAGCAGTGGAGAGAGTGGACATCCTTGTCTCATCCCTGATCTTAGAGGGAAGGATCTCGGGTTTTGCCATTGAGGACAATGATTCCTGTAGGCTCGTGGTAGATATCTTTAACTATATTGAGGAAAGTCCCCTCTATCCCCATTTTCGCTAGGGTTTTCATCATAAATGGGTGCTGGATCTTGTCAAATGCTTTCTCTGTATCTATTGATATGATTATATGATTTTTTCTATTCTTTTGTTGATATGGTGGATTACATACATGAATTCTTAGGTTTGGAGAATCAACCCAGTAATGAGGATTGTCTGTCAATATCTGAATGCCAGTTCAAAACGTCAATGGGAAAAGGTAATTTAATTGGAATCTAAGTCACTTTTCCTTGGTGCCTCAGTTTCTCCATCTGCACTAGAAATCAATCTTTGCTTTGACAAGAGTTTTACAAAATACAGAATAAAATGTTAAGCTCAGCAGGCTTCCATGCCTCCGAAAGCATTCATGTGTCTCTTTGAAAAGGGCACCTTATTCTTTTTTTGTGTGTGGGAGGCACACCAAGCTGTGCTCAGAGGGTCCTCCTTGCTCTGTCCTCAGGAATTATTCATTCCTGATGGGTGCAAGAGTGGAAAAAGCTAGCAAAAGACTGAAGAGAGAGAGATACATGTTCAAGGGAGACCATGGGCTTAAACAGCAAACTCCCACCCCATCTTTTAAAAAAATATTAAAAATTGGTGCTACACCCAGGAGTCTTCAGGATTTTCTCCTCAGTTTGTGTTCAGGGAAAAGTCCTGGTGGTACTTGGGTAGGGATATGGATATCCTAAATCCAATATATGGGATAGTACAATCCCCATGTACTGTGCTGAGGATTAAACTAGTGTAAATCATATGGAAGGTAAGCACCTTAACCTTTTCACCTCCACTACCCTCATCTTTGTTTTAAATAGAAAAATGATATCCCACACTGTCTATACAACATCCTTGTTCATCTACCAAATAACATTTAGGTTATCCCAGATCTTGACGATTATAAGTGATGCTGTGATGGACATGAGGGAACATTTATCTCTTAGAATTAGTGTTTTTGTATTCTTTGGGTAAATACCCAGAGTGGGACAATTAGATTGTATGAAATTTCTTTTTTTAAATTTTGGAGAAATCTTAGTTATTTCCACAGTGACAGTAGCAGTTTACAATCCGATCTACACTCAACAAGATTTCCCTTCTTTCTACATCTTCTCCGACACTTGTTTCTGTCTTTTTGATGTTAGCCATGCTTACAAGGATGAAGTGATTGCTATCTATATATTTTTTAAAAATGAACTTTATCTGTTAAGGGTCAAGCAATAAATGTTTTGGGATTTTTAAGCGTTAAGGTTACTGCTGCAATTTTTCAACTTTCCTAATTATTGTGAACATCAATAGAGAATTAAAAAAATGAACGAGAGCAGCTGCCTTCCAATATCACTTTATGGATTCTGAAATTCGAATCATATATTAGTTTAATGCCATGTAAATGTAATAGGGAAAAAGATGTGAAAATGAAGACGAGAATTTCTTTTCTTTTTTTTTTGTTCCTCCTGGCTCATATACTCAGGAATCACTCCTAGCAGTGCTTGGGGAAACAATATGGGATGCTGGCAATCGAACCCGGGTTGGCTTCGTGTAAAGCAAACACCATACCCATATGCTATCACTCCAGCCTCGAGGAGAATTCTTTCAAATAATGTATTTTTCTTTGTTTTTGAGTCATACATGACAGTGTTCAGCGATTGCTTCTGGTCATTGCTTGGGGAACCATGAAGTGCCAGAAAATGAACCTGAGTCTCCTGCATGCTAAGCGTGCATTCAGTTCATTGGGTTATTTCTCTGGCCCTTTTTCAATAAAGTGCACTCATGATGCCTTGGTGAGTTTAATGAAAACTACTGAACTTATAAAAATTCATGCATATTTATAACATATTATATTTTATACTATCATAAAATCCCTCTATGAATTTTTTGTTAAATGGATTTAGATATAATACCAGCCATATAATGTTCCCTGAAACATAGTATTTGCATTCATAAGGACATATTTCACCAGAGATAATAGTTTTAGCTGCCAGATTTCTACTATCTTTAAGAATCTGTCACATTAAAACTAACACAGGATGATATCACTTATCTGTGGTATATAGAATACTGGCGGGGGAAATTTCTGGTCACGGTCATGGTCCTCCCGTTGTTCATCGATTTCTCGAGCTGGCCCAGTAACGTCTCCATCATGAGACTTGTTACTGTGTTTGACTTATTGAATACGTCACGGGTAGCTTGCACTGTGACTGAAGAGATGCGATGTGAATTTCTGATCTAGTGTTGAGAATTCAATTGCGTTAAAGAAAACTTCAGAACCCTCTGTCAAGGAAGAGTTCCTTTCTGATTATATTGGCTTTAGAAAGTGTAAAACAATTTTTAAATGTATTAAATATGGTTTGAATGTCAAAAACATTGGTGACATAAGGTGAACCAAAGGAACATACAGCCTGGGAAGTTTTTTGAAATTGAAATATTAAAACCAGATGAAAGTTTTTATAACTTATAGTTTGAGATGAATTTATTCTGAGGGCTGGAGCGATGTGCTATACTTTTTGTCTTCTAGCTGGTACCCTTCGGGCCTCCTGAGTTTTCACATGTTTTCTTCAGCTCTGGAAACGTCGTAGCAATGTTGTCTTTGACAGTTTCCTCTTCATCAAGGTTTTCTTCCTGTAGCTCTGTGACTCTTGGCTTCATCATGATCTTCTCTTGCCATCTGTTTCCGAATTGTGAGTCTCTTTTCCATTTTTTGCTCTTTTCAGGAGAGTCTCTGGACTTCATCTTCGAGCTCACTGATTCTCTCCTTAGCAGCTGTTACTCTGCTGCTGAGGCCTTCCTCTGAGTTTTACAATTCGCCTAACAGGTTTTTCAGGTATGATATTTCTGTTTTCATTTTCCTCATTTCAACCTTCAAATCCTCTTGTCTTTTATTGGCATTGCTTTCCATTGTTTCTTTTAGCTCCCTAAGCATTCTCAGTAGCTCCCTTATGAATTCCTTGTCAGAGAGATTGTCTAGCACTTCATTACGGTTGGTGTCTACCTGGCTAGCCTCTTCAATAAGAAAGCTTTGTTGGCTTTTGCGTTGCTTTACCATTGTGACCAGTGTGGATTAGACCTTCACGCACACTGTAACTATTCTGCTTGATATGCAGAATAAATTGAGATGGGCTTAATGAATTATTGGCTAATGTGTATCTGTTGGTTAAGCTAACATAGTGAAAGTTCATTCTAAGAGGGTAACTTATTGTTCCTATGGGATATATAGTTAACGCGGCCGCGGCTCTGGGAAGTGGCCCTTGAGCCGAGCGGGTACCTGTTTGAGTGAGGAGAGAGTTCCAGGGGTGCTTTAGAGAGTTCCACTCGGTGTGCCTCAGTTCCCATCCTGTGCAGACCAAGGGTGAAAACTGGCTGTTCTCAGTGGATCTAGTAAGCTGCACAGGCCCGGGAATGGCCCTACGCCAGGCGGGTACCTCTTTGAGTGAGCAGTGAAACATTTTAACAGAGCTTTGTTTTATGCTTCTGTGGCTGTCTATGGAATAAAAACTTAAATTAACTTGGCTCGCTTACAACTTTTACTCTGGGCAATTGAGTAAAATCCCTAATGGGTATCAGAGCAGTGATATTTAGAGATACAGACTACATTTAAAATGGTATTTTTGGATCAGGATATGATTCAACTGGGAGAGCACATGCTTTGGGTATATGAGGCCTTGGTTTGGTTCTATTCTCTAACTTAGAGCAATGCTTTAGCCCCTCCTGGTGTGGTCTCATTGTGGATGACCACAACCAGGTATGCATCTGTAATAATAAAAATAGAAAGTTTCGGGGCCGGAGTGATATCACAGCTGGTAAAGAGTTTGCTTTGCATGTGGCCGACCCATGCTTTGCATGTGGACAACCCAGGTTCGATCCCTGGCATCCCATATGGTCTCCCAGGAGTGATTCCTGAGAGCAGAGCCAGGAAGAAACCCTGAGCATTGTCGGGTGTGACCAAAGAAGCCTCCCCCAAAAAAAGAAAAAAAGAAACTTTCTCAGGTTAAGTAGTCTGCTGGGTGTTTCAAGGAGTCACTAGTTTACTGTTTTGTTTGAAGTACGAACATTTGTAACACTGGTAATGATATAGTTTCTGGCATAGAGCATTCCAGCATCTCGCCCTCCACCAGGGTGTACAGTTCCCTCCTTTATAACCTAATATCTCACCACACAACTCTTCTCCACCTCCATCCCCAAGGGCCACCACTTTGTTTCACTAAGTTCTATAGACCTCTTCTCATGTTCAGCTTTTGGCCGATTATTCATCCCTTACTCTCTTGATACACACACACACACACACACACACACACACACACAAGAGAGAGATCATTCTGTGTGTTTTCCTGAAAACTTTACTCAATATGATATTCTCCATAGCTGTACACATAGCAGCAAATTACAAATTTCTTATTTTCTTCTCTGAGTATCATTCTACTGTGGATATAGTTTCTTTATCCAGTCATCTGCTCTTAGACACATGAGTTGTTTCCAAATATTGACTGTCGTGACAGGCTGAAGCGATAGTACAGCGGGTAGGGTAATTGCCTTGCAAGCGCACAACATTGCCGACCTGAGTTCGATTCCTCTGCCACTCTCGGAGAGCACGGTAAGCTACCGTGAGTATCTCACCCACATAGCAAAGCCTGGCAAGCTACCTGTGATGTATTCGATATACCAAACACAATGGACATGTTACTGGGCCCACAAGAGCATAACGATGAACAACGAGGAGGACAGTGACAGTGACTGTTGTGACTAAAGAACAAAAGAGCACAAATATCTATTTGGAAAACAAAACAAATAAAAAAGCTTCTGCATAAGAAGAATAATGATAACAAGAATAAAAAGATACCCAGACTAGAGAAAATATTTGCCCACAATTCGTCTGACGAACAGTTAGTATGTAAAATGTATAAAGTGCTTGTAAAAATTAGCAGCAAAATAAAAAAGGAACAAATAAATCAAAAATTGGAGAGAAGAGATTACAGACACTACTTCAAAGAAGGCAAATAGATGGCCAATAGGTATATAAAAATGCTCTGCATAAACTTATCATTAGGAAAATGCAAATCAAAGCAAACGCAAATACAACAAACAAAATGAAAATAAAAAATGAGATATCAAATTGCATCAGTCAGATTGGTAAAGTTAATATCAAACTCTCCTGTTTCATTCTAGAAGCTCTATGATTTTGTTTCTGACGTGTATTTTTAATCGAGCTTATTTTTTTTTTTTTGAATATAACTTTATAGTTTAATATACTTAAATGGCTGGGTAGACTTACAAATATGACTGGGGAAACTCAATGATTACATCAAGTTTTTGCTCTAGTAACAAATCATCTTCCTTCCTTTCTTTCCTTTATTTTTAAATCATTGATATGATCACTATGTACATTATGTACTAATATACATATACATGGTGAAAGGATTTCAATTCATATTCATAAATAAGTTAACATTCATGAAATTCACATATTTGCATTTTTATTTCCTTGATGAGAACATTTAAATTCTACTCTTTCAGTAAATTTCAACTATTCAACCTATTGTCAACACATTACTTTATATTCTCAGGCTTCGTTCGTATTATAATTTGAAGTAGGTAACTTTTATCAACATTTCCTTATTTCCTTACGATCCATCTCCATCAAACACTAATCTGCTTTCTACATGAGTTTTATTTTCTCAGATTTCACATATACCATGGAATAATTATTTTTATTTTTCATATTTTACTTAGATAATGTCCTCCAGCATTTTGGGCAAAATTTACCCATTTTTTCATAAACGACATGAAATCTTACACGTCTGTCTTTAATCATTCTATTGCTCACCTATTTAAGAAGCCTGTATTTATTTATTTATTTATTTATTTATAATTTATTTATTTATTGAATCACTGTGGGAAAAGTTACAGAGCTTTCGGGTTTAGGTCTCAGTCATGTAGATACCAAACACATTTCCCTTTACCAATACTCATTTTTAACCCCGAACCCCAATAGACCCCCACCTCCCACCCCTCCCAATTCTTTGTGAGGCAGATGAGTTCTAGTTAATACTCTATCTACTTTGACTAGATAGATTATTTCGATAGAAGATGCACAATTATTGTTTAGAGTTTACGACCCACCCCTCCCCCAATCAGACATGCTGAAACAGCGTTGTGAAATGATTTGCTTTCTACAACTTGGTTTAAGAATAAAATGATGTCGCGCGGCCGCGCCGCGCGGTTTTGAATTTCTACTATTTTACTTATTGACCCTGGAAGAATTTCTATTAAAAGTTAGCTAGTTAAGAGATTGGTTTCTGTGCCCTGGAGTCGTGGTCGGGCCGGAGAGCCGCTCGTGGGGGGCAGCTGGCAACCACGGTGGGGCGTGGGGGACGGCCCACAAAGCCCCCCTTCCCATGAGGTCCCCGCCGCTCCCCCGAGCCCGGCTCAAACCCGCTTTCCACAAGGCTCCCGTGCGGCCGCCATCTTTCTTTCCAGAGAGGAGCGGGCGGGCTGGTCAACGCCCTTCCCCCTCCGGGCAGCTTGGTGGCGCGGATCAACACAAGTCCATTTGCTTTTCTGCTCCAAGCGGCTGGTTCTCTGTGCTAAGTCCTTGTGCCTCTGGGGCCGTGGCCGTGCCGGAGAGCCGCTCGTGGGGGGCAGCTGGCGACCTCGGTGGGGCGTGGGGGACGGCCCACAAAGCCCCCCTTCCCATGAGGTCCCCGCCGCTCCCCCGAGCCCGGCTCAAACCCGCTTTCCACAAGGCTCCCGTGCGGCCGCCATCTTTCTTTCCAGAGAGGAGCGGGCGGGCTGGTCAACGCCCTTCCCCCTCCGGGCAGTTTGGTGGCGCGGATCAACACAAGTCCATTTGCTTTTCTGCTCCAAGCGGCTGGTTCTCTGTGCTAAGTCCTTGTGCCTCTGGGGCCGTGGCCGTGCCGGAGAGCCGCTCGTGGGGGGCAGCTGGCGACCTCGGTGGGGCGTGGGGGACGGCCCACAAAGCCCCCCTTCCCATGAGGTCCCCGCCGCTCCCCCGAGCCCGGCTCAAACCCGCTTTCCACAAGGCTCCCGTGCGGCCGCCATCTTTCTTTCCAGAGAGGAGCGGGCGGGCTGGTCAACGCCCTTCCCCCTCCGGGCAGCTTGGTGGTGCGGATCAACACAAGTCCATTTGCTTTTCTGCTCCAAGCGGCTGGTTCTCTGTGCTAAGTCCTTGTGCCTCTGGGGCCGTGGCCGTGCCGGAGAGCCGCTCGTGGGGGGCAGCTGGCGACCTCGGTGGGGCGTGGGGGACGGCCCACAAAGCCCCCCTTCCCATGAGGTCCCCGCCGCTCCCCCGAGCCCGGCTCAAACCCGCTTTCCACAAGGCTCCCGTGCGGCCGCCATCTTTCTTTCCAGAGAGGAGCGGGCGGGCCGGTCAACGCCCTTCCCCCTCCGGGCAGCTTGGTGGCACGGATCAACACAAGTCCATTTGCTTTTCTGCTCCAAGCGGCTGGTTCTCTGTGCTAAGTCCTTGTGCCTCTGGGGCCGTGGCCGTGCCGGAGAGCCGCTCGTGGGGGGCAGCTGGCGACCTCGGTGGGGCGTGGGGGACGGCCCACAAAGCCCCCCTTCCCATGAGGTCCCCGCCGCTCCCCCGAGCCCGGCTCAAACCCGCTTTCCACAAGGCTCCCGTGCGGCCGCCATCTTTCTTTCCAGAGAGGAGCGGGCGGGCTGGTCAACGCCCAGTCCCCCTCCGGGCAGCTTGGTGGCGCGGATCAACACAAGTCCATTTGCTTTTCTGCTCCAAGCGGCTGGTTCTCTGTGCTAAGTCCTTGTGCCTCTGGGGCCGTGGCCGTGCCGGAGAGCCGCTCGTGGGGGGCAGCTGGCGACCTCGGTGGGGCGTGGGGGACGGCCCACAAAGCCCCCCTTCCCATGAGGTCCCCGCCGCTCCCCCGAGCCCGGCTCAAACCCGCTTTCCACAAGGCTCCCGTGCGGCCGCCATCTTTCTTTCCAGAGAGGAGCGGGCGGGCTGGTCAACGCCCTTCCCCCTCCGGGCAGCTTGGTGGCGCGGATCAACACAAGTCCATTTGCTTTTCTGCTCCAAGCGGCTGGTTCTCTGTGCTAAGTCCTTGTGCCTCTGGGGCCGTGGCCGTGCCGGAGAGCCGCTCGTGGGGGGCAGCTGGCGACCTCGGTGGGGCGTGGGGGACGGCCCACAAAGCCCCCCTTCCCATGAGGTCCCCGCCGCTCCCCCGAGCCCGGCTCAAACCCGCTTTCCACAAGGCTCCCGTGCGGCCGCCATCTTTCTTTCCAGAGAGGAGCGGGCGGGCTGGTCAACGCCCTTCCCCCTCCGGGCAGCTTGGTGGCGCGGATCAACACAAGTCCATTTGCTTTTCTGCTCCAAGCGGCTGGTTCTCTGTGCTAAGTCCTTGTGCCTCTGGGGCCGTGGCCGTGCCGGAGAGCCGCTCGTGGGGGGCAGCTGGCGACCTCGGTGGGGCGTGGGGGACGGCCCACAAAGCCCCCCTTCCCATGAGGTCCCCGCCGCTCCCCCGAGCCCGGCTCAAACCCGCTTTCCACAAGGCTCCCGTGCGGCCGCCATCTTTCTTTCCAGAGAGGAGCGGGCGGGCTGGTCAACGCCCTTCCCCCTCCGGGCAGTTTGGTGGCGCGGATCAACACAAGTCCATTTGCTTTTCTGCTCCAAGCGGCTGGTTCTCTGTGCTAAGTCCTTGTGCCTCTGGGGCCGTGGCCGTGCCGGAGAGCCGCTCGTGGGGGGCAGCTGGCGACCTCGGTGGGGCGTGGGGGACGGCCCACAAAGCCCCCCTTCCCATGAGGTCCCCGCCGCTCCCCCGAGCCCGGCTCATACCCGCTTTCCACAAGGCTCCCGTGCGGCCGCCATCTTTCTTTCCAGAGAGGAGCGGGCGGGCCGGTCAACGCCCTTCCCCCTCCGGGCAGCTTGGTGGCGCGGATCAACACAAGTCCATTTGCTTTTCTGCTCCAAGCGGCTGGTTCTCTGTGCTAAGTCCTTGTGCCTCTGGGGCCGTGGCCGTGCCGGAGAGCCGCTCGTGGGGGGCAGCTGGCGACCTCGGTGGGGCGTGGGGGACGGCCCACAAAGCCCCCCTTCCCATGAGGTCCCCGCCGCTCCCCCGAGCCCGGCTCAAACCCGCTTTCCACAAGGCTCCCGTGCGGCCGCCATCTTTCTTTCCAGAGAGGAGCCGGCGGGCTGGTCAACGCCCTTCCCCCTCCGGGCAGTTTGGTGGCGCGGATCAACACAAGTCCATTTGCTTTTCTGCTCCAAGCGGCTGGTTCTCTGTGCTAAGTCCTTGTGCCTCTGGGGCCGTGGCCGTGCCGGAGAGCCGCTCGTGGGGGGCAGCTGGCGACCTTGGTGGGGCGTGGGGGACGGCCCACAAAGCCCCCCTTCCCATGAGGTCCCCGCCGCTCCCCCGAGCCCGGCTCAAACCCGCTTTCCACAAGGCTCCCGTGCGGCCGCCATCTTTCTTTCCAGAGAGGAGCGGGCGGGCCGGTCAACGCCCTTCCCCCTCCGGGCAGCTTGGTGGCGCGGATCGACACAAGTCCATTTGCTTTTCTGCTCCAAGCGGCTGGTTCTCTGTGCTAAGTCCTTGTGCCTCTGGGGCCGTGGCCGTGCCGGAGAGCCGCTCGTGGGGGGCAGCTGGCGACCTCGGTGGGGCGTGGGGGACGGCCCACAAAGCCCCCCTTCCCATGAGGTCCCCGCCGCTCCCCCGAGCCCGGCTCAAACCCGCTTTCCACAAGGCTCCCGTGCGGCCGCCATCTTTCTTTCCAGAGAGCTTATTTTTTATCATTTTTTATAATTTTATTTATTGAATCACTGTGACAGCAGTTACAAAGCTTTCGGGTCTAAGTCTCGGTCATACAATGAAACACCCGTACCTTCACCAGTGCCCATTCTCCACCCCCAACCAACCCAGTATACCCCCCATCTCACACCCTCCCCCTACCTGTGGGGCAGATGATTTCCATATTACTCTCTCTCTCTACTTTGATCACATTCAATATTTTTACACCAGACCAACCATTATTATTTGAGATTTTACCCCAACATTCAGATCTGCTGAAAAGTCAACAGTAGACAATTTGTTTTCTATTGCTGGTAATGAATAACACATGATGTTGCGTGGCGGCAGTAGTGGCCGCAGGATTTTGAAATTCTGAAATTTTAACACTTAAATCTGGAGGGATGTCTGCCAAAACCTGTCGGGTTCTGAGATTTTCTCCTGAGTCTCTGGGATCATGGCTGTTAAGCAGCTTGATCAGGAGCCAGAAAGGCCGTTTGTGGGAAATGACATGGGTTCTCGTTGGGGTGGGAAGGACAGGACCGGCTCCATTCCCATCCCGTTGAGGCCCCTCGGGAACCCTGCCAAGATCCACTGGGTTTAGAGATTTGTTTCTGTGTCTCTGGGATTATGGCTGTTAAGCAGCTTGATCAGGAGCCAGAGAGGCCGTTTGTCGGCAATGACTTGGAGTCTCGTTGGGGTGGGGAGGACGATAAGCTTATTTTTTATGCCATATATTATTTTGTCATGGTCATTCACATTGAGGATTCAAAACAATCATAGTCATAAACTATCCTCATGTGATTTCACTCATAAGCGGAGCTTTCACATATAGCACTGTAGCACTGTCCTTCCATAGCACTGTTCATTGATTTATTCAAGCGAGCACCAGTAAAGTCTCCATTGTGGGACTTTGTTGTTAGAGGTAGAAGGAAACAAACTTGATTTGAGAATTACATGGTGGAGGTAGCCTCATTACCATCAATAAATTTTTGTAAGTTTCATTGTTTTGCATGTGGATATCCAGTTTTCTCAAAACGGAAAACTTAACTCTTGGTTACTGGTAATCAATTGCTTAGTTACTCTGAGGTACAGTTCTCCTCAGGTACAATTATTCTAAGAAGGCAGAATTAAATGCTTTATATTTTCCCCTTTTACCAATTTTTATAATTATGAGTTAGATAATTTTTTAGTAATGGTCAGGTGAGTGTCCATATACTCCAACAAACTCTGGATGTAATATAACCTGGAGCTGGATGTAATATAACCTGGAGCAATAGTATAGTTGGTTGCACACAGACAACCCAGGATTGATCCCATGGTCCTTTGAGCCTGCCAGAAGTGATTCTTGAAGGGCTGGAGCGATAGCACAATGGGAAGGGAATTTGCCTTGCACGCAGCCAACCCAGGTTTGATTGCCACATCCCATATGGTGCCCTGAGCACTGTCAGGAGTAATTCCTTAGTGCAGAACCAGAAGTAACCCATCTGCATTGTCGGGTGTGACCCAAAAAGCAAAAATAAATAAATAAAGGAAGTGATCCTTGAACCTAGAGACAGGAGTAAGCCCTGAACACAGCTAATTGTGCTCAAACTCCCGCCCTCCTCCCTTGCTCCCGCCCATATATCACCTAGAAATTTTTTGGCTTAGGTCTTACGGCACTCACACTATTCCTCATCTTTACATTGTGGTAATTCTTTCTGCCTTTGCTATTCTGTAGTATTCACTCCCTTTGCATATTTCCTCCATTTATGCTGAAGTCTCCTTGCATTGTTTCCCAGATGTCATCCATTCTGCAAATATATGTAGGCTGCCGGCTATGTTCTGAGCACAGATTCTCAGGGGCAATTCTAGATGTTCTGCTTCTACAGCTTCTGCCTTACCAAGGAGCCTCACTGCCTCAAAGGGGCATTATATCCTTTTGGAGAATGATGATATGTATGCCAAGGCTGCTCTCTGCTGATATTTTTTTAATCCACTAGTCCTGAATGTGTGAGGGCCCTTGATTTATTTCTTTGTTACTCTTTGTCATTTGAGTTCTAGAATAAAACTGTGATCAGATCTTACTAAGTTTTTAAAGAAAAAAACCAGTTTTTGTTTTTGTTTTATTCGTGAAACACTATGAGGTACAGTTGTAGACTTACAAGTTGTTGTGCTTGGGTTTCAGTTATACAATGATCGAGTACCCATCCCACCACCAGTGCCCATTCTCCACACCCACCAGTCACAGTATTCCTCCCACCCCACCATCCCCCATCCCACTCTGCCTGTGTGGCAGGGCACTCACTTTTGTTCTCTCTCTCCTTCTGGGTGCTGTGGCTTGCAAAAGAGACAATTGAAACCAAAGCACAAAAAATTGTAAATCTACAACTTTAAAAAAAAATAAAATAAAAAAAAAAGAGACAATCATGTTCAGTCTATAGTCTACTTTCAGCATGTTTCTCCTATCCTGGGTGGATCCTCCCAACACCATGTGATAAAGGGTCTGGAGCAGGCTGGTAAGACTTGCACACGGCCAACCAGGGTTTGATTCCTCTGTCCCTCTCGGAGAGCCAAGAAAGCTACCGAGAGTATCTCGCCCATGGCAAGCTACCCGTGATGTATTTGATATGCCAAAAACAGTAACAACAAGTCTCACAATTTGTAGTGAGACGTTACTGGTGCAAGCTCAAGCAAATCGATGAACAACAGGAGGACAGTGCAGTGCATTGCTACATCTGATAAAGAGCTAATAGCGAAGATATAAAACAACTAAAAAAAACATAAACACAATGATTTAAAAATTTTGGAGGGATAAACAGACACTTCCTCAAAGAAGAATCTGCATTGTGGGCCAGAGAGTTAGTACAGAGGGCTGGGCATGCATGCGCCCAATCAGATTCAATCTCTGGCCACAGCACCCAAAAGGAGAGAGAGAACAAAAGTGAGTGCCCTGCCACAGAGGCAGAGTGGGATGGGGATGGTTGGGGTTGGAGGAATACTTTAAATATTTTGCAATTTAAATATTTTGCAATTCAGTGGGCTTTCATTTTATTTTAGCCCGAGTGTTTTTTCCTATGAAAAACAGGCCAAAAAGTGTTTATTAACACTAAGTATTAGACAATTGAAAATCAAGATGACAGGGAAATACCACCTCATACCCAAAAGACTGGAAACAATCAGTGTAATGAGGATTTTTAAAAAAGGAATCCTCATTCACCATTTGTTGCTTGATTTATTCTCTTTGGAAAATAGTTCGGAGATTTTTTTTTATTGAATCACTCTGAGATACTGTTACAAAGCTTTCATGTTGAGTTTCAGTCATACAAAGATTGAACACCCATCCCTCCACTAGTGCATATTTTCCACCACCAATAGCTCTAGTATTCTCCCCTCCCCAAATCCAGTCCCTTCCCCTTCCTCTGTTGAAGATAATTTTCCCCATTCTCTCTCTCTTCTTTAGGGAATTACGGTTTGCAATACACATACCTAGAGGCTATCACATTTGGTTTCCCTCCCTCCCCTACTTTCAGCACACATCTCTCATTCCGAATTATCCTTCCATCCATCATTGACTTAGTGATCCCTTCTCTATTTCAGCTTCCTTCTCCCCCAGCACCTGAGGCAGGTGGAGATTTTGTTAAGAAAGACGTTTTAAAGAAATAAAATTATTGAACTGGAGAGAGAGAGTACAAATCTTATGGTACTTTCTTAACACGTGGTCATGACACTGGTTTGAATCTGAAACAACGTATAGTCTCCTAGCATCATTAGTGTGGCCCTTGAGCACAGAGCTATGTGTGACTCTCTCCAAAAAAATTAAAATAGATGAATGCAATCCTTCTTTTTTTTCTTTAAATTTTTATTAGTGAAACACCATTGAGGTACAGTTGTAGACTTACACATTTTTGACCTTGGGTTTCAGTTATACAATGATCGAATCCCTCCACCAGTGCCCATTCTCCACCACCACCCGTCCCAGTATCCCTCCCACCCCCCTTCCCCCCATTCCCCATCCCACTCTTCCACTGCGTCAGGGCATTTCCTTTGTTATCTCTCTCCTTTTGAGTGCCGTGGTTGAATGCAATCTTTCTATGTCTATCCCTTTCTTGCTGAGTCATTTCGCTTATCATGATACTTTCCATGTAGTACCACTTGTATGTAAATTCCATGACTTCATCTTTTCTAACAGCTACATAGTACTCCATTATGTAAATGTACCAAAGTTTCTTTAACCAGTCATCTGTTCTCGGGCACTTTGGTTTTTTCCAGATTCTGGAGGGATGGGTATTTGATCATTGTATAATTGAAACCCAAGCACAAAAATTTGTAAGTCTACATACAACTGTACCTCATGATGTCTCACTAATAAAAAAAAATAATTAAAATAGAACACTCATTTAACCCAGTTTCACTGGGTTTCACTCCTTGGCATCCATGGCAAGTGTATAAATATCTTAACGGGCGGCTGGGAAGAGGCCCGACAGCTCTTTCCCTAGCAGCCCGCATTCAGGGTGAGCCACAGACTGCTCCCCCAACTGGGGTGTCCCGGGTCATGGGGCAGATGGCAGAGGAAAAAATTGCTGTTTGTTCCATTCTCCCCATGCGCCTGCTCAAGTCTCTCTGAGCATCCCATTCAAGTCTCACACGCCCCTCATTCCCATCTCCTTCTGTCTCTCCCACTCATCTCTCCATGCTCTCTCTCATAGCCTGGGCTTGCTCTCTCCATGAGCCTGCTCCTATATTCTTCTACATACTTCTCCTTCTGTCCCCTTTGCTAATGCAGAGAGCACTCCATCTCACAGCCCTGCCCTCCCCAGCTCCTTGTCTCTCCAACTCCTCAGCACTCTGGGCTGACACTGCATTCAGTCTGGTAGCCAAATCAATACAAGTAAGGGCCTACCTTTCCTAACCCTAGTAGGGTCCGAACCTAGTTATTACTTTTTGGACCATGACAGCATTTGTACATGACCAGGCTCTTAACTTATAGTTAAGCATTATGGCACTTTGACGAGGACCCTCTTGATGCCAGGGTAGCAAATAGCTTACCATCCAGTCCTTTGTTGGAACCCCGCCTTTGAGCGCTGTACTCCTCTGCAGGTTCCTAGGTCAGCAGGTCTCAGGGACAAGTAGGGGCGTGGCATCCATGTAGGGGCGTGGCCTATAGTGGGTGTGGCCTTCTCTGAGGCGGCAGTCAGGCTCACAATCCAGCCTTTATCACCTAATTCTTTGGAAAAAATCCTGTCCGCCTCAACTACAATACAGCAATAATCCACGGGCTACTCCAATTCTAAAAAAAGACCAGTGTGCAAGAAGCTCTACATGTACAATATAAAAGAGCACCTCCATCTAGATGCCCGTCATAAGACACAGAATAATGCCTTGAGGAAGGACAGATTCTAGAAAGGTAGAAGGGTGACCACCATCAACCGAACTCATTTATAATCCTTTAGAAGAGGGAACAGTGCTAGTGAATTCCAAGGTTTTACCTCTAGACAACCACAACAGCATGAAGAAAAGTGTAAATATCCACTACAAGGAGAGGACAAAGAAAAGAGTCAGAACAGGGGTTACCCAAAAATATGCTCTCTCTGATAAAGAATTCCGAGATGAAATGTTGAGGATGTTCAAGGAACTATTCAAAGAATCAATGGGGAGACATCCAGAAAATTAACGGAAGAAATGACAGAGACAGTGAAACGGATAGTTGAGAAAATAAAGGAAGAAATGAGAGCAGAAATAAAAAAGAAGTGTCACAAAAAAAAATTCGGTAGTTGAAATTAAAAAGTCAGTGGGTGCATTCAGCATGAATGACTACAGCAGAAAACAGGATCAGTGAGCTTGAAGATGAGCTCACATAGGGAAACCACATAGGGAAAAACAAACAACAAACAATGGGAAAATACCTCAAAATAGCTCTAAGGAGACCTAGGGGATGACGCCAAGAGGAACATTAGAATCACTGGCGTACCAGAATGACAGGGAGGCAACTCCAATGAAAAAGCCACAGTTAAAGAAATTGCTGAAAAGTTCCCAGAGTTAAAGAATGCAGATCTCCAGATCGAAGGAGCCAGAAGGGTGGCAGCTAAAAGAGACCCTAATAAAAACACTCCAAGGCATATCATAGAATGATCATGCCATGGATAGAGACACAATACTGTAAGCAGCAAGGTCTAAGAACAAAATCACATACAGAGATTTACAGCTGACCTATCAGAGGAAACCCTCCAAGCCTGAAGACTTCTGGATAGATCAACAAACACAAAACTCAGTAAGAAAACATTGGCTTTGAAAGAAGAAATCAAAAATCTTTTCAGACCATGATGCTCTGAAGATACAAGCAAATCACAGGAAGACACCGAGTATAAAATAAAAAAAAACCTGGAAATTAAACACCTGGAAGGAAGTCAAGGACAAAATCAAAAGATCACTTGATCACTTGACTTCCTTTAATCATCAATTTGCTCGAGTGGGCGCCAGGAATGTCCCCATTTGTCCCTGTAGCGCACTAGTGTAGCCCAATGGCGTCTTTCTAGGAACATGAAGAGCCTCAAACTGATCATTCAAGGTCTTGACGAAGAAATCTGACCATCTGGTAGGTGGGCAGTCACGCTGTCTTTTGACATCCTGTGGAATCCAGTCGGTAATGGCTTGGCAAATGAGGCAGCGTCCCTGATTATTGACCGTTGATGGAGGTCGGAACTCAGGATCCTTTCTCTCATTTAAGTAAAACGTGATACTCCAAACATAGCTCTTTCAATTCCTCTTTGATAGACACAAATAGCGTTCTCATCTTGTTTTCGTAGGGCCCAGGTCTCTGAGGCATATGTTAATGCAGGAAGAACTGTGGAATTGAAGAGATGTGCCCGGAGCTGGAGGTTCTTCATCCTCTTAGCTATTTCTTTAACGTTCTTAAAGGTGTTCCAAGCCGCTGTCTTCCTCAGGTGCCAGGTCATTCGTCATGTTGACTTCTCGACCTAGGTACACATAACTTTTGCATTTGGAGATGGTCATTCCTTTGAGAGCGAATGGAACATCTGTAAAAAAACTGTTTCTCATAAACATTGTCATCGTGAGATTTAGCTGGAGTCCGACTTTTCCACATTCATGGTCAAAGTCGGCCAGCATTTGTGCCACTTAGCTAATATTTGGTGTTATTAGAACTATGTCTTCAGCAAAGCAGAGGTGGTATGGTTGCTGACCATCTATCATCACTCCCATTCCTTCCCATTCCAGTCATTGTATGATGTTCTCGAGTTTTGGTGAAATGGTACCCCTCTCTTGACATTGATGATCACTTCTTTGTAGAATGGTGAGATCCTGGTAGTGAATCCGTAGTACAGCTCATGGAGTATGAATGCCCTGATTGGCTAGGGCTTTGATGACCGCTTCCGTCTCAACAGAATCAAAGGCCCTCTTTAAATAAATGAATGTTAGACAAAGCAGCATCTTAAACTCCCGAGAAATCTCAGTGAGCATGGTTATCGTGTGGATATGGTCAATCGTGCTGAGTCCTTTATGGAACCGGGCTTGCTCGCATGGTTGTCTTTCATCTAGTGTTCTGCCAATCCTATTCAGGATGACTCGAGTGAACAGCTTGTGGATGACAGACAATAGGCAGAATTGGTGATAGTTGCCAATATCGTGGATGTCTCCCTTCTTGTACAGTAATATAGTCCTGCTGGTTTTCCATTGAGATGGAACCTTGCATTCAGACACGTAGCGCGTGAAGAGCCGAGCCAGTGTATTGATGAGTGCTGATGGCCAGGTTCTTCAGGTGTTCAGGTCTGACCTTGTCTCGGCCAGGTGCTATTTTTTCCTTTACGATGAAAGGGAATGATATATCCATCCTGTGGAATTTGGTATGTGGGAGATGGATGTGGCTATCAAAGAGAAGTAGAAGTAGTAGAAGTCATGAATAATCTTCTCCATTGCCTTCTGGAAGATGTGATAGATTCATCAGGACGTTGGAGGGCAATCACCTTGGTCTTGTAGTTGACGGACAGGCAGGCGTTATGAATGCTTTTCCCGGCTTCTGCCACATCTACCAGCACTATTGCTATTCTCTCTTTGAGGTCTTTATTGCATCTCTGTACTTTTTTGCAGCTCAGATGTTCACTGGCGGTTGCCTGAGGCATGCGCCAAGCCACGTTGGCAAATAAACTCAATAGTTTTAAAAGACAGGAGTTTTTTGTGGCTATCTCTCTCTTGGCAATCCTTGCACAATCATGGAGGTAATGATCGTATTCCTCATCAATGTTGTCATGATGGCATCTTCCCATCTTGCAGCAATAGTTCCAAAGAGCTCCTAGTTGGGGGTCTTTCTGGGAGTTCTCTTAAACTTTGCAGCTCTTTCTCCCCGTTCTGTGAAGTAGAATTTTGCACAAAGGAGACGATGTTCCGATCCCATTTGGAATTTTGGGACAACAGCAACATCGGTCAGGCAAAACTGGTGATTGAATATGATGTGCTCAATTTCATTATGAAACCATTGACTGGGAGACTCCCATGTGCAGTGTTTAGATATGGCCTTTTGGAACTTGCGTTACCATTATGAACTCGGACTGTCTCTCACCCTTTTCCTTCCATTCCCGGCCATGGGTCCTGAAGTGGAGTTCTTTGGCTGATCTTCTCGGTCCTATCTAGGCATTAAATCACTGGCATTGCTGCTGGGGTGGTGGGAAGGTGGAAGGGAGCAACACGCTTTTCCTCCCGGAGCTGCATGGCGCCTTAGGTTAAGGCATGGTCTATTCACTTCTGCCGGGTTCTGGATTTTTGCCTCTGTAGCCATGGCCATGCCAGAGAACCGCTCTTGGCGGGCAACTAGTGGCCTTTGTAGGGCGTGAAGCATGCCTTTTTCCACCCCAGCCGCAAGAAGGCTGTTGCCATAGAGCTTATTGGAAAGCCAGGTATTTGCCGGTGGTGACAGGGAAACAGCAACCTCATGGGAAGGGAGCGTTCCCGGCTTGTCCTTCATGACCTACCAAGGTCATGAGTTGCCCCCCATGCCACATTACTCTCTCTCTCTATTAAATTCAATATTTTGACAGAAGACCCACAATTATTATTAGGGATTTTTATCCCAACATTCAGATATGCTGAAAAGGCAACAGTAGACAATTTTTTTCTATTGCTAGTTATGAAAAACATATGACATCACGTGGCTGCTGTAGTGGCTCTGAGATTTTGAAATTCCGAAATTTTAACAATTAAATCAGGAGGGATTTCTGCCAAAACCTTCTGGGTTCCGAGACTTGTTCCTGAGTCTCTTGGATCACGGCCATTAAGCAGTAAAGATAAAAGCTATCAATAGACGCAGAGAAAGTTTTTCACAAGGTCCAGCACCCGTTTTTGATGAAAACTCTGACCAAAATTGGCTTTTGGAAATTTTGGAAATTTCCTCAAGATAGTCAAAGCCATCTACGATAAACCCATAGCAAGCGTTATCCTCAATGGATAAGGGCCTTCCCTCTAAGATCAGGGACAAGCCAAGGATGCTGCCTATCACCACTTCTGTTCAATATAGTACTGGTAGTACTTCCAATAGTGATTAGGAAAGAAAAAGACAATAACAGCAAACAGATAGGAAAGGAAGAAGTCAGCTCTCACTATTCGCAGATAATATGATACTATATCTCAAGAATCCTAAATCCTCTATCAAGAAACAATAGACTTGTACAGTAAAGTCGCAGGCTATAAAATTAAAGCCCAAAAATTCATGGCCTTCCTATACGCAAATAATGAGACAGGGGAAAGTGACATAAAAAAAATTCCGTTCACAGTCTTGCCCCAGAAAACCAGATACATCGGAATCAGCCTAACTAAAGAGGTAAAGGACCGCTATAATGAAAACTACAAAACACTACACTATGAAATAAAAGAGAACAGGAGGGAATGGAAACATATCCCCTGCTCGTTGATCATCACCCTCCCCAACCTCAAACTCTACTACAAAGCGGTAATAATTAAAACAGCATGGTACTGGAACAGGGACAGGGCCGCAGACCAATGGAATAGGGTGTAATATTTGTTCACACAACACCAAGTGTATGAACATCTAATCTTTGATAAGGGAGCAAGAAATGTAAAGTGCAGGAAGAAAAACCTCTTCAACTTCAACTCTTCAACTGCTGGCACAAATGGACAACCACATGCAAAAATACTGGCGTAGACCTCGACCTAACACCATGCACATAAGTCCGATTAAAATGGATTAAAAGGGCTGGAGTGATAGCACAGTGTGTAGGGCGTTTACCTTGCTGACCCAGGTTCCATTCCCAGCATCCCATATGGTCCACTGAGTACCGCCAGGAGTGATTCCTGAGTGCAGAGCTAGGAGTCAGCCCTGTGTATCACAGGGTGTAATAAAAACAGAATAATAAATGAAAAAATGGATTA
Source organism: Sorex fumeus (assembly GCF_029834395.1). Classification (NCBI taxonomy): domain Eukaryota; kingdom Metazoa; phylum Chordata; class Mammalia; order Eulipotyphla; family Soricidae; genus Sorex; species Sorex fumeus. Next base: position 1,244,618 of record NW_026606092.1, read on the forward strand.
ATGATCTTAACAATAGGCCAAAATCCATAAAGTACATTGAAGACAAGGTCGGTAAAACCCTCCACGATATTGAGGCTAACAGTATCTTCAAAGACGACACTCCACTGTGGACACTCCACCGTGGACACTCCAAGTGGAAACAGATAAACAAATGGAACTATCTTAAATTAAGAAGCTTTTGAACCTCAGAAGATACAGTGACCAGAATACAAAGACAATCTACAGAATGGGAAAAGATATTCACTCAATACATATCTGATAAGTGGTTGATATCAAGCATATACAAAGCACTGGTTGAACTCCACAAGAAGAAAACATCCAACTGGGATCAGTGGTGGCCACTGGTGAAGGGATGGGTACTCGATTATTGTATAAATGAAACCCAAGCACAAAAATTTCTAAGTCTGTACGTCATGGTGTTTCACTAATAAAATTTTTTTTTTAATAATGGGGGGATGAAATGAACAGAAACTTTCTCAAGAGAAAGAACGAAATCCGAATGGCTAAAAGGTACATGAGAAAATGCTCTATATCACAAATTATCAGGGAGAAGCAGATCAAAACAGCAATGAGATATCATCTCACACCACAGAGGCTGGGCTTTCATTTGACCCAGCAATATATTCCCTGGGAATATATTTCCAGCAATATATTTCCTGGGAATATATTTCAGAGAGTCAAGGAAAGTATAGTCGAAATGACATCTGCAACTTATGTGTCCTTTGCTGCACTGTTCACAATAGCCAAAATATGGAAAAAACCTGAGTGCCCAAGAACAGATGACTGGTTAAAGAAACTTTGGTACCTCTACACAATGGAGTACTATGCAGCTGTTAGAAAAGATGAAGTCATAAAATTTACATTCAAGTGGTACTACATGGAAAGTATCATGCTAAGCAAAATGAGTTGGAAAGAGAGGGACAGGCATAGAAATATTGCATTCATCTGGGGAATATAAAGTAACAAAATGGGAGACATTCAAGAATAGCCAAAATAAGTACCAGGAGGTTCAGTCATTGGCTTGGAGGCCAGCTGCACATGCTAGGGAAAAGGCAGCTCACATAGAAAAGGGAACAGCAAGTAAAGGGTTTTGGGAGGATCCTCCCAGGATAGGAGATACATGCTGAAAGTATTGACTGAATATGATTGCCACCCAATGCCTCTTTTGCAAATCTCAGCACCCAAAAGGAGAGAGAGAGAAAAGGGAATGTCCTGCAATAGAGGCAGGATTGAATCGGGGGTGTGGGGGGTTTGGAGGGATACTGGGATCATTGGTGGTGGAGACTGGGTACTGGTGGAGGGTTGGGTACTCAATCATTGTATAACTGAAACACAAGCACAAGAACTTCTAAGTTTACAACTGTACCTCACCTTTTACCACAGAACCGAGATGACTAAATTGTGTGAACTGGACGCAGAAGTAGAGACAAACTAGAAGTGATAGAAGGCAATAGTGGGGGGAACTTTGGCACGTTTTTGAGTAATGGTATTCAATAATTTTGTGTACCCAAAGCATTAAATGTTATCACTATTGTAACCATTCTACCTCAAGCAATGTAAGAACAAAACCAGTAATAATAATTTAAGTGAAGATTCTAGGGGCTGGTACACTTGTTTTGCATGTGGCTCACACCAGTTCTATCCCCAACACAACATATTGTTACGCTCAGCACCACTAGAAGTGAAATCTGAGCACTGAGACTGGAGTAAGCCTTTAGCACAGCTGGGGGTTGTTAGCTGAGTGTGGCCTTCAAGCCCCCAGCCCCCAGACAAATGATAAAATTATAAACTTCCCAGTAGGGCACTGTCTGCCCTTCATTTGCGCTGTCCAGGCGCTACAGGGTTTCCTCTGTCACACTGATCAGTTCTGTCATATTTCTGTTTGCAACCCAGATCTGCTCTCTAATTAGTTTATAAGCTTCCTAAAAAAAGGTCCTCCAGTTGATCGTCGATTTGCTCGAGCGGGCCCAGTAACGTCTCCATTGGAGACTTTGTTGTTACTGTGTCTGGCATATCGAATACTCTCGGTAGCTTGCCGGGCTCTCTGAGAGGGGCAGAGGAATCGAACTCGGGTCGGCCATGTTGGCTGCGTGCAAGGCAGACGCCCAATCCGCTGTGCTATCGCTCATTCCTGGCTTCAGTTTAAATGCTTAAAGGGGCTTTTTATTAAAAAGTAAAATCTCTGGTGATGGGATCCAAAAAAATTTGCTCAGGTGAGCATATTGTGCAGAATTGAGAATTAATGTTTTAAATTTCAGATTTTTCATTTCAGTGTTTCCAGGGAGATTTTTCTCACACAAATGGCTCTGCTAAAAAGCCGGCTGCTAATCCTTATGAACTTGGGAATTCTTCCTTGATTTGTGCAGTATCTCAGTGCTTTTCCTTTTTTTCCCCCTTTTTTTCCTTTTCACAGTGCTGAACTCTCAGAGGGTTATAGTTCTGTACTTTCTCTTCTTGTAGACCAAATAGAAGAAACATCTTATTTTCACTATCTTTCATGAGATTACTGATCCTTTATTGAGGACAGGGCTAAAATCAGGATTTAACCCATAAAACAGAAACTTGCACACCAAGAAACATTCCGTATCATTAAAGCGTTGGTTGTTTTTGGTCATTTTGCATTGGATGCTTCTCTTGATAGTGGACAGTTCTTAGGCCATTAAACTGAGGCAGCAAGGTCTGTTGGCGACAACAACCAGATGGAGGAAAAAAGGATCGAAAGTCCATTTGTTGTTCAGGCTTTGAAAGGTGGTCAACTAAAAAATCAGAGTTGTGCCTCTGCCCAGTTATCCGTCTACTTTGTCTGGACCAGTGGCTTGGTGGTTTTCAGGTATGGAGAGGAATAAACAACTCTAGGACAGAGACTTGAAAACCAACATTTAAAACTGTTTGCCAGATTCTAACATTAGATATGCTGCATTTTATCCCTTTTCAGGTTCAGCTTTGTTTAAGTTCTTTAAAATAATTGTCATAAATACATTCTAACTGCCACTGCCCCTTCTTTCCAGGGCCAAACAAAAACATACTCTTTTCAAGTTGTTTTCTGACTGAAGAGGTAAACTCTATCAGAGCAAAGGGAAATGACACTGATGTTGAGATTCTGCCTACTTCAAAGTAGGTCTATAAAAGTCCTCCAAGCAGCTGTCTGAAAAGAACAAAAGTTAAAATCCTTGTGTATTGGAACCACATGATTTGAACCACGGTGGCATCTCCCTTTCTTGAAGAGGCATTGTGAGGGAAAGTGGTGAGGTATAAATTAGTCAGTCTGTATTTTGTGCTGAGGGAATGCATCACTCAAGTCAGAAAGTGGGAGCTCTTGGAAGGGAAGAGGAGTATAAAACAAAATAAAGATAAAATGATGAATCCAGCATTCAATCTGAAAGACGTGTGTCCTTTAGTGAATAATGATTTTAGTGAATTTCTTTGTGGGGAACTGATAAGTCTTTTAGAATTTTCTGCCGGAGCTTTGTTATTTATAGTCTTCAAATACAAACAGATGTGCTGTGTGTGTGTTTGTGTATTGGGATGTTCAAGAAGGGCCTGGATTTCAAACCTTGCAGAGGGAGCATGTTGAACAAAGAGAGGAGAGATCTATTTATTGAGAATCTGTTACAATTTCTACTTTTACAGATTAATGACTATAAAAATCTTATAAGAAATATTAACGCACCCAAAGAATGCCCTAATGTCAGAGTTTCTGTTCTCTAAATTTGAAATTGTAAGTTTGATACTGGCACCAACCCATAGCTCCTAGTGGGAGCACTATCTTTGTAACCGCCGATGTCACAACAAAGAAGTGTGCAATCTCTGGTCCACTGCAGCCAGCTATGTGTGAGCACCATAACCAAGTGTGTGTGACTCCTGTCGTCACAGCAAAAACAACAACAACCAAAAGAGGGAAGAAAGAAATAAAAAATTAGTCACAAGTAATTGTGGTATAAAATTAAAATCGAGAGTCAATTTGATAGATTGGAAGATAGGTTTGTTTTTCTTTTGTTCTCTGTCCCTAAGGATATGGCAGAATGGCTTTGGATAGACGTGAACTTACAGGTATTTGTGTAAGATCTGTTGTCTTTAACTAAGGTTGTAGGATGTAGCACTGCACTGTCCTCCCGTTGTTCATCAATTTGCTCGAGCAGGCCCAGTGGGACTTCTTGTTGTGTTTGGCATATCAAATATGTCACGGGTAGGTTGCCAGGCTTTGCCGTGCTGGCAAGATACTCTCAATAGCTTGCTTGAGGGGTGGAGGAATCAAACCTGGCTCCGCTGGGCCCACAACATGCAAGGCAAACGCCCTACCGCTGTGCTATAGGAATATCATGAATCAGGAAAAGTGTATTAATTTTTATCTAAGTTTTTTTTTTAAATTTTTTATTTTTTATTTTTTTATTTTTTTTTAATTTTTTTATAATTTATTTATTTATTGAATCACTGTGGGAAAAGTTACAGAGCTTTCGGGCTTAGTTCTCAGTCATGTAGATACCAAACACATTTCCCTTTACCAATACTCATTTTTAGCCCCGAACCCCAATAGACCCCCACCTCCCACCCCTCCCAATTCTTGTGAGGCAGATGAGTTCTAGTTAATACTCTATCTACTTTGACTAGATAGATTATTTCGATAGAAGATGCACAATTATTGTTTAGAGTTTACGACCCACCCCCCACAATCAGACATGCTGAAACAGCGTTGTGAAATGATTTGCTTTCTACAACTTGGTTTAAGAATAAAATGATGATGGTTTTGAATTTCTGCTATTTTACTTATTGACCCTGGAAGAATTTCTATTAAAAGTTAGCTAGTTAAGAGATTGGTTTCTGTGCCCTGGAGTCGTGGCCGTGCCGGAGAGCCGCTCGTGGGGGGCAGCTGGCGACCTCGGTGGGGCGTGGGGGACGGCCCACAAAGCCCCCCTTCCCATGAGGTCCCCGCCGCTCCCCCAAGCCCGGCTCAAACCTGCTTTCCACAAGGCTCCCGTGCGGCCGCCATCTTTCTTTCCCAATTTTTATCTAAGTTTTAAGAGAATATTTAGTTGTCCAGCATGTTTCCAAGACCCATGAAGAACTTTTGAGACAGATTATCTTCATGTATTTTGTTATCATACAAGCTTGATTTTGATGAGACAACCCATCACCATAAACAGGCCTTTGCTCCTATCCTCATATACAGATAATATGCTACATTCACAGTAACTTTTTTTCTTTTTAAAATTTTATTGAATAGGGGTCGCGTGGTTGCGGAAGAAAAAAGAATTTCTGCCTCACCTGTCGAGATTCCAAGCATCTCCACTGTCCATCTCTCCAAGACCAGGGGTGTGCCATGCTGTTGATGGCTAGGATGAAGGAGACATTACTGGAGCCTGCTCGAGGCAATCGATGAAGAACAGGATGGTCGTGATCATGATCGTGATATCTATGTACATTTCAGAATTGAAAGCGCGACTTCAGTATTTGGCATTACAGCACTTTGATTTGGGAATGGGGTCAGCAAGTACGAGTGAGTTGGAAAGCTGCCACCCCCGAGTGGAATGTCTCTGATTCTGCACTGTATGACAATGTCTCGAGTGTGCAATCCTGCCCTCAGCCCCATGAGGACTCCGAGATACGCGGGATGTCTTCCGAGGGTGATCAGAATGGTGAGAGCTACCTCACTCAGAAGAAGCCCTCTCCTGGAAAAAGTTCCTTGGAGTGTGTTATTCTCAGTTCACAGGCACAAAATCCCCCAGTGCGTCAGCTGCTACGTAGAGGAGCACTGTTTATATTGTTTTCTGCGCAGCTGGTGTCTGGCCCTTTAAGGCTGCTTGCAGAAGCGGAAGTCATGTCACAGCAGGGCATTCAGGTGTTTGCATGCAAGACACTGGATCCGGCCTCCACTTGTTACTCAGCCCTGACACTTCATCTCTCCCTGAGCAGACAACCCCTGGAATTGGGGTCTTGGCACGGAGTCTCCTTCTGATCCTCAGAACAGCAGTGGCGGGAGAAAATGGTGACGCGGCTTCTGATAAACCGTCCAAAGGACGCAGTGACCTTCAATGACGTGGCTGTGAACTTCATCCCGGAGGAATGGTCAAGCCTGGCGGCCTCTCAGAAGAAGCTCTGCAGGGACATGATGCTGGAGACCTATAAGCATCTGCAGGCTGTAGAACTTAAACCACGGCTTCGAGAATTGGCATTACAGCACTTTGATTTGGGAATGGTGTCATATAATGTGTCATATAAGGAAGCTGCCAGCCCGAGTGGAACGTCTTTGATCCTGCGCTTTACGACAGTATCTCTAGTGAGCAATCCCGCCTTCAGCCCCATGAGGACCCCAAGACATGTGGGATGTCTTCTGAGGGGGATCAGAATGGCAAGAGCTACCTCACTTTGAAGAAGCCCTCCCTTGGAAAAAGTTCCTTGGAGTGTGTTGTTCTCAGTTCACAGTCACAAAATCCCCCAGTCTGGCATTCACTAGCGAAAGAAGCACTGTTTATAGTGAGTCCCTCGCAGAGACAAACTCTCAACCACAGTCACTGTGAGCAGAACCCATCTAAGTGTAAGGAATGTGGCGGAGCCTCCCCATGTTCTCAGTGCTGTGGTGTTTATAACCAGCAATAGAAAACAAATTGTCTACTGTTGCCGTTTTGAACTGAGTGCTGGGGTTAAATCCCAAATGTAATAATGTCTGGTTTCAAAATATTGAATGTGATCAAAGTAGAGAGAAATATGGAAATTATCTACCCCCACAGTTAGGGGGAGGGTGTAGAATGGGGGTATACTCGGGGTTTTGGTGGTGGAAAATGGGCACGGTAAAGGGATGGGTGCTTTATTGTATGAACGAGACTTAAACCCAATAGCTTTGTAACTTCACTCAGGGCGATTCAAAAAAATAAAATTATCAAAAAAAATGGGGGAAAATTTTTTATTGAATAACCATGATACTGTTACAAGTTTTCATGTTTGTTTTACAATCACACAATGACCCATCCCTTCACCATTACCCATTCCCCACCAGCAATCTTCCCAGTATACACCCCTTCCCCACCCTCTCCCTGCTTCAATGGCAGAAAATATTTCCAATACTCTCTATCTACTTTTGGGTATTATTGTTTGCAATATAGACACTGAAAGGTCATCATGTTTGGTCCATTATCTGCTTTCCGCACACATCTCCCATCCTGACTGATTCCTCCAGCCATCATTTTCTTAGTGATCCCTTCTCTATTCCATCTGCCTTCTCCCATCTGCTCAAGTTTCCATGGAGAGTATCATGCAAGTTTCCATGGAGAGTATCATGCAAAGTGAAATGAGTCAGAAAGAGAGGGACAGACATGAAAGGACTGCACTCATTTGTGGAGTATAGAATAACATAACATGAGGCTGACACAGAAGATACAAGGACTAGGAGGATTTCCTCACAATCACTTTGCAGTATAAGCAATTCTAACAAAACCCAGGCAACCTCAAGGCAACAGTTTTTGATGAGCTGCTACACCTGGGTTACAATAATTTGTTCAGTCAAAAGATTGACCTAAGGATGCTTTTTGCTATTATAATATTTTGAAAGGTTATTTAATCATCTGCTCAATAAACTAATAGTAGCTGAATGCTCTATTTCAACGGTCTAATCTGATATATTGTTACACATGCTGTGTAATCCATTAAGCATTTGCAGACTGGAGATCTGTAAAGTGGACTGGATTACCAATATGTTAGGTTGAAGACATTGTTCTTAAAAGCTAATCTCAAGTCATGGCTAATTTGAGGCAAAACTGAAGTAGATGTGCTGTCCGCTACATGCCTCCGCCCGACTGCCTGCACCGGCACTTCCTGTCACACACTGGCCTGGTCCCCTTTCCTCTCCTCCTGTGTCTTCAACTATTTTTTTTTTTGTCACATCCCGCGATGCACAGGGGTTACTCCTGGCTCTGTACTCTGGTGGTGATCGAAGGACCTTATGCTGGGAATAGAACACGGGCTGGCCGCGTGCAAGGCAAATGCCCTACCCACTCTCCAGCTCCTCTTCTCTTCTTGCTTTGTGTTTTCGTGGAGTGACTTACTCTATGCCTTAGGAAGGAAACAACTTCGCACGAATTTGGGTGGTACTATCCTCCAGGGGAAGCAGCATGATGTAGAGATAAGTGCAAAATTACTGTAAGTAGTCCTGGTCCTGCCTGTTGTATTTTATAAAAATTTTATAAAAAGGGAGTCTGGTAGAGATGGCTGAACCTTCAAATAAAGCCTCTTTAATAGAGAAGTTTGTAAATCTTGGGAAAATAATTTTTGGGTTGAGGGTCTCCCTTAAATTCTACCTTTTAATAATTTAATTCTTTTTTTATGAGAAAATAATGTTATAAAGTCATACCCCAGAAATGAAGTCATGTTTGTATGTGTTAAGCAATCAGTTTAATGGACCTGAGAGATAATACATTGGTTAAGGGTGTTTGTTTTTCACTCAGCCAACCCTGGTCTGATTCTTGGCACACATGGTTTTCTGAGTATCACTGATGAAGCACTGGAGTACCCAGAACATTACCAATGTATCTTGTTTAATCCCTAGCAACACAGGGCCAAGAAAAACTTTAGGCCTTTGCATTAAATCACTTGTCTGGTTGACAGAAAATTCTTGTAGGGGCACTGGGCCCCCAGGCCCTCTGAGCACTACTTGGGAACGCCCCATCTTTATAAAACACATTTGTAGGATCGTATTAAGTACCTGCTTTTCAGAAAGACTCAGAAGATGGAAAAATCACATGTTCCATAATTATACAGGTGAAAGTAGAAATGCAGTTTTTTATTTTTTTGCACTAGAGTAAATATGTCAAGCACAGCCATATTTCTATATGCTGTGTTTTAAAATCATGCTTAAAACTGCCTCATATATTCTGAATTCAGCATGTGGAAGGCAAGGAGGTCACCTGAGCAGCTGGTGCAAGTAATAGAATTCCCATCAGGCACATTTAGAAGCTCCAGAGTAATGTGATAAACAGGGTACTCCATCTGTTGCTTGCCCATTGAGATGAGCACCTGCTTTAATATGGACAGTGTAATGTGTTGGTAACCATTTATATAAGCATCTTTAATTTTATTTACTTTCCACATAATTATTCTAGAACTTGTCACAAATATGACTGTGTAGGAGTTCATGTACTGGCGAGTGAATGTAATATTTCAATCCTAATTATACTGCATGAAGAAAAAAATGAAAGCATGTTTTAGAACAAGACAGTTTATAAATCATGTACTGTAGCACTGTCCTCCCATTTGGATTTTTGGAAGACAAAACACAGGTAATTAGATAGAAAATACGTTAAGGTGAGAGGCTAGGATAAGTTACTAATAATTCTTTGGATAACTAAAATTTACTTAGTATTCTATGTAAAGCTATTTCTTCAGGTGTAATTTGTTCTTGTTAATTTGTTCATGGTGAGGCACATCACAATTAGTAGTAGTTACCAAATACTACTTAGGACTCTTACTAAATGACAGTGGTGACCAAAGTTCTTTCTTATTTAATTATTTAATCATTTATTTATTTAATTATTTATTTAGGTTACCAAAGCTTTCAAATAATGTTTTTACTAGAAATTCAGAGAAAATTCAAAGTGACCTTGTACGGTGAGGTCATTCACGGTGTTGAGACTTACTGCCATTTCTGTGAGCTTTAGAAGAAAGAGTGAGCTGGAGAGGGGTAATTGGATATAATTGGCAACTTCTTCCCTTTGTGCCAAACTTTGTGCTTCATGAGATTTGCCAAATACTTGGTGAATGGAGGTTGATCATGGGGCTAGACTTCCTCTGTGGTTGCCCGAAGACTATCATTGTTACATCCTGATGATTTCTAATGGTTATACAAGAGGGATGATGTGGAGAGAAGCCATGTTTTTGTCAGTCAGCTAATCCTCTCTCTACCACACTTCTGCTGAGTACTCACAAGAGAGTTTCTGACTGCTCAGGATGTATGCTTAAGACCTCTTTGTCCATATATGCGTGATTTGAGAGCTTGTTATTCAGATTGTGTAAAATCTGAAATCAGATCATAAAAAACAAAAGATTTTATGTTCCTCATTCAGATTGACTTGAAGTTAATGTCTTCTGATAAAATAAGAAATAGAGACTATATCTGACTTTTAAAATTTTTATTAGTGAAACACCATGAGGTCCAGTTATAGACTTACAAATTTTTGTGCTTGGGTTTCAGTTATACAATGATCAAGTACCCATCCCTCCACCTGTGCCCATTCTCCACCACCACTGATCCCAGTTTCCCTTCCACCTCCCATCCCTGCCATCCCACCCTGCCTTCGTGGCAGGGCATTCCCCTATGTTCTCTCTCTAATTTTGGATGCTGTGGTTTGCAAAAGAGGCATTGAGTGGCAATCATGTTCTGTCTTTCAGCATGCATCTCCCATCCTGGGAGGATCCTCCCAACACCCTTTATTTGGTGCTCCCTTCTCTATCTGAGCGTACCCTGGCCTCCAAGTCATGGAGCAAAATTCCTGGTACTAATCTCGGCCACTCCTGGGTGTTAGTCTCTCATTTTGTTACTTTATGTTCCCCAGATGAATGCAATATTTCTGTGTCTATCCCTCTCTTTCTGACTCATTTCGCTTAACATGATACTTTCCATGTAGTACCACTTGTATGTGAATTTCATAACCTCATCTTTTCTAACAGCTACATAGTACTCCGTTGTGTAGATAGATGTACCAAAGTTTCTTTAACCAGTCTTCTGTTCTTGGGCACTTGGATTTTTTTCCCCAGATTCTGGCTATTGTAAACAGTGATGCAATGAACAAACAAGTGCAGATGTCACGTCGACTATAATTTTTTGCCCCTCTGGGATATATTCTCAGGAGGAGTGGTATTTCTGGATCAAATGGGAGCTCAATTTCTAATTTTTTGAGAATTATCCATAGTGTTTTCCAAAAGGGCTTAACCAGTCAGCATTTCCACAAACCTGAGAGTTTATCCAGGACTCTCTATTCTGTTCCATTGTTCTGTGAAACTATAAAACTTGCACAATTTTGATCACAGTAGCTCTTCAGTTTAATGCAATGTCAGGGAATGCAACACCTCCCATATTTTGTGCTTAAAATTTCTTTGGCTACTCAGAGATATTTGTGATTTCATGAACATTTTAGAAGAGTTTATTCCAAGTCTTTGAAGAATGTCATTGGAATTTTAATGGGAATTGCATAGACGCTGTATACTGCTTTGTGTAGGAAGATCATTTTGATATTAATACTTCTGATTCATGAACAAGAAATACTTTTACATTTCCTGATCTCTTCTATTTCTTTAAATTGCTGTTATAATTGTTTTCTTTAAATTGCTGTTATAATTGTTTTTAGTGCAAAATGAGATTTTCCTGTGCTGGTGGATTCCTGAGAATTTCATGAAAGATTTGCATACAAAATTTGGTAGATTAGAAGTTATTATTTATTGTACTGGTAAAGTAGAAGGTTTTGGTTCCCTCCCCAAGATGTCCAGGCCTTTATTTTACCTATAAACAGTGTCACCTGTCCTGTCCCTGATACTTTCTTGTCCTGAATGAATGACCTCCCATACTCTCCTTTCATGAAGCACGGCCAGGCCCTGTCCTTGCATTGCTCTCTCTATTCCGTGTATTCTTTCCTCAGTCTCAGGCCAAAGCCACATGCATATTGGGTCACTCCTGTGCTCTGTACCTGTATCTGGGTCTCTCCAACTGTACCCCAGAAGCTCCTGTAGTCCTGTCTCAGCTTTCCTAGTCACTGGTCACAGTCATGTGCATGTGGGTCAGACTCCTGTGCTCAGCACCTTGGGTGTCCAGGCCCTGCCTGAATCTGATTTTTCCTGGGCATCTGAGCTCTTCCTGAACCAGAGATTTCCTGGCATATGAGCTCTACCTATATTCTGCCCCATGTCTGGGCCTATATGGCCTGCCTGTACTGGGTCATCAGTCTGGGCACAAAGCCTTACTTGAATTTGGAGATCCAGGAAGAGAGAAGAGAGTCCAGAGAGCATGTGCTTCGAGAGAGAGGGCCCATACTGTACTGTATCGAAAGCATTTGATTTTTTATTCTTACCTTTTTTCATTACTTGCGTGTAGAAATCACACATACACACACAACATATACATATATACATATACATATATATCATATATATGTCTTTTAAATTTTGATAACTGCTACTTTTTTGTATTAGTTTATTGTTTCCATTTTTATTTATTTTTTCATATTTTTAATAAAGTAGTTCAAAATATTTGATTGCATTCAATATTTGAACAACCAATCCCAACAACCATTGCAAATTCCCACCACCATATTTTGAGAGTTTCCAGCCCGAGCACCAACCCCTGCTACAAAACAGAACCGAAATAATATATTTTGTATTGTTTGTTATGAAAAAGAGCTGAAAGTGATCCAAAAAGATGCCTTAGAGGAAAGTGCATGAAGATTGTTGTATTTCACCAAGGAACCATTAAGCCCTTTTATAAAAGATTACTGCCATTTTGTAAAGGTTGAACTTTATGTGCTTTTATATATACATGTATATTAATATATATATCTGTAATAATATATTTCCCTCTAAGATTGATGGCCTTTTACTTTTTTAAAAAATTTATTCATTGAATCACCGTGAGAACAGTTACAAAGCTTTCAGGTTTAAGTCTCGGTCATACAATGATCAAACATCAATCCCTTCACCACCAAGAACCCCAATATATCCCCCATCCCACAACCCTCCCCATGTCTTCGAGGGTGATGATTTCCACTTATCTCTCTCTATAGTTTGATTACATTATTACAAAAAAAGATGCACCATTTTATTGGGAATTTCACCCCGTCATATTTGCTGAAAAGGCATTGTGAAATAATTTTTTTTCTAAGGCTGGTTATGAAGACCATATGATGTTGTGGGGACAAGATAGAGGCTGCACAATTTTGGATTTCTGATATATTATTAATTAAGTCTTGAGGGATATGTTCCCAAAACGTCATAGTTCCAAGATTGGTCTGTGTGGCTCTAGGTCCATGGCCATGCCGCAGAGCCCTATTTGCTCCAATTTTTTTTGTGGAGTCTTTATGGTTAATTATGTATCATCTGCAAATAGTGATTGTTGAATTTCTTTTCTAATTTTGTCCCTTTGACTTATTTCTCTTCTTTGATTGCTGTGGCAAGGACTTCCAAAACTATCACGATCACGACGATCACGACGATCACGACCATACTGTTGTTAGTCGATTGCCTCGAGTAGGCCCCAGTAACGTCTCCTTCGTACTAGCCGTGTGATTATTTTTAAAAGTGCATATTCAAGGCTCTTTCAGGGTTAGGAGAATGAGACCATCATTGTTACTGGTATTTGGCATATTGGGTACACCGTGGGGAGTTTTCCAGACTCTGCCTTGTGGGCAGGTTACATTCGGTAGCCTGCCAGTTTGTCCAAAGTAGGAATGAGATGATAAGATGTTGCGTGGCCATGAATCCCTCCTGGCTGTTGTTGGGGTTACACGGCAGTTGGTGGGTGTAACTGTCTGGCAACTGGCAGGTCCAGTCCCAAACCGTGCAGGCTTGGAGATCTCAGCCCCGGGTCCCACACACTTGGGTTTCATTGCGAGCTCTTTTATGCGTGAGGCTCATCCAAGGGTGTGGAGAGTGGTCCCAGCAGGGCATTGGCTGGGGCCCAGAGGTCCTCAGCTCTTGGAGCCTGGTGGGGAGAGTCAGGCACAAGGTATGAGACTCTACCTTGTTCTCGCCCAGGAATTGAATGTGATAATCTCTGGATCCTGGCCGTTGTTGGGGTTACACCGCAGTTGGTGGGTGTTAACTCTCTAGAAGGGGCAGGTCCCGTCCCAAACCGTGCAGGCTTGGAGATCTCAGCCCCTGGTTCCACACACCTGGTTTTCTTTCCCAGATACTTTATGCGTGAGGCTCATCCAAGTATGTGGAGAGTGGTCACAGCATGGCCTTGGTTGGGGCCCGGAGGTCTTCAGCTGTTGGGCCCTGGTGGGGACAGTCAGGCACCAGGTAGGAGACTCTGCCTTGTTCTCTCCCGGGAGCCGAGTGTGATAATCTCTGGAACCTGTCCGTTGTTGGGGTTACACGGCAGTTGTTGGGTGTTAACTCTCTAGCAAGGGGCAGGTCCAGTCCCAAACCGTGCAGGCTTGGAGATCTCAGCCCAACGTCCCACACAGCGGTTTTTCGGCCAGTTCTTTTATGCGTGAGGCTCATCCAAGTGTGTGGAGAGTGGTCCCAGAATGGGCTAGGGTGGGCCCGGTGGTCCTCAGCTCTTGGGCCCTGGTGGGGACAGTCAGGCACAGGGTAGGAGATTCTACCTTGTTCTCGCCCGGTAGTTGAATGTGACAATCTCTGGATTCTGGCCGTTGTGGGGGGTTCCACCGCAGTTGGTGGGTGTTAACTCTCTAGGTACTTGCAGGTCCTATCCCAAACCGTGCAGGCTTGGAGATCTCAGCCCTGGGTTCCACACACCTGGGTTTCTTTCCCAGATCTTCTATGCGTGAGGCTCATCCAAGTGTGTGGAGAGTGCTCCCAGCATGGCCTTGGTTGGGGCCCAGAGGTCTTCAGCTGTATGGCCCTGGTGGGGACAGTAAGGCACAGGGTAGGAGACTCTTCCCTGTTCTCTCCCGGGAGATGAGTGTGATAATCTCAGGAACTTGAACATTGTTGGGGTTACACGGCTTTTGGTGGGTGTAAATGTCTAGCTACCGGCAGGTCCAGTCCCAAACCGTGCAGGCTTGAGATTTCAGCCCCGGATTCCACACACCTGGGTTTCTCTGCCAGTTCTTTTATGCTTGAGGCTCATCCAAGTGCGTGGAGAGCGGACGAGCATGACCTTGGCTGGTTCTCAGAGGACCACAGTTGTTGCGGCCCTGGGAGGACAGTCAGGCACAGGGTAGGAGACTCTGCCTTGTTCTCTCCTGGGAGATGAGTGTGATAATCTCAGGAACTTGAACATTGTTGGGGTTACACGGCAGTTGGTGGGTGTATCTGTCTAGCTACCGGCAGGTCCAGTCCCAAACCGTGCAGGCTAGAGATCTCAGCCCCGGGTCCCACACACCTGGGTTTCTCTGCCAGTTCTTTTATGCTTGAGGCTCATCCAAGTGCGTGGAGAGTGGACGAGCATGGCCTTGGCTGGTTCTCAGAGGACCACAGTTGTTGCGGCCCTGGGAGGACAGTCAGGCACAGGGTAGGAGACTCTGCCTTGTTCTCTCACGGGAGCTGAGTGTGATAATCTCCGGAACTTGACCATTGTTGCGGTTACACAGCAGTTGGTGGGTGTAACTGTCTAGCTACAGGCAGGTCCAGTCCCAAATGGTGCAGGCGTGCAGATCTCAGCCCCGGGTCCAACACACCTGGGTTTCTCTGCCAGTTCTTTTCCGTGAGGCTAATCCAAGTATGTGGAGAGTGGTCCGAGAATGGCCTTGGGTAGACCCGGAGGTTCTCAGCTCTTGGGCCCTGGTGGGGACAGTCAGGCACAAGGTAGGAGACTCTGCTTTGTTCTCTCCCAGGAGCTGAGTGTGATAATCTCTGGATCCTGGCCGTTGTTGGGGTTACACGGCAGTTGGTGGGTGTTATTGTCTAGCTACTGGCAGGTCCAGTCCCAAACACTGCATGCTTGGAGGTCTCAGCCTCGGGTCGCACACAGCTGGGATTTTTCGGCCAGTTATTTTATACGTGAGGCTCATCCAAGTGTGTGGAGAGTGGTCCCAGAATGGCCTTGGCTGGGGCACAGAGGTCTTCAGCTGTTGGGCCCTGGTGGGGACAGTCAGCCACAGGGTAGGAGACTCTGCCTTGTTCTCTCCCGGGAGCTGAGTTTGATAATCTCTGGATCCTGGCCGTTGTTGGGGTTACACGGCAGTTGGTGTTTGTAACTGTCTAGCTGCTGGCAGGTCCAGTCCCAGACCGTGCAGGCTTGGAGATCTCAGTCTCGGGTACCACACACCTGGGTTTCTTTGCCAGATCTTTTATGCATGAGGCTCATTCAAGTGTGTGGAGAGTGGTCCCAGCATGGACTCTCTGGCGCACGGAGTTCTTCAAGTTTTTGGACCTGGTGGGGACAGTCAGGCACAGGGTAGGAGACTGTACCTTGTTCTCGCCTGGGAGTTGAATGTGGTAATCTCTGGATCCTGGCCTTTGTTGGGGTTACACGGCAGTTGGTGGGTGTTATTGTCTAGCTACTGGCAGGTCGAGTCCCAAACACTGCATGCTTGGAGGTCTCAGCCTCGGGTCGCACACAGCTGGGATTTTTCGGCCAGTTATTTTATACGTGAGGCTCATCCAAGTGTGTGGAGAGTGGTCCCAGAATGGCCTTGGCTGGGGCACAGAGGTCTTCAGCTGTTGGGCCCTGGTGGGGACAGTCAGCCACAGGGTAGGAGACTCTGCCTTGTTCTCTCCCGGGAGCCGAGTGTGATAATCTCTGGAACTTGACCATTGTTGTCGTTACACGGCAGTTGGTGGGTGTAAATATCTAGCTACTGGCAGGTCCAGTCCCAAACCGTGCAGGCTTGGAGATCTCAGACCCTGGTCCCACACGCCTGGGTTACTCTGCCAGATCTTTACTCACGAGGCTCATCCAAGTGTGTGAAGAGTGGTCCCAGCATTGCATTGGCTGGGGTGCGGAGGTCTTCAGCTGTTGGGCCCTGATGGGGACAGTCAGGCACAGGGTAGGGGACTCTGCCTTTTTCTCTCCCAAGAGTTGAGTGTGATGATCTCAGGAACCTCTCCGTTGTTGGAGTTATACGGCTGTTGGTGTGTGTTAACTCTGTAGCTAGGGGCAGGTCCAGTCCCAAACCGTGCAGGCTTGGAGATCTCAGCCCCGGGTCCCACACATCTGGGTTTCTCTGCCAGTTCTTTTATGCGTGAGGCTAATCCAAGTGTGTGGAGAGTGGTCCCAGCATGGCCTTGGGTGGTCCTGGAGTTCCTCAGCTCTTCGGACCTGGTGGGGACAGTCAGGTACAGGGTAGGAGACTCTGTCTTGTTCTCTCCTGGGAGCTGAGTGTGGTAATCTCTGGATCCTTGCCGTTGTTGGGGTTATACGGCAGTTGGTGGGTGTTAACACTCTAGATAGGGGCAGGTCGAGTCACAAACCATGCAGGCTTGGGCTTCTCAGCCCCGGGTCCCACACACTTGGGTTTCTCTGCCAGATCTTTTATGCGTGAGGCTAATCCAAGTGTGTGGAGAGTGGTCTCAGCATGGCCTTTGGTGTGCCCAGAGATCCTCAGCTCTTGGGCCTTGGTGGGGATAGTCAGGCATAGGGTAGGATACTCTGCCTTGTTCTCTCCCGGGAGCTGAGTGTGATAATCTCTGGATCCTGGACGTTGTTGGGGTTGACGGCAGTTGGTTAGTGTAACTGTCTAGCTACTGGCAAGTCCAGTCCCAAACCATGCAGGCTTGAGATCTCAGCCCCGCGTCCCACACAGCTGAGTTTTTCGGCCCGTTCTTTTATGCAAGAGGCTCATCCACGTGTGTGGAGAGTGGTCCCAGAATGGGCTTGGGTGGCCGCGGAGGTACTCAGCTCTTGGGCCCTGGTGGGGACATTCAGGGACAGGGTAGGAGAGTCTACCTTGTTCTCGCCCGGGTGTTCAATGTGATAATCTCTGGATTCTATACTTTGTGGGGGGTTACACCGCAGTTGGTGGGAGTTAACCCTCTAGGTACTGGCAGGTCCAGTCCCAAACCGTGCAGGCTTGGAGAGCTCAGCCCCGGGTTCCACACACTTGGGTTTCTCTGCCAGTTCTTTTATGCTTGAGGCTCATCCAAGTGCGTGGAGAGTGGACCAGCATGGCCTTGGCTGGTTCCCAGAGGTCCTAAGTTGTTGCGGCCCTGAGAGGGCAGTCAGGCACAGGGTAGGAGACTCTGCCTTTTTCTCTCCCGGGAGATGAGTGTGATAATCTTTGGAACTTGAACATTGTTGGGGTTACACGGCAGTTGGTGGGTGTATCTGTCTAGCTACCGGCAGGTCCAGTCCCAAACCGTGCAGGCTTGGAGATCTCAGCCCCGGGTCCCACACGCCTGGGTTTCACTGCCAGATATTTTATGAGCGAGGCTCATCGAAATGTGTGGAGAGTGGTGCCAGCATGGCATTGGCTGGGGCCCGGAGGTCTTCAGCAGTTGGGCCCTGGTGGGGCCCGTCAGGCACAGGGTAGGAGACTCTGCCTTGTTCTCTCACGGGAGTTGAGTGTGATAGTCTCTGGAATCTGTCCGTTGTTGGGGTTACATGGCAGTTGGTGGGTGTGAACTCTCTAGCTATGGGCAGGTCCTGTCGCAAACCGTGCAGGCTTGGAGATCTCAGCCCCGGGTCCCACACACCTGGGTTTCTCTGCCAGTTCTTTTATGCGTGAGGCTAATCCAAGTGTGCTGAGAGTGGTCTCAGCATGGACTTGGGTGGGCCCGGAGGTCCTCAGCTCTTGGGCCCTGGTGGGGACAGTCAGGCACAGGGTAGGAGACTCTGCCTTGTTTTCTCCCGGGAGCTGAGTGTGATAATCTCTGGAATCTGGCTGTTGTTGGGGTTACACGGCTGTTGGTGGGTGTTACCTCTCTAGCTAGGGGAAGGTCCAGTCCAAAACAGTGCAGTCTTGGAGATCTCAGCCCCGGGTCCCACACAACTGGGTTTCTCTGCCTGTTATTTTATGTGTGAGGCTAATCCAAGTGTGTGGAGAGTTGTCCCGGCACGGCCTTGGGTGGCCCCGGAGGTCCTAAGCTCTTGGGCCCTGGTGGGGACAGTCACGCACAGTGTTGGAGACTCTGCCTTGTTCTCTCCCAGGAGCTGAGTGTGATAATCTCTGGATCCTGGCCGTTGTTGGGGTTACACGGCAGTTGGTGGGTGTAAATGTCTAGCTACTGGCAGGTCCAGTCCCAAACCGTGCAGGCTTGGAGATCTCAGCCCAGGGTCCTACACGCCTGGGTTTCTCTGCCAGATCTTTTATGCGCGAGGCTCATCCAAATGTGTGGAGAGTGGTCCCAGCATGGCATTGGCTGGGGCCCGGAGGTCTTCACCTGTTGGCCCTGAATGGGACAGTCAGGCACAGGGTAGTAGACTCTGCCTTGTTCTCTCCCTGGAGTTCAGTGTGATAATCTCTGGAACCTGTCCGTTGTTGGGGTTACATTGCAGTTGGTGATTGTGAACCCTCTAACTATGAGCAGGTCCAGTCGTAAACCTTGCAGTCTTGGAGTTCTCAGCTCTGGGTCCCACACACCTGGGTTTCCCTGCCAGATCTTTTATGCGTGAGTCTAATCCAAGTTTGTGGAGAGTGGTCTCAGCATGGCCTTGGGTGGGCCCGGAGGTCCTCAGCTCTTGGGCCATTTTGGGGACAGTCAGGCACATGGTAGGAGACTCTGCCTTGTTCTCTCCCGGGAGCAGAGTGTGATAATCTCTGGAATCTGGCCATTGTTGTGGTTACACGGCAGCTGCTGGGTGTAACTGTCTAGTTACTGGCAGGTCCAGTCCCAAACCATGCAGGCTTGAGATCTCAGCCTCGCGTCCCACACAGCTGAGTTTTTCGGCCCGTTCTTTTATGAAGAGGCTCATCCAAGTGTGTGGAGAGTGGTACCAGAATGGGCTTGGGTGGGCCCGGAGGTCCTCAGTTCTTGGGCCCTGGTGGGGAAAGTCAGGCACAGGGTAGGAGACTCTACCTTGTTATCGCCTGGGTGTTCAATGTGATAATCTCTGGATTCTAGCGTTTGTGGGGGGTTACACCGCAGTTGGTGGGTGTTAACCCTCTAGGTACTTGCAGGTCCAGTCCCAAACCGTGCAGGCTTGGAGATCTCAGCCCCGGGTCTCACACACTTTGGTTTCCTTCCCAGGTCTTTTATGCGTGAGGCTCATCCAGGTTTGTGGAGAGTGGTCCCAGAAAAGCCTTGGTTGGGGCCCGGAGGTCTTCAGCTGTTGGGCCCTGGTGGGGCCAGTCAGGCACAGGGTTGGAGACTTTGCCTGTTCTCTCCTGGAAGCCGAGTGAGATAATCTCTGGATCCTGGACATTGTTGGGGTTACACAGCAGTTGGTGGGTGTAACTCTCTAGCTGCTGGCAGGTCCAGTCCCAAACCATGCATGCTTGAAATCTCAGCCCCGCGTTCCACACAGCTGAGTTTTTCGGCCAGTTCTTTTAAGCATGAGGCTGATCCAAGTGTGTGGAGAGTGGTCCCAGCATGGCCTTGGGTGGCCCCGGATATCCTCGGCTCTTGGGACCTGATGGGGACAGTCAGGCACAGGGTAGGAGACTGTGCCTTCTTCTCTCCCGGGAGCTGAGTGTGATAATCTCTGGATCCTGGACGTTGTTGGGGTTACACGGCAGTTGGTTGGTGTAACTGTCTAGCTAATGGCAGGTCCAGTCCCAAACCGTGGAGGCTTGGAGATCTCAGCCCCGGGTCCCACACGCCTGGGTTTCTCTGCCAGATCTTTTATGCACGAGGCTCATCCAAATGTGTGGTGAGTGGTCCCAGCATGGCATTGGCTGGGGCCCGGAGGTCTTCAGCTGTTGCGCCCTGATGGGGACATTCATGCATAGGGTAGGAGACTCTGCCTTGTTCTCTCCCGGGAGCTGAGTGTGATGATCTCTGGATCCTGGCCGTTGTTGGGGTTACACGGCTGATTCTGGGTGTAACTGTCTAGCTACAGCAAGGTCCAGTCACCAACCGTGCAGGCTAGAGATCTCAGCCCCGCGTCGCACACTTCTGTGTTTTTCGGCCAGTTCTTTTCTGAGTGAGGCTCATCCAAGATTGTGGAGAATGGTCCTAGAATGGCCTTTGGGTGGGCCCGGAGGTCCTCAGCTCTTGGGCCCTGGTGGGGACAGTAAGGCAAAGGGTAGGAGACTCTATCTTGTTCTCGCCCGGGAGTTCAATGTGATAATCTCTGGATTCTAGCCTTTGTGGGGGGTTACACCGCAGTTGCTGGGTGTTAACCCTCTAGGTACTTGCAGGTCCAGTCCCAAACGGTGCAGCCTTGGAGATCTCAGCCCCGGGTGTCATACACCTTGGTTTCTTTCCCAGTTCTCCTATGCGTGATGCTCATCCAGGTGTGTGGAGAGTGGTCCCAGAAAAGCCTTGGTTGGGGCCCGGAGGTCTTCAGCTGTTGGGCCCAGGTGGGGCCAGTCAGGCACAGGGTTGGAGACTTTGCCTGTTCTCTCCTGGAAGCTGAGTGTGATAATCTCTGGATCCTGGACGGTGTTGGAGTTACACAGCAGTTGGTGGGTGTAACTCTCTAGCTGCTGGCAGGTCCAGTCCCAAACCATGCATGCTTGAAATCTCAGCCCCGCGTTCCACACAGCTAAGTTTTTCGGCCAGTTCTTTTATGCGTGAGGCTAATCCAAGTGTGTGGAGAGTGGTCCCAGCATGGCCTTGGGTGGCCCCGGAGATCCTCGGCTCTTGGGCCCTGGTGGGGACAGTCAGGCACAGGGTAGGAGACTCTGCCTTGTTCACGCCCGGGTGTTCAATGTGATAATCTCTGGATTCTAGCCTCTGTGGGGCGTTACACCGCAGTTGGTGGGAGTTAACCCTCTAGGTACTTGCAGGTCCAGTCCCAAGCCGTGCAGGTTTGGAGATCTCAGCCCCGCGTTCTCCACACTTGGGTTTTTTCCCAGATATTTTATGCGTGAGGCTCATCTAAGTGTGTGGAGAGTGGTCCCAGCATAGCCTTGGTTGGGGCGCGGAGGTCTTCAGCTGTTGGGCCCTGGTGGGGCCCGTCAGGCACAGGGTTGGAGACTCTGCCTTGTTCTCTCCCGGGAGCTGAGTGTGATAATCTTTGGATCCTGGCCGTTGTTGGGGTTACACGGCAGTTGGTGGGTGTAAATATCTAGCTACTGGCAGGTCCAGTCCCAAACCGTGCAGGCTTGGAGATCTCAGCCCCTGGTCCCACACGCCTGGGTTACTCTGCCAGATCTTTACTTGCGAGGCTCATCCAAATGTGTGGAGAGTTGTCCTAGCATTGCATTGGCTGGGGTGCAGAGGTCTTGTGCTGTTGGGCCCTGATGGGGACAGTCAGGCACAGGGTAGGGGACTCTGCCTTTTTCTCTCCCAGGTGTTGAGTGTGATAATCTCTGGAACCTCTCCGTTGTTGGGGTAATACGGCTATTGGTGTGCGTTAACTCTGTAGATAGGGGCAGGTCCAGTCCCAAACCGTGCAGGCTTGGAGATCTCAGCCCCGGGTCCCACACACCTGAGTTTCTCTGCCAGTTCTTTGATGCGTGAGGCTAATCCAAGTGTGTAGAGAGTGGTCCCAGCATGGCCTTGGGTGGTCCGGGAATTCCTCAGCTCTTGGGACCTGGTGGGGACAGTCAGGCACAGGGTAGGAGACTCTGCCTTGTTCTCTCCCAGGAGTTGAGTGTGATAATCTCTGGAACCTCTCCGTTGTTGGGGTTATACGGCTGTTGGTGTGTGTTAACTCTGTAGCTAGGGGCAGGTCCAGTCCCAAACCGTGCAGGCTTGGAGATCTCAGCCCCGGGTCCCACACATCTGGGTTTCTCTGCCAGTTCTTTTATGCGTGAGGCTAATCGAAGTGTGTGGAGAGTGGTCCCAGCATGGCCTTGGGTGGTCCCGGAGTTCCTCAGCTCTTCGGACCTGGTGGGGACAGTCAGGCACAGCGTAGGAGACTCTGTCTTGTTCTCTCCCGGGAGCTGAGTGTGGTAATCTCTGGATCCTGGCCGTTGTTGGGGTTAAACGGCAGTTGTTGGTTGTAACTGTCTAGCTACTGGCAAGTCCAGTCCCAAACCGTGCAGGCTTGAGATCTCAGCCCCGGGTTCCACAAACCTGGGTTTCTCTGCCAGTTCTTTTATGCTTGAGGCTCATCCAAGTGCGTGGAGAGTTGAAGAGCATGGTCTTGGCTGGTTCCCAGAGGTCCTCACTTGTTGCGGCCCTGAGAGGACAGTGAGGCACAGGGTAGGGGACTCTGCCTTGTTCTCTCCCAGGAGATGAGTTTGATAATCTCTGGAACCTGGCCATTGTTGGGCTCACACGGCTTTTGGTGGGTGTAACTGTCTAGCTACTGGAGTTCCAGTCGCAAACCGTGCAGGCTTGAGATCTCAGCCCTGGATTCCACACACCTGGGTTTCTCTGCAAGTTCTTTTATGCTTGAAGCTCATCCACGTGCGTGGAGAGTGGACGAGCATGGCCTTGGCTGGTTCCCAGAGGTCCACAGATGTTGCGGCCCTGGGAGGACAGTCAGGCACAGGGTAGGAGACTCTGCCTAGTTCTCTCCCGGGAGATGAGTGTGATAATCTCTGGAACCTGGCTGTTGTTGGGGTTACACGGCTGTTGATGGGTGTTAACTCTCTAGCTAGGGGCAGGTCCAGTCCAAAACCGTGCAGGCTTGGAGATCTCAGCCCCAGGTCCCACACACCTGGGTTTCTCTGCCAGTTCTTTTATGCGTGAGGCTAATCCAAGTGTGTGGTGAGTTGACGCGGCATGGCCTTGGGTGGCCCCGGAGGTCCTCAGCTCTTGGGCCCTGGTGGGGACAGTCAGGCAAAGGGTAGGAGACTCTGCCTTGTTCTCTCCCTGGAGCTGAGTGTGTTAATCTCTGGATCCTGGCCGTTGTTGGGGTTACACGGCAGTTTGTGGGTGTAACTGTCTAGGTACTGGCAGGTCCAGTCCCAAACCGTGCAGGCTTGAGATTTCAGCCCCTCGTCCCACACAGCTGAGTTTTTCGGCCAGTTCTTTCATGCAAGAGGCTCATCCAAGTGTGTGGAGAGTGTTCCCAGAATGGGCTTGGTTGGCCCCGGAGGACCTCAGCTCTTGGGCCCTGGTGGGGACATTCAGGCACAGAATAGGAGACTCTACCTTGTTCTCGCCCGGATGTTCAATGTGATAATCTCTGGATTCTAGCCGTTGTGGGGCTTACACCGCAGTTGGTGGGAGTTAACCCTCTAGGTACTGGGAGGTCCAGTCCCAAACCGTGCAGGCTTGGAAATCTCAGCCCCGCGTTCCACACACCTGGGTTTCTTTCCCAGATCTTTTATGCGTGAGGCTCATCCAAGTGTGTGGAGAGTGGTCTAAGGATAGCCTTGGTTGGGGCCCGGAGGTCTTCAGCTGTTGGGCCCTGGTGGGGCCAGTCAGGCACAGGGTAGGAGACTCTGCCTTGTTCTATCCCGGGAACTGAGTGTGATAATCTCTGAATTCTGGCCGTTGTTGGGGTTACACGGCAGTTGGTGAGTGTTAACTCTGTAGCGAGGGGCAGGTCCAGTCCCAAACCGTGCAGGATTGGAGATCTCAGGCGGGTCCCACACACCTGGGTTTCTCTGCCAGTTCTTTTAATCGTGAGGCTAATACAAGTGTGTGGAGAGTGGTCTCAGAATGGCCTTGGGTGGGCCCGGAGTTCCTCAGCTTTTGGGACCTGGTGGGGACAGTCAGGCACGGGGTAGGAGACTCTGCCTTGTTCTCTCCTGGGAGCTGACTGTGGTAATCTCTGGTTCCTGGCAGTTGTTGGGGTTACACGGCAGTTGGTGGGTGTAACTGTCTAGCTACTGGCAGGTCCAGTCCCAAACCTTGCAGGCTTGAGATCTCAGCCCCGGATTCCACGCACCTGGGTTTCTCTGCCAGTTCTTTTATGCTTGAGGCTCATCCAAGTGCCTGGACTGTGGACGAGCATGGCCTTGGCTGGTTCCCAAAGGTCCACAGTTGTTGCGGCCCTGGGAGGACAGTCAGGCACAGGGTAGGAGACTCTGCCTTGTTCTCTCCCGGGAGATGAGTGTGATAATCTCTGGAACCTGGCCGTTGTTGGGGTTACACGGCTGTTGGTGGGTGTTAACTCTCTAGCTAAGGGCAGGTCCAGTCCGAAACCGTGCAGGTTTGGAGATCTCAGCCCCGGGTCACACACAATTGGGTTTCTCTTCCAGTTCTTTTATGCGGGAGGCTAATCCAAGTGTGTGGTCATTTGTCCCGGCATGGCCTTGAGTGGCCCAGGATGTATTCATTTCTAGGGCCATGGTGGGGACAGTCAGGCACAGGGTAGGAGACTCTGCCTTGTTCTCTCCCGGGAGCTGAGTGTGATAATCTCTGGATCCTGGCCGTTGTTGGGGCTACACGGCATTTGGTGGGTGTAACTGTCTAGCTACTGGCAGGTCCAGTCCCAAACCGTGCAGGCTTGGAGATCTCAGCCCCGGGTCCCACACGCCTGGGTTTCTCTGCCAGATCTTTTATGCGCGAGGCTCATCCAAATGTGTGGTGAGTGGTCCCAGCATGGCATTGGCTGGGGCCCGGAGGTCTTCAGCTGTTGCGCCCTGATGGGGACAGTCAGGCATAGGGTAGGAGACTCTGCCTTGTTCTCTGCCGGGAGCTGAGTGTGATGATCTCTGGATCCTGGCCGTTGTTGGGGTTACACGGCTGATTCTGGGTGTAACTGTCTAGTTACAGCAAGGTCCAGTCACCAACCGTGCAGGCTAGAGATCTCAGCCCCGCGTCACACACATCTGTGTTTTTCGGCCAGTTCTTTTATGCGTGAGGCTCATCCAAGATTGTGGAGAATGGTCCTAGAATGGCCTTTGGGTGGGCCCGGAGGTCCTCAGCTGTTTGTCCCTGGTGGGGACAGTCAGGCACAGGGTAGGAGACTCTATCTTGTTCTCGCCCGGGAGTTCAATGTGATAATCTCTGGATTCTGGCAGTTGTGGGGGGTTACACCGCACTTGGTTGGTGTTAACCCTCTAGATACTTGGAGGTCCAGTCCCAAACCGTGCAGGCTTGGAGATCCCAGCCCCTGGTTCCACACACCTGGGTTTCTTTCCCAGATCTTTTATGCGTGAGGCTCATCCATGTGTGTGGAGAGTGGTCCCAGCACAGCCTTGTTTGCTGCCCAGAGGTCTTCAGCTTTTGCGCCCTGAATGGGACAGTCAGTCACAGTGTAGGAGACTCTGTCTTGTTCTCTTCCGGGATTTGAGTGTTATAATCTCTGGAACCTGGCCGTTGTTGGGGGGTTACACGGCAGTTGTTGGGGGTTAACTTTCTAGAAGGGGTAGGTCCAGTCCCAAACCGTCCAGGCTTGGAGATCTCAGCCCCGGGTCCCACACACCTGGCTTTCTCTGCCAGTTCTTTTATGCGTGAGGCTAATCCAAGTGTGTGGTGAGTTGTCCCGGCATGGCCTTGGGTGGCCCCGGAGGTCCTCAGCTCTTGGGCCCTGGTGGGGACAGTCAGGCAAAGGGTAGGAGACTCTGCCTTGTTCTCTCCCGGGAGCTGAGTGTGATAATCTCTGGATCCTGGCCGTTGTTGGCGTTACACGGCAGTTGGTGGGTGTAACTGTCTAGCTACTGGCAGGTCCAGTCCCAAACCGTGCAGGCTTGCGATTTCAGCCCCGCGTCCCACAAAGCTGAGTTTTGCGGCTAGTTCTTTTATGCAAGAGGCTCATCCAAGTGTGTGGAGAGTGGTCCTAGAATGGGCTTTGTTGGCCCCGGAGGTCCTCAGCTCTTGGGCCCTGGTGGGGACATTCAGGCACTGAATAGTAGTCTCTACCTTGTTCTCGCCTGGGTGTTCAATGTGATAATCTCTGGATTCTAGCCGTTGTGGCGTTTTACACCGCAGTTGGTGGGAGTTAACCCTCTAGGTACTGGGAGAACCAGTCCCAAACCGTGCAGGCTTGGAAATCTCAGCCCCGCGTTCCACACACCTGGGTTTCTTTCCCAGATCTTTTATGCGTGAGGCTCATCCAAGTGTGTGGAGAGTGCTCCCAGGATAGCCTTGGTTGGGGCCCGGAGGTGTTCAGCTGTTGGGCCCTGGTGGGGTCAGTCAGGCACAGGGTAGGAGACTCTGCCTTGTTCTCTCCCGGGAACTGAGTGTGATAATCTCTGGATCCTGGCCGTTGTTGGGGTTACACGGCAGTTGGTGGGTGTAATTGTCTAGCTACTGGCAGGTCCAGTCCCTAACCGTGCAGGCTTGGAGATCTCAGCCCCTGGTCCCACATGCCTGGGTTTCTCTGCCAGATCTTTTACGCGCGAGGCTCATACAAATGTGTGGCGAGTGGTCCCAGCATTGCATTGGCTGGGGTGCGGAGGTCTTCAGCTGTTGGGCCCTGATTGGGGAGACTCAGGCACAGGGTAGGGAAATCTGCCTTGTTCTCTCCCAGGAGTTGAGTGTGATGAACTCTGGAACCTGTCCGTTGTTGGGGTTACACGGCAGTTGGTGGGTGTAAACTCTGTAGCTAGGGGCAGGTCCAGTCGCAAACCGCGCAGGCTTGGATATCTCAGCCCCGGGTCCCACACACCTGGGTTTCTCTGCCAGTTCTTTTATGCGTGAGGCTAATCCAAGTGTGTGGAGAGTGGTCTCCGCATGGCCTTGGGTGGGCCAGGAGGTCCTCAGCTCTTGGGACATGGTGCGGACAGTCAGGCACAGGGTAGGAGACTCTGCCTTGTTCTCTCCTCGGAGCTGAGTGTGGTAATCTCTGGTTCCTGGCCGTTGTTGGGGTTACACGGCAGTTGGTGCGTATAACTGTCTAGCTACTGGCAAGTTCCGTCCCAAACTGTGCAGGCTTGAGATCTCAGCCCCGGGTTCCACAAACCTGGGTTTCTCTGCCAGTTCTTTTATGCTTGAGGCTCATCCAAGTGCGTGGAGAGTGGAAGAGCATGGCCTTGGCTGGTTCCCAGAGGTCCTCACTTGTTGCGGCCCTGAGAGGATAGTGAGGCACAGGGTGTGAGACTCTGCCTTGTTCTCTCCCGGGAGATGAGTGTGATAATCTCTGGAACCTGGCCGTTGTTGGGGTTACACGGCAGTTGATGGGTGTTAACTCTCTAGCTAGGGGCAGGTCCAGTCCAAAACCGTGCAGGCCTGGAGATCTCAGCCCCGGGTCCCACCCACCTGGGTTTCTCTGCCAGTTCTTTTATGCGTGAGGCAAATCCAAGTGTGTGGTGGGTTGACCTGGCATGGCCTTGGGTGGCCCCGGAGGTCCTCAGCTCTTGGGCCCTGGTGGGGACAGTCAGGCACAGGGTAGGAGACTCTGCCTTGTTCTCTCCTGGGAGCTTAGTGTGATAATCTCTGTATCCTGGACGTTGTTGGGGTTACACGGCAGTTGGTGGGTGTAACTGTCTAGCTACTGGCAGGTCCAGTCCCAAACCGTGCAGGCTTGAGATTTCAGCCCCGCGTCCCACACAGCTGAGTTTTTCGGCCAGTTCTTTTATGCAAGAGACTCATCCAAGTGTGTGGAGAGTGGTCCCAGAATGGGCTTGGGTGGCCCCGGAGGTCCTCAGCTCTTCCGCCCTGGTGGGGACATTCAGGCACAGAATAGGGGACTACCTTCTTCTCTCCCGGGTGTTCAATGTGATAATCTCTGTATTCTAGCCGTTGTGGGGGGTTACACCGCAGTTGGTGGGAGTTAACCCTCTAGGTACTGGGAGGTCCAGTCCCAAACCGTGCAGGCTTGGAGATCTCAGCCCCGCGTTCCACACACCTGGGTTTCTTTCCCAGATCTTTTATGCGTGAGGCTCATCCAAGTGTGTGGAGAGTGGTCCCAGGATAACCTTGGTTGGGGCCCGGAGGTGTTCAGCTGTTGGGCCCTGGTGGGGCCAGTCAGGCACAGGGTAGGAGACTCTGCCTTGTTCTCTCCCGGGAACTGAGTGTGATAATCTCTGGATCCTGGCCGTTGTTGGTGTTACACGGCAGATTTTGGTTGTAACTGTCTAGCTACAGCAAGGTCCAGTCCCAAACCGTGCAGGCTAGAGATCTCAGCTCCGCGTCGCACACATCTGTGTTTTTCGGCCAGTTCTTTTATGCGTGAGGCTCATCGAAGATTGTGGAGAATGGTCCTAGAATGGCCTTGGCTGGGCCCGGAGGTCCTTAGCCCTTGGGCCCTGGTGAGTACTGTCAGGCACAGGGTAGGAGACTCTGCCTTGTTCTCTCCTGGGAGCTGAGTGTGATAATCTCTAGATCCTGGCCATTGTTTGTGTTACACGGCAGTTGGTGAGTGTAACTGTCTAGCTACTGGCAGGTCCAGCCCCAAACCGTGCAGGCTTGGAGATCTCAGACCCGGGTCCCACACATCTGGGTTTCTCTGCCAGTTCTTTTATGCGTGAGGCTAATCCAAGTGTGTGGAGAATGGTCCCAGCATGGCCTTTGGTGGACCCGGAGGTCCTCAGCTCTTGGGCCCTGGTGGGGTCAGTCAGGCACAGGGTAGGAGTCTCTGCCTTGTTCTCTCCCGGGAGCTGAGTGTGATAGTCTCTGGAACCTGGTCGTTGTTGGGGTTACTCGGCAGTTGGTGGGTGTTTACTCTATAGAAGGGGCAGGTCCAGTCCCAAACCGTGCAGGCTTGGATATCTCAGCCCCGGGTCAAACACACCACGGTTTCTCTGCCAGTTCTTTTCTGCCTGAATCTAATCCAAGTGTGTGGAGATTGGTCCCAGCATGGTCTTGGGTGGGCCCGGAGGTCCTCAGATCTTGGGCCCTGGTGGGGACAGTCAGGCACAGGGTAGGAGACTCTGCCTTGTTCTCTCCCGGGAGCTGAGTGTGATAATCTCTGGAACCGGGCCGTTGTTGGGGTTACACTGCAGTTGGTGGGTGTAACTGTCTAGCTTCTGGCAGGTCCAGTCCCAAACCATGCAGGCTTGAGATTTCAGCCCCGCGTCCCACACAGCTGAGTTTTTCGGCCAGTTTTTTATGCGTGATGCTCATCCAAGTGTGTGGAGAGTGGTCCAAGAATGGGCTTTGGTGGGCCCGAAGGTCCTCAGCTCTTGGGCCCTGGTGTGGACATACAGGCACAGGGTAGGAGACTCTAACTTTTTCTCGACCCGGAGTTCAATGTGATAATCTCTAGATTCTGGGCGTTGTGGGGGCTTACGCCGCAGTTGGTGGGTGTTAACTCTCTAGGTACTTGCAGGTCCTGTCCCAAAACTTACAGGCTTGGAGATCCCAGCCTCGGTTCCCACAACCTGGGTTTCTTTGCCAGTTCTTTTATGCGTGAGGCTCATCCAAGTGTGTGTAGAGTGGTCCCATCATGGCCTTGCTGGGGCCCGGAGGTCTTCATGTGTTGGGCTCTTGTCGGGACAGTCAGTCACAGGGTAGGAGACTCTACCTTGTTCTCGCCCGGGAATTGATTGTGATAATCTCTGTATCCTGGCCGTTGTTGGGGTTACACCGCAGTTGGTGGGTGTTTTCTCTCTATGTACTTGCAGGTCCAGTCCCAAACCGTGCAGGCTTGGAGATCTCAGCCCCGGGTCCGACACACCTGCTATTCTCTGCCAGTTCTTTTATGCGTGAGGCTCATCCAAGTGTGTGGAGAGTGGTCCCAGCATATCCGTGGGTGGTCCCAGAGGTCCTCAGCTCTTGGACCCTGGTGGGGAGAGTCAGGCACAGGCTAGGAGACTCTGCTTTTTTTCTCTCCTGGGAGCTGAGTGTGATAATCTCTGAATCCTGGCTGTTGTTGGGGTTACATGGCAGTTGTTGGGTGTAACTGTCTAGCTACTGACAGGTCCAGTCCCAAACCATGCAGGTTTGGAGGTCTCAGCCCCGGGTCCCACACACCTGGGTTTCTCAGCCAGTTTTTTTATGCGTGAGGCTCATTCAAGTGTGTGGAGAGTGGTCCCACCATGGCCTTGCTGGGGCCCGGAGGTCTTCAAGTGTTGGGTCCTGGTGGGGATAGTCAGGCACAGGGTAGAAGATTCTACCTTGTTCTCGCCCGGGAATTGAATGCGATAATCTCTGGATCCTAGCCGTTGTTGGGGTTACACCGCAGTTGGTGGGTGTTAACTCTCTAGGTACTTGCAGGTCCAGTCCCAAACCGTGCAGGCTTGAAGATTTCAGCCCCGGGTTCCACAGACCTGGAATTCTTTCCCAGATCTTCTATGCGTGAGGTTCATCCAAGTGTGTGGAGAGTGCTCCCAGCATGGCCTTGGATGGGGCTCGGAGGTTTTCAGCTGTTGGGCCCTGGTGGGGCCAGTCAGGCACAGGGTAGGAGACTCTGCCTTGTTCTCTCCCGGGAGCTGAGTGTGATGATCTCTGGATCCTGGCCGCTGTTGGGGTTACACGGCTGTTTCTGCGTGTAACCGTCTAGCTACTGCAAGGTCCAGTCCCAAACGGTGCAGGCTTGAGATCTCAGCCCCGTGTCGCACACATCTGTGTTTTTTGGCCAGTACTTTTATGCGTGAGGCTCATCGAAGATTGTGGAGAATGGTTCTAGAATGGCCTTGGGTGGGCCATGAAGTCCTCAGCTCTTGGGCCATAGTGGGGAGAGTCAGGCACAGGGTAGGAGACTCTGCCTTGTTCTCTCCCGGTACCTGAGTGTGATAGTCTCTGTAACCTGGACGTTATTGGGGTTACACGGCAGTTGGTGCGTGTAAACGCTCTAGCAAGGGGCAGGTCCAGTCGCAAACCATGCAGGCTTGGAGATCTCAGCCCCGGGTTCCACACACCTGGGTTACTTTCCCAGATCTTTTATGCGTGAGGCTCATCCAACTGTGTGGAGAGTGCTCCCAGCATGGCCTTGGCTGGGGCCCGGAGGTCTTCAGCTTTGGGCCCTGGTGGGGCCTGTCAGGCAAAGGGTAGGAGACTCTGCCTTGTTCTCTCCTGGGAGCTGAGTGTGATGATCTCTGGATCCTGGCCGTTGTTGGGGTTACACGGCTGTTTCTGGGTGTAACTGTCTAGCTACAGCAAGGTCCAGTCCCAAACCGTGCTGGTTAGAGATCTCAGCCCTGCGTCGCACACATCTGTGTTTTTTGGCCAGTTCTTTTATGCGTGAGGCTCGTCCAGGATTGTGGAGAATGGTCCTAGAATGGCCTTTGGGTGGTCCCGGAGGTCCTCAGCTCTTTGGCCCTGGTGGGTAAAGTCAGGCACAGGGTAGGAGACTCTGCCTTGTTCTCTCCTGGGAGCTGGGTGTGATAATCTCCAGATCCTGGCCGTTGTTTGGGATACACGGCAGTTGTTGGGTGTAACTGTCTATCTACTGGGAGGTCCAGTCCCAAACCTTGCAGGCTTGGAGATCTCAGCCCAGGGTCCCACACGCCTGGGTTTCTCTGCCAGATCTTTTTTGAGCGAGGCTCATCGAAATGTGTGGAGAGTGGTCCCAGCATGTCATTGGCTGGGGCCCGGAGGTCTTCAGCTGTTGCGCCCTGAATGGGACAGTCAGGCACAGGGTAGGAGACTCTGTCTTGTTCTCTCCTGGGAGTTGAGTGTGATAATCTCAGCAACCTGGCCGTTGTTGCGGTTACACGGCAGTTGGTGTGTGTATCTGTCTAGCTACTGGCAGGTCTGGTCCCAAACCAAGCAGGCTTGAGATCTCAGCCCCGCGTCCCACACAGCTGAGTTTTTCGGCCAGTTCTTTTATGCAAGAGGCTCATCCAAGTGTGTGGAGAGTGGTCCCAGCATAGCCTTGGTTGGGGCCCGGAGGTCTTCAGCTGTTGGGCCCTGGTGGGGCCAGTCAGGCACAGGGTTGGAGGCTCTGCCTTGTTCTCTCCCGGGAGCTGAGTATGATAATCTCTGGATCCTGACCGTTGTTGGGGTTACAAGGAAGTTGGTGGGTGTAAGTCTCTAGTTACTGGCAGGTTCAGTCCCAAACCATGCAGGATTGAGGCCTCAGCGCTGGGTCCCACATAGCTGGGTTTCTTTCCCAGAACTTTTATGAGTGAAGCTCATCCAAGTGTTTGGAGATTGGTCCCAGCATGGCCTTGGGTGGGTCCGGAGGTCCTCAGCTCTTGGGCCCTGGTGGGGACAGTCAGGCACTGCGTAGGAGAATCTACCTTGTTCTCGCCCGGGAATTGAATGTGATAATCTCTGGATTCTGGCCGTTGTTGGGGTTACACCGCAGTTGGTGGGTGTTAACTCTCTAGGTACTTGCAGGTCCAGTTCCAACCCGTGGAGGCTTGGAGATCTCAGCCCCAGGTACCACACACCTGGGTTTCTTTCCCAGAATTTTTATGCGTGAGGCTCATCCAAGTGTGTGGAGAGTACTATCCGCATGGCCTTGGCTGGGGCCCGGAGGTCTTCAGCTGTTGGGCCCTGCAGGGGTCAGTCAGGCACAGGATAGGGGACTCTGCCTTGTTCTCTCCCGGGAGCTGAGTGTGATGATCTTTGGATCCTGGCCGTTGTTGGGGTTACACGGCAGTCTCTGGGTGTAACTGAGTAGCTACAGCAAGGTCCAGTCCCAAACAGGCTTGAGATCTCAGCCCCGCGTCGCACACATCTGTGTTTTTCGGCCAGTTCTTTTATGCGTGAGGCTCATCCAAGATTGTGGAGAATGGTCCTAGAATGGGCTTGGCTGGGCCCGGAGGTCCTCAGCTCTTGGGCCCTGGTGGGGACAATTAGGCACAGGGTAGGAGACTCTGTCTTGTTCTCTCCTGGGAGATGAGTGTGATAATCTCTAGATCCTGGCCGTTGTTTGGGTTACATGGCCGTTGGTGGGTGTTAACTCTCTAGTTACCGGCAGGTCCAGTCCCAAAACCGTGCAGGCTTGGAGATCTCAGGCCCGGGTCCCACACACCTGGGTTTCTCTGCCAATTCTTTTATGCTTGAGGCTCATCCATGTGTGTGGAGAGTGGACGAGCATGGCCTTGGCTGGTTCCCAGAGGTCCACAGTAGTTGTGGCCCTGTGAGGACAGTCAGGCACAGGGTAGGAGACTCTGCCTTGTTCTCTCCCGGGAGTCGAGTGTGATAATCTCTGGAACTTGACCATTGTTGCGGTTACACGGCTGTTGGTGGGTGTAACTGTCTAGCTACTGGCAGGTCCAGTCCCAAAACCGTGCAGGCTTGGAGATCTCAGCCCCGGGTCCCACACGCCTGGGTTTCTCTGCCAGATCTTTTATGCGCGAGGCTCATCCAAATGTGTGGAGAGTGGTCTCAGCATGGCATTGGCTGGGGCCCGGAGGTCTTCAGCTGTTGGGCCCTGATGGGGACAGTCAGGCACAAGGTAGGAGACTCTAACTTATTCTCGCCCGGGAATTTAATGTGATAATCTCTGGATCCTGGCCGTTGTTGGGGTTACACCGCAGTTGGTGGGTGTTAACTCTCTAGGTACTTGCAGGTCCAGTCTCAACCCGTGCAGGTTTGGAGATCTCAGCCCCGGGTTCCACACACCTGTGTTTCTTTCCCAGATCTTTTATGCGTGAGGCTCATCCAACTGTGTGGAGAGTGCTCCCAGCATGGCCTTGGCTGGGGCCCGGAAGTCTTCAGCTGTTGGGCCCTGGTGGGGCCAGTCAGGTACAGGGTAGGAGACTCTGCCTTGTTCTCTCCCGGGAGCTGAGTGTGATGATCTCTGGATCCTGGCCGTTGTTGGGGTTGCACGACAGTCTCTGGGTGTAACTGTCTAGCTACAGCAAGGTCCAGTTCCAAACCGTGGAGGCTTGAGATCTCAACCCCGCGTCGCACACATCTGTGTTTTTCGGCCAGTTCTTTTATGCGTGGGGGAGGGGGTCGGCCATGGTGGCTGCGTGCAAGGTAAACGCCCTAACGCTGTGCTATCGCCTAGGGCTGGAGCAATAGCACAGCGGAAGGGCATTCGCCTTACAACTGGCCAACATGGCCGACCCGAGTTCGATTCGTCCGCCCCTCTCGGAGAGCCCGGCTAGCTACCGAGAGTATTCGATATGCCAGACACAGGAACAATAAAGTCTCCAATGGAGAAGTTACTGGGCCGGCTCGAGGAAATCGACGATCAATGGGAGGGCCTTTACCTTTTTACCTTTTACTTTTATGTGTGAGGCTCATCCAAGATTGTGGAGAATGGTCCTAGAATGGCCTTGGCTGCGCCCGGAGGTCCTGAGCTGTTGGGCCCTGATGGGGAAAGTCAGCACATGGTAGGAGAATCTGCCTTGTTCTCTCCCAGGAGTTGAGTGTGATAATCTCTGGAACCTGGCCATTGTTGGGTTTACACGGCAGTTGGTGGGTGTTAACTCTCTAGCTAGGGGCAGGTCCAGTCCCAAACCGTGCAGGCTTGGAGATCTCAGCCCAGGGTCCCACACACCTGGGTTTCTCTGCCAGTTCTTTTATGCGTGAGGCTAATCCAAGTGTGTTGAGACTGGTCCCAGCATGGCCTTGGGTGGGCCCGGAGGTCCTCAGCTCTTGGGACCTGGTGGCGACAGTCAGGCACAGGGTAGGAGACTCTGCCTTGTTCTCTCCCGGGAGCTGAGTGTGATGATCTCTGGATCCTGGCCGTTGTTGGGGTTACACGGCAGTTTCTGGGTGTAACTTTCTAGCTATTGCAAGGTCCAGTCCCAAACCGTGCAGGCTTGAGATCTCAGCCCCGCGTCGCACACATCTGTGTTTTTCGGCCAGTACTTTTATGTGTGAGGCTTATCCAAAATTGTGGAGAATGGTCCTAGAATTTGCTTGGGTGGCCCCGGAGGTCCTCAGCTCTTTGGCCCTGGTGGGGACAGTCAGGCACCAGGTAGGAGACTCTGCCTTGTTCTCTCCTGGGAGATGAGTGTGATAATCTCTGGATCCTGGCCGTTGTTGGGGTTACACGGCAGTTGGTGGGTGTTAACTCTCTAGCTACTGGCAGGTCCAGTACCAAAACCGTGCTGGCTTGGAGATCTCAGCCCCGGGTCCCACACACTTGGGTATCTCTGCCAATTCTTTTATGCTTGAGGCTCATCCAAGTGCGTGGAGAGTGGACGAGCATGGCCTTATCTGGTTCCCGGAGGTCCACAGTTGTTGCGGCCCTGGGAGGACAGTCAGGCACAGGGTAGGAGACTCTGCCTTGTTCTCTCCCGGGAGCTGAGTGTGATAATCTCTGGATCCTGGCCGTTGTTGGGGTTACACGGCAGTTGGTGGGTGTAACTGTCTAGCTACTGGCAGTTCCAGTCCCCAAACCGTGCAGGCTTGGAGATCTCAGCCCCGGTTCCCACACGCCTGGGTTTTTCTGCCAGATCTTTTATGTGCGAGGCTCATCCAAATGTGTGGAGAGTGGTCCCAGCATGGCATTGGCTGGGGCCAGGAATTCTTCAGCTGTTGGGCCCTGATGGGGAAAATCAGCACACGGTAGGAGAATCTGCCTTGTTCTCTCCCAGGAGTTGAGTGTGATAATCTCTGGAACCTGGCCGTTGTTGGGTTTACACGGCAGTTGGTGGGTGTTAACTCTCTAGCTAGGGGCAGGTCCAGTCCCAAACCGTGCAGGCTTGGAGATCTCAGCCCAGGGTCCCACACACCTGGGTTTCTCTGCCAGTTCTTTTATGCGTGAGGCTAATCCAAGTGTGTTGAGACTGGTCCCAGCATGGCCTTGGGTGGGCTCGGAGGTCCTCAGCTCTTGGGACCT
The DNA here is from genome assembly GCF_029834395.1 of Sorex fumeus. Classification (NCBI taxonomy): domain Eukaryota; kingdom Metazoa; phylum Chordata; class Mammalia; order Eulipotyphla; family Soricidae; genus Sorex; species Sorex fumeus. The sequence continues at coordinate 1,280,742 of NW_026606092.1, forward strand.
GGTGGCGACAGTCAGGCACAGGGTAGGAGACTCTGCCTTGTTCTCTCCCGGGAGCTGAGTGTGATGATCTCTGGATCCTGGCCGTTGTTGGGGTTACACGGCAGTTGGTGGGTGTAACTGTCTAGCTACTGGCAGGTCCAGTCCCAAACCGTGCAGGCTTGGAGATCTCAGCCCCGGGTCCCACACACCTGGGTTTCTCTGCCAGTTCTTTTATGCGTGAGGCTAATCCAAGTGTGTGGAGAGTGGTCCCATCATGGCCTTGGGTGGGCCCGGAGGTCCTCAGCTCTTGGGCCCTGGTGGGGACAGTCAGGCACAGGGCAGGAGACTCTGCCTTGCTCTCTCCCGGGAGCTGTGTGTGATAATCTCTGGATCCTGGCCGTTGTTGGGGTTATACGGCAGTTGGTGGGTGTAACTGTCTAGCTACTGGCAGGTCCAGTCCCAAACCATGCAGGCTTGGAGGTCTCAGCCCCAGGTCCCACACACCTGGGTTTCTCTGCCAGTTCTATTTTTTTTTATTAGTGAAACTCCATGAGGTACAGTTGTAGATTTACATTTTTTTGTGCTTCGGTTTCGATTATACAATGATCATATACCCATCCCTCCACCAGTGCCCATTTTCCACCTCCATGGATAATATCCCGCCACCCCCATCCCCCCACCCCCCCTGTCTCTGTGGCAGGGCAATCCCCTGTGTTCTCTCTCTCCTTTTGGGTGTTGTGGTCTTCAAAAGAGGCATTGAGTGGCAAACATGTTCAGTCCATAGTCTACTTTCGACATGCATCTTCTCTCCTGGGAGGATCCTTCAAACATCCTTTATTTGGTGCTCCCTTCTCTATCTGAACTGCCCTTTCCTCTAGGATACCCGGCTGGCCTCTAAGTTATGGAGTAATCTTCCTGGTGCTGATCTCAGCTATTCTTGCGTATCTGCCAATTCTTTTATGCGTGAGGCTCATTCAAGTGTGTGGAGATGGTCCCAGCATGGCCTTCCTGGGGCCCGGAGGTCTTCAAGTGTTGGGCCCTGGTGGGGACAATCAGTCACAGGGAAGGACACTCTACCTTGTTCTCGCCCGGGAATTGAATGTGATAATCTCTGGATCCTGGCCGTTGTTGGGGTTACACCGCAGTTGGTGGGTGCTAATTCTCTAGGTACTTGCAGGTCCAGTCCCAACCCGTGCAGTCTTGGAGATCTCAGCCCCGGGTTCCACACACCTGGGTTCCTTTCCCAGATCTTTTATGCGTGAGGCTCATCCAAGTGTGTGGAGAGTGCTCCCAGCATGGCCTTGGCAGGGGTCCGGAGGTCTTCAGCTGTTGGGCCCTGGTGGGGCCAGTCAGGCACAGGGTAGGAGACTCTGCCTTGTTCTCTCCCGGGAGCTGAGTGTGAAGATTTCTGGATCCTGGCCGTTGATGGGGTTACACGGCAGTTTCTGGGTGTATCTGTGTAGCTATTGCAAGGTCCAGTCCCAAACCATGCTGGCTTCAGATCTCATCCCGCGTACCACACAGCTGAGTTTTTCGGCCAGTTCTTTTATGCTTGAGGCTCATCCAAGTGCGTGGAGAGTGGACTAGCATGGCCTTGGCTGGTTCCCAGAGGTCCACAGTTGTTGCGGCCCTGGGAGGACAGTCTGTCACAGGGTAGGAGACTCTGCCTTGTTCTCTCCCGGGAGCTGAGTGTAATAATCTCTGAAACTTGAACATTGTTGCGGTTACACGGCAGTTGGTGGGTGTAACTGTCTAGCTACCGGCAGGTCCAGTCCCAAACCGTGCAGCCTTGAGATCTCAGCCCCGGTTTCCACACACCTGGGTTTCTCGCCAGTTCTTTTATGCTTGAGGCTCATCCAAGTGCGTGGATAGTGGACGAGCATGGTCTTGGCTGTTTTCCAGAGGTCCACAGTTGTTGTGGCCCTGGGAGGACAGTCAGGCACAGGGTTGGAGTCTCTGCCTTGTTCTCTCCCGGGAGCTGAGTGTGATAATCTCTGGATCCTCGCCGTTGTTGGGGTTACACGGCAGTTGGTGGGTGTAACTGTCTAGCTACTGGCAGGTCCAGTCCCAAACCTTGCAGGCTTGGAAATCTCAGCCCCGGGTCACACACACTTGGGTTTCTCTGCCAGTTATTTTATGTGTGAGGGTCTTCCAAGTGTGTGGAGAGTGGTCCAGCATGGCTTTGGCTGGTGCCCGAAGGTCCTCACCAGTTGGGTCCTGGTTTGGACAGTAAGGCACGGGGTAGGAGACTCTGCCTTGTTCTCTCCCGGAGCTGTATGTTTTTTTAAAAATTTATTTTAATTTGTTTATTTTTTTATCAATTTATTATAAATATATAAATATTTATTTATTTTATTTATTTTTTTGACTTAAAATGGAGAAAATGTGCATCCATTTTGAGAAAAATGGATTCTCTTTCACTATTGTTGGGAATGCCGACTAGACCAGCCATTCTGGAAAGTAATATGAACTGTCCTTAAAAAACTAGAAATCGAACTTCCATATAACTCTACACTGTCACTTTCGGGAATTTATTCCAAGGATGCAAAAAAGCCCTTTCGAAATGACGTCTGTAACAATATGTTCATTGCAGCACTGTTCAGAATAGGCAAAATCTGGAAACCCCTCAAGTGCCCTACAATAAAGTAAAAAAAGTAAAGGCCCTCCCGTTGATCATCGATTTGCTCGAGCAGGCCCAGTAACGTCTCCATTGGAGACTTTGTTATTACTGTGTCTGGCATATCGAATACTCTCGGTAGCTTGCCGGGCTCTCCGAGAGGGGCGGAGGAATCGAACTCGGGTCGGCCATGTTGGCTGCATGCAAGGCAGACGCCCTACCCGCTGTGCTATCGCTCCAGCCCTACAATAGATGACTGTTTTCCTTTACATCTTTTACCATTTATTCCATGTGGTACAATGGAATACTATGCAGCTGTTAGGAGAGATGAAGTCACGAACTTTGCTTATAAATGGATACACATGGAGAGTATCCTTCTAAGTGAAATGAGTCAGAACGAGAGGAACAGATATAGAAGGACTGCACTCACTTGTGGAGTATAAAACAACACAACATGAAGCTGACACTTAAGGGTAGTAGATACACAGGACAGAAAGATTGCTCCATAGCTGGAAGCCTGCCTCATGAGCGGAGGGGAGAAGGAAGATTGAATAGAGAAGGGATTACTAAGAAAATGAAGGATTGAGGAATCTGTTGGCATGGGAGATGTGTGCTGAAAGTAGATAAAGGACCAATCTTGATAACCTCTCAGTGTCTGTATTGCAAACCATAATGCCCAAAAGTAGAGAGACAGTATAGGGAATATTGTGTGCCATGGAAGGGAAGGGGGGGTGAGAAAGGTGGGTTATTCAGGGGATATTGGTGGTGAGGAATGTGCACTGGTGGAGGGATGGGTGTTTGATCATTGTGTGATTGTAACCCAAACATAAAAGCTTGTAATTATCTCACAGTGATTCAATAAAATTTGAAAAAGTGTGTATCCTTGCCTTTGGCCTCATTTTTAAACCTCTTCTGAGATTTTTGAATTGTGGATGAGAGAGTTGGATAAACAAGTTATGGATGTGGCGTTGAATTCAGGTATACAAGAAAACATCATTAACAATATCTTAAATCACAATATTTCAACAAATTAAAGATTCAAAAAAGAAAAACAAAATGAAAATAAGTAAACAATATCTCTTTCTGTGCAAGGTGATGTCAGGAGCTTGACTAATCTGAAACTATTAAAAACAGAAGCACAAAAGACATTTTGGAGGTCATAATTCATAAAATATGAATAACTTATTGTTAAAGTTACGATTAGAATTTGGGTGCACTAAATTTTTTCAGTCATATTTTCATATTATTGCTAAGGGTGTTATTGTTTTTTAAATTTGTTAAGGTTATTAAATTTATTTTAAATTTCATGTATGCGATAGCACAGCGGGTAGGGCGTCTGCCTTGCATGCAGCCAACATGGCCGACCCGAGTTCGATTCCTCCGCCCCTCTCGGAGAGCCCGGCAAGCTACCGAGAGTATTCGATATGCCAGACACAGTAACAACAAAGTCTCCAATGGAGACGTTACTGGGCCCGCTCGAGCAAATCGATGATCAACGGGAGGGCCTTTACTTTACTTACTCGAGCAAATTTCATGTATAATTGTCAGGTTTTTGTTCTTCTTTTTCTTGCTTTTTCGGTCACACACAGCAATGCTAGGGGTTACTACTGACTGCAGTCAGGAATCCTCCTAGCAGTGCTGAGGAATACAGGTGAAAGCCAGGTATTGAACCAGGGTCGGTGCATGCAAGGCCAATGCCTCTCTGCTGTGCTATCGCTCTGGCCCTATTTTCAGGTTTTGAGAATATCTTAGTGCCACATTTATTAACAGCACAAGAATTGTACAAGATTTGAAAATACTTGCTAATTCATAATATAAAATTCAGATTTCTTTGTAAATGGATTTAGTCAAGACAGAAGAATCTTAATTTGTAAAAATTGACCGTGATACATCTTGAAATAAAAAAACAGAGGCATAATTCTTTTCTTAATTTTTTTACCCTTCTATTTATTATCTTTCTATTCAGAGAGTCAATTGTAAAAAAAGCAACCTAGGCATAAATTTACTGGATTTATGGAAAATGTTGAAAAAAATTTGCAATACGTATTTGTGTAAAGTCAGCTCTCCTCAGGAAGTTGTTTGTTACTATTACATTTGGTACTACAAAAAATTCTGGAGGAATCCAACCAAAAAAATAATATATCTACCCAATGGAGAACTATGCAGCTGTTAGAAAAGATGAAGCCATGAAATTTATGTACAAGTGGTACTACATGGAAAGTATCATGCTAAGTGAAATGAGTCAGAAAGAGAAGGGCAGACATAGAAAGATTGCATTCAACTGGGGAAGATAATGTAACAAAATGGGAGACTAACACCCAAGAATAGGTTCACGCCATGGCTTGAAGGTCAGCCGCACATGCTGGGGGAGAAGGCAGCTCAGATAGAGAGGGGAGCACCAAGTAAAGAGTGTTGAGAGGATCCTCCCAGGATGAGCGATATATGCTGAAAGTAGGCTTTAGACTGAACATGATTGCCACTCAATCCCTCTTTTGCAAACCACAGCATCCAAAAGGAGAGAGAGAACAAAAGGGAATGCCCTGCCACAGAGGCAGGGTGGGATGAGGGGGATAAGGGGTGGGAGGGATGCTGGGAGCTTTGGAGGTGGGAAATGGGCACCGTTTGAGGGATGGGTACTCAATCATTGTATAACTGTAACCCAAGCACAAAAATTTGTAAGTCTACAACTGTACCTCATGGTGTTTCACTAATAAAAATTTAAAAAAAAGAAAATGTAAGGACTGCTCAGTGGGGTGGAACGTGTATTTCGCATTCAAATGATACCTCAAGCACTGTTAGGAACAACTGCAGAGTAAAGAGCCAGGAGTAGCCTCTGAGTACCATCAGGTGTGGCCTCTAATTCCCCCTATCCCCACCCAGTGAACCTTAGCATTACTTCTCCATAAATTTTTGTTATTTATCTATTTATGTTTTGGGTCATACCAAGCAATGAATAAGCCAGCCTACTCCTGGCTCTGAGCTCACTTCTGGCAGGCTCTGGGACCCATATAGAGTGATGTGGATCTAACCCTGATTGACTGCACGCAAGGCAAAATCCCTACCATTTGTTCTAGCTCTCTGGCCCCTCCCCATCACTTAATCACTTAACTTCCCGTTAGTCGTCGATTTGCTCGAGCGGGCACCAGTAACGTCTCCATTTGTCCCTGTCGCGTGCTAGTGTAGCCCAATGGCATCTCTTCGCTCCGGGAACATGAAGGGTCTCAAACCGATCGTTCATGATCTTGACGAAGAAGTCTGACCATCTGGTAGGTGGGCGGCCACGCGGTCTCTTGACATCCCGTGGAATCCAATCAGTAACAGCTCTAGTCCAACGGTCGTCTTTAAATCTCATTACGTGACCAGCCCATCTGATTTTTGACACCTTGGCAAATGAGACAGCGTCCCTGATCCTTGATCGTAGACGGATGTCAGAACTCCGGATTCGTTCTCTCATTTGAGTGAAACGTGATATTCCAAGCATAGCTCTTTCTATTCTTCTTTGGGAGACCTGAATAGCGTTCTCATCTTGTTTGCGTAGGGCCCAGGTCTCTGAGGCATATGTTAATGCAGAAAGAACAGTGGAATCAAAGAGATGTGCCCGGAGCCGGAGGTTCTTCGTCCTCTTAGCTATTTCTTCGATGTTCTTGAAGGCGTTCCAAGCCGCTCTCTTCCTCCTGCGCAGCTCGGGTGCCAGGTCATTTGTCATGTTGACCTCTCGACCTAGGTACACATAGCTGTTGCATTCGGAGATGGTCGTTCCATTGAGAGCGAATGGGGCGTCAGGAACGAGGCTGTTTCTCATAAACATTGTCTTCGTAAGATTCAGCTGTAGTCCTACCTTTCCACACTCACGGTCAAAGTCGGCCAGCATTTGTGCCACTTGGCTGATGTTTGGTGTTATTAAAACAATGTCATCAGCAAAGCGGAGGTGGTGTAATTGCCGACCATCTATCTTCACTCCCATTCCTTTCCATTCCAGTCGTCGCATGATGTTCTCGAGGGTGGCACTGAAGAGTTTCGGTGAAATGGTATCACCCTGCCGCACCCCTCTCTTGACATCAACGATCACTTCTTTGTAGAATGGTGAGATCCTGGTAGTGAATCCGCAATACAGCTCACGGAGGATCCTGATGTATTGGGCTTGAATGCCCTGATTGGCTAGGGCTTCAATGACCGCTTCCGTCTCAACAGAATCAAAGGCCTTCTTTAAATCAATGAACGTTAAGCAGAGCGGCATCTTGAACTCCCGAGAAACCTCAATGAGCTTGGTTATCGTGTGGATATGGTCGATGGTGCTGAATCCTTTGCGGAACCCTGCTTGCTCGCATGGTTGTCCTTCATCTAGTGTTCTGCCAATCCTATTCAGGATGACTCGAGTGAACAACTTGTAGATGACAGACAATAGGCAGATCGGGTGATAGTTGCCAATGTCATGGATGTCTCCCTTCTTGAACAGTAGTACGGTCCTCCTGGTTTTCCATTGGGACGGAACCTTGCATTCAGACAGGTAGCGAGTGAAGAGCCGAGCCAGTGTATTGATGAGTACTGACGGCAGGTTCTTCAGGTGTTCAGGTCTGACCTTGTCTGGGCCGGGTGCTGTTTGTTTCTTTACCGACGAAATGGCGTGTCGGATTTCGGAAGGGAGAACGTTGGGAATGACATACCCATCCTGTGGAATTTGGTATGTTGGCAAGTGGACATGGCTATCGAAGAGATTTGAGTAGAAGTCATGGATAATCTTCTCCATTGCCGTTCTGGAGGATGTGATGGATCCATCAGGATGTCGGAGGGCAGTCATTTTGGTCTTATAGTTGGCGAAGGATAGGCGGGCCTTACGAATACTTTTCCCGGCTTCTGCCGCATCTACCAGTACTTCTGCTCTTCTCTCTTTGAGGTCTTCCTTGATCGCATCTCTGCACTGCTTTGCGAGCTCGGACGTTAGCTTGTGGTTGCCTGAGGCATGCGCCAAACCACGCTGGAGAATTAGCTCAAGAGTTTTCGAAGACAGGCGTTTTTTTGTGGCTATCTCTCTCTTGGCGTTCCTCGCACATTCATGGAGGTGCTGAACCAGTCGATCGTATTCCTCGTCAATGTTGTCAACAATGGCATCTTCCCATGTTGCCGCAATAGTACCAAAGAGTTCCCAGTTGGTGGTCATTCTGGGAGTTCTCTTTTTGAACTTTGCAGCCCTTTCTCCCCGCTCTGTGAAGTAGAATTTTGCACGAAGGAGACGGTGGTCCGATCCCATTCGAAATTTTGGGACAACAGCGACATCAGTCAGGCAAAACCGTCGGTAGAATATGATGTGGTCTATTTCGTTGTGGAATCGTCCACAGGGAGACTCCCATATCCATCGTTTAGATTCTGCCTTCTGGAACTGTGAGTTACCATGAATGGTCTTGGTCGACATGATGAACTCAGACAGTCTCTCACCCTGTTCGTTCCATTCTAGGCCATGGGTCCCGATGTGAAGTTCTTCAGCTGATCTTCTCGGTCCTATCTTGGCATTAAAATCACCCACAATGATCTTGTAGAAGGTGTGATCTTCTTTATAGAACTTCTCTAGCTCCATGTAGAACTTCTCGATTTCTCTTTCATCATAATGAGATGTTGGTGCATAGACAACGAAGATAGAAACTGCAGGCAGTGAGCCACATCTATTCAAATGTAAACGTCCGATTCGGGTTGTTAGGCATTCGAATGAATCAATGCTCTTGGCCAAGTTTGTGTTGACAAGGACACCAACGCCTCCAACACCTCTTTTATCACATGTTCCGAGGAACAATTCTTCTCCAGTGTTGAAAACGGCATGGTGAGATTCGTGCCTTCTTGTCTCGGTCAGACCAATGATGTCGTACTTGATCATTTGCGCTTGTACCATCAGGTCCTCGATGGATGCATCCGATGCTAGTGTACGTGCATTGAAAGTACAGACGATCATTTTTGTCTTCCTTCGTTGTGGCAGCCTAGGTCGGCCTTGAGATTTTGTCGGCCTCTCCTTTCTCATCCTTCTCAGTGCTGCCATGTTGGTGAAGCCTTCAGGGTCAGGTGAATGAGACCAGTTGTAGTTACTGGTTTTGGCATATCGAATACACAGCGGATAGCTTGCCAGACTCTTCCGTGCGGGCGGAATACTCTCGGTAGCTTGCCAGTCTTTCCGAGAGGGATAGAGGCTTTTGGGGTGACCTCTAATCACCTCTAATGACCTCTATGGCCCCTCCCCATAATTTTAGAAATATTTTAATGAAAGACATGCTGCTCACTAAGATTTGACAGGAAATGGTCAGTAGTGGACACCGTGTGATTTAGTCATGCACACTGCCTTTCCCACATCATGTGAGTTATGGAGTGCATGGTAATGGAATTTATACAACCTTATGAAACAAGTTGTAGCTTGTCATACCCAGTGTCAAATTTAAGCAATTCTAATGGCCCAATTTGTTCAGACTGCTTTAGGATAAAAAGTGACTTCACAGGATTTGTGGCTATTAAGTTCCACAACGATAGACTTTAGTAGATTGCGAGCAGGTGTTTTCAGGAATAGAGTAATAACAAAGAAAAACAACAGATATGTTTTTAATAGTCAAATTATAATTAGAGACAATTACTGTAACATTTTAAATTAGAACAAATGGGCAAGGTTAGCATATTATAAAATATAATTAATAGGGCGTTCGCCTTACAAGCGGCCAACATCGCCGACCCGAGTTCGATTCCTCCGCCCCTCTCGGAGAGCCCGGCAAGCTACCGAGAGTATTCGATATGCCAGACACAGTAACAACAAAGTCTCCAATGGAGACGTTACTGGTCCCGCTCGAGCAAATCGACGATCAACGGGATGGCCTTTACCTTTACCTTTACCTTAATGTATTAAATGCAGACACATCTTTTCTTCATTTTGCAATTAAACATTTTGATTATAACAAGTAATTTGGTAGCAGACTCAGACTGAATTTAGGAGAAAATAAAAGGCATCATTACTTAACTCATGGGGTCTAGGAAGGAGAGAGAATAAGCTATATTTTAAAAGACCTCTGAGAAAAGTTCATTTACAAAAATGCCTAGACTCCAGTTTATTATTATTCTCCTGGGTCACCCACTTTGAAATGCTATTTTCACACAAGGTAGAATCTGAAATTTGATTCCTGTCATAGCCACGAAGTGCTGCAACTCCCGCTCTCACAGGGAATAACATTTAAATATTAAATGTCTATGTTCGATGCAGAGATGACAAGAATAAAAACGATCACATTTTAAGTGAAATCTCTGTTCTTTTTTGTTTTATAAACTGGGCTAAATTAGCATTTGTGTTTAAGTTGACCCGAAAGCATCCAAAGTAAAATGATATGCAGCAAAAGTGTGAAACTCACATGTTCGGAATGATTGAACACCTAAAGTTTTCATACTGCACCAAATTATTTTTGTGTCAGAATGATATTCTTTGTCAATATTTAGCCCTTCATTTTCAGTATGAAGGGAGAGCCCGGCAAGCTACCGAGAGTATTCGATATGCCAGACACAGTAACAACAAAGTCTCCAATGGAGACGTTACTGGGCCCGCTCGAGCAAATCGATGATCAACGGGAGGGCCTTTACCTTACCTTTACCATTTTCAGTATTTTTATACATGTCAGTCACTAGGTATCCTGGAAAGTTCAAGAGATTAGCCTTTCCTTAAGTACTCAAATAAGAATAGTCAGATTTTCCTTATTCTATGTATTAGAGTATACAGGGAATATACAGAATAGCCTGTTTTCTCTTAAGTTCTAGATTAGTGGAGGAAAAAATAGAAATGACTGTGCATATCATGTGTATATGCAAATGTTGTAGAAATAGGTTAAAATATTACCCAGAAAAACATAAGGCACTGAAACAGATCTCAGCTGCCGAATAAGCTCTCTGCCATGGGGCTTAATGGATCCAGGGGTGTATGCAGTGTCTGGAAATTTTGATGTATGTGTAGCCTTCAGCAGGCCCGTACAGGTGGGTGAGATTATGAGCTTTGTTTAGGGATTTGGAGAAAAACTCTGTCACCTATTGAAGATTTCTCTATTCTTTTGAGAAATGGCTTCCTACTGGACCTTAGCAGAATCTCAACACTTGCCAAGGGCCATCAATTAACACAATTTTCTTTTCCAGTTGTAACTGGCTGTGAACATAAAACTAAAGCATGCAGTACCCATTTGATTTGTCCTGAAAACATAAATGAACACAATGAGCAAGCTGCCTGGGTGCTAGTGCCCCCATTCTTGCCTCCTCCCTCCCCCTTTATTCACACATCTATCCTCATGGTGGGGAATTTCCTATGACTGGCAGTGATTGAGGAAGGAAAAGATTCATAGCCCTGACTGATATGCTCATACATCCCTAAATCTCAGTCCAATTTTACTGGCCTGAGCTGGGTGACTGAGCTATAATGAAAAGAAATCCTCTTGTTGGACTTCTGTTTTCAAACATTGCTTCTAATTACTATTTTTTGGAAAGACTACATGGCTCTGTATGGAGTCATATTACACCGAATGATGGTCAGTATTATGGTCTGAAAGATTCTGTCCACCTAAGAAGAAATGCAACTGAAAATTGGTAACAAGAGGTATGTGGATAGATTTTTCTGAACTGGAAGAATGTGACGAAATTTCTTCCACTTAAATACTCAATAAAGATATTCAGTTGAGGGAGATAGTAACATTCTGATCCTCTTCATAGCTCTAGTGATGTGTCAGTCTCTTTCATCAGCCACCTTATCTTTGCCTAATTACCTCATGAATGAAGTGACCAAGCCACTGGGAATGAAGTTATGCAAGGAAGCAATATGGTCTTCCAGTCCCTAAAACTGATCTAGATACAGACACTGTTGAAGGCCCAACCTGCCAACTGTGGGGACTAATGCTGAGTCCCCAATATGGCATCATTCTTGATGAGCATGAGAGTCACCTAGTGGCAGATGGATTGCATTGGACCACATCCATTCAATGAAACTGCAATGCTTGTTCTCCCTGAGATACAATAGATAGAATGGATATGTTTTTCTTGCCATCATCACTTTTGGCAGAAAAAATAATTCTGTCTGTGGACTTAAATAATGTGATGCATTCAAGATATAGCCATGGCACCATTTCTTTAGTTTTTTAAAATTTTTATTAGAGAAACATCAGGAGGTACAGTTATAGACTCACAAATTTTTTTTCAGTAATACAATGATCGATTACCCATCTCTCCACCAGTGCCCATTCTCCACCACCACTAATCCCAGTATCCCTTCCACCCCATCTCCCCATCCCAACACTGACTCTGTGGCAGAGCATTCACTTTTGTTCTCTATTTCCTTTTGGGTGCTGTGGTTTGCAAAAGAGGCATTGAGAGTCAGTTATGTTCGGTCTATACTCTACTTTCAGCATGCATCTCCCATCCTGGGCAGATCCTCCCAACACCCTTTATTTGGTGCTCCCTTCTCTATCTGAGCTGCCTTTAACCCTTGAGTGTGCAGCTGGCCTCCAAGTCATGGAGAAATTCTCCTGGTATTTTTCTCGGCTATTCTTGGGTGTTAGTCTCCTATTTTGCTATTTTATGTTCCCCAGATGAATGCAATATTTCTATGTCTGCCCCTCTCTTTCTGGCTCATTTCGCTTAGCATGATATTTTCCATTTAGCGATAGCACAGCGGGTAGGGCGTTCGCCTTACAAGCGGCCAACATGGCCGACCCGAGTTCGATTCCTCCGCCCCTCTCAGAGAGCCCGGCAAGCTACTGAGAGTATTCGATATGCCAGACACAGTAACAACAAAGTCTCCAATGGAGACGTTACTGGGCCCGCTCGAGTAAATCGACGATCAACGGGAGGGCCTTTACCTTTACCTTTACCTTACCACTTGTATGTAAATTTCATGACTTCATCCTTTCTAACAGTTACTTAGTGTTACTCCACTGTGTAGATGTACCAAAGTTTCTTTAACCAGTCATCTATATCGGGCACTCGGGTTTTTTCCAGATTCTAGCTACTGTAAACAGTGCTGCAATGAACAAACAAGTACAGATGTCACTTCAATTACTTTTTTTGCCTCTCTGGGATATATTCCCAGGAGTGATATTGCTGGGTCAAATGGGACCTCTATTTCTAATTTTCTGAGAATTGTCCATACTGTTTTCCAAAAGGGCTTAACCAGTCGACATTCCTACCAGCAGTGAAAGAGAGTTCCTTTCTCGCCACATCCACACCAACAGCCGTTGTTTTTGTTCTTTTGGATGTGGGCCAGTCTCTCTGGTGTGAAACGATGTCTCATTGTTGCTTTGATCTGCATCTCCCTGATGATTAATGATATAGAGCATTTTCTCATGTGCCATTCGGATTTGAGAAATCTTCTGTTCATTTCGTTGCCCCATTTTTTTTTGCTTTTTGGGTCACACGTGGCGGTACACAGGGGTTACTCCTGGCTCATGCACTCAGAATTACTCCTGGCGGTGATCAGGGGACCATATGGAATGTTGGGAATCGAACCCGGGTCCGCCGTGTGCAAGGAAAACGCCCTACTTGCTATGCTATCTCTCCAGCCCCAGATTTCCCTTCATCCCAATCATATGCCAGTCATTTCTTCTTTGAGAAAGTTTCTGTTCATTTCGTTGCCCCATTTTTGATGGGTTTGGATGTTTTCTTCTTGTGGAGTTCAACCAGTACTTTGTATATCCTTGATATCAACCCCTTGTCAGATGTGTATTCGGGGAATATCCTTTCCAATTCTGTAGAGTGTCTTTGTATTTTGGTCACTGTTTCTTTTGAGGTGCAGAAGTTTCTTAGTTTAAGATAGTCTCATTTGTCTCTGTTTTCACTTGCTTGGCAAGTGGCGTGACATCTTTGAAGATACCACTAGCTTCAATGTCATGGAGGGTTTTTCCAACTTTGTCTTCAATATACCTTATGGATTCTGGTCTGATGTTGAGGTATTTAATTCAGTTTGACCTTACTTTTGTGCATGGTGTTAGGCAAAGACCTGAGCCCATTTTTTAAATGTAGCTGTCTAGTTTTGCCATCACAATTTGTTAGAGGCTTTTTGATCCTTTTCACATTTCTTGATCCCTCATCAAAGATTAGATGATCAATGTTTGGGAGAAGATGTCAGTATATTCAACCCTGTTCCATTGGTCTGCAGCTCTGCCTTTCTTCCTGTACCATGCTGTTTTAATTATTACTACTTTGTAGTAGAGTTTGAATTTAGAGAGGTTGATTCCTCCCATTGTCTTTTCCCCCAAGGTTTTCTTTAGCTATTCGTGGCGGCTTATTGTTCCATATGTATTTCAGGAGTGTTTGCCCAATTTCTTTGAAAAATGTCACAGGTATCGTTATAGGGATTGCATTGAATTTGTACAGTGCTTTGGGAAGTATTGCCATTTTGACAATGTTAATTCTCCCGATCCATGAGCAAGGGCTCTCTTTCCATTTTCTCGTGTCCTCTTTTAGTTCCTGAAGTAACCTTTGTATTTTTCTTTGTACAAGTCCTTTACTTCCTTAGTTAAGCTAATTCCTAGGTATTTGATGTTCTGGGGTACTATTTTGTAAATGGTATTTTTTTCATGTCATTTTCTTCTCTCACTATTGCAAATAGGAAATCCATGTACTTGTCTTTGTTTCCTTTTGGTATTAGAGAGATATGTGCTTAATAGGAACTGTTTGGGAGAATTTCTGTTTTTTCAATTTCCTGGAAAAGCTTGAGAAGAACTGGCAATGGTCCTTTTTAAATGTTTGGTAAAATTCGCTAGTGTATCCACCTGGACCTGGGAATATTGGGAATATTGGGAAGGCTTTTGATTACAGTTTCAACTTCCGTGATGTTAATAGGTCTATTCAGGTACTCTAGATCTTCTTGATTTAGCCTTGGGAGATCATGGGAAATTAAGAATTTATCCATTTCTTCTAGGATCTCTTCTTTTGTGTCATACAGACTTTCAAAGTTGTCTCTGATCTTTTGAATTTCTTTGGTTTCTGTTGTGACATCCGGCCCAGACAAGGTCAGACCTGAACACCTGAAGAACCTGCCGTCAGTACTCATCAATACACTGGCTCGGCTCTTCACACGCTACCTGTCTGAATGTAAGGTTCCATCCCAGTGGAAAACCAGCAGGACCGTACTACTGTTCAAGAAGGGAGACATCCATGACATTGGCAACTATCACCCCATCTGCCTATTGTCTGTCATCTACAAGTTGTTCACTCGAGTCATCCTAAATAGGATTGGCAGAACACTAGATGAAGGACGACCATGCGAGCAAGCCGAGGGGGTTGGGGGGTGGGGGTTTATTGGGGTTCTTCGTTGTGAAAAATAAGTATTGGTATTGACTTCTTCATCAAGATCATGAACGATCGGTTTGAGACTCTTCATGTTCCCAGAGCGAACAGATGCCATTGGGCTACACTAGCACGCGACAGGGACAAATGGAGATGTTACTGGTGCCCGCTCGAGCAAATCGACAACTAACGGGAAGTTAAGTGATTAAATGATTAAGTGATCTGTTGTGACATCCCCCTTCTCATTTTGATTTGGTTTATTAGGGTTCTCTCTTTTTCTTTTTGCGTGTTGCTAGTGGCTTATCTATCTTATTTTCTTCAAGAACAAGCTCTTGGTTTCATTAATCTTTCAGATTGTTTCTTTGGTTTCCATGTCGTTGATTTCTGCTCTAAGTTTTATGAACTTTTTCCTTCTGCCTGATTTGGACTCCTTTTTTTTTTTTTATCCTTTTCTAAGATCTTGAGCTATGAAGTCCTGAGAAATGCTTGTAGAGCTATAAATTTTCCCCTTAACACGCTTTAGCTGTATTCCATAGGTTCTGGTAGCTCGTGTCTTCATTTTCATTTGCTTCCAGGTATCTTTTGATTTCATCCTTGACTTTCTTCCTGACCCACTCATTGTTCAACATTGAGTTGTTTAATTTCCAGGTGTTTGATTTGGTTCTCCGTGTCTGTGTGTGATTTACTTCTATTCTCAGTGCATCATGGTCTGAAAAGATTGTTGATATTATTTCTATCTTCCTGATTCTATTGAGGTATGTTTTGTTTAGCACATGGTTTATTTTGGAAAATGTTTTGTGTGCACTGGAGAAAAATTTGTATTCTTTTTTGGGTGTAAAACACTGTTATGGTCTACAAGCCTTTTCTCTTCTATTTCTTCTTTCAAAGCCAATATTTCCTTGCTGAGTTTTGTTCTTGTTGATCAATCGAGAGAATATGTTGACGTCTCTGGCTACTATTTTGTTGCTAGTAATGTCCTCCTTGAATTCTGTTAGCAGTTGTTTTAAATCTTTAGCTGTTCTCTCATTAGGTGCGTATACATTTAAGATTGTGATTTCTTCCTGTTGTACGTATCCCTTGATGAAGAGAAAATAGCTTTCGCTGTCCCTTCTAATCTTTTTCAACCTGAAATTAATGTTGTCAGATACTAGTATGGCCACCCCAGCTTTTTTGAGGGAGCTGTTTGCATGCAGGATTTTTTCCATCCTTTATCTTTGAGTCTGTGTTTGCTCTGACTGTTGAGATGAATTTCATTGTAGGCAGCAGAATGTTGGGTTCTGTCCCTGAATCCATTTTGCACTCTGTGTCTCTTAATTTGTGAATTTAGACCATTGACATTGAGAGAGATTGTTGTTATGGGGTTTTGTGTCATCTTTCTTTAAGGGTCTGTTGTGCTTGTAGGGTTTGTCTTGTCTTATAGTAGCCCATTTAGCCCTTGTTTTAGGTTTGGTTTTGAGTCTGTGAAATTCCTGAGCTGCTGTTTATCTAGAAAATAGTCTATCGTTCCTTCGAGTTTGAGTGATAGTTTAGCCAGATAGAGTATTCTTGGGGAAGCATTCATTTCAGTGAGTTTTTTCACTATATACCACCATTGCTTTTGGGCTTGGAGGGTTTCCTCTGATAGGCCTTCTGCGAATCTAAGGTGTGTGATTTCCTCTTTGACCTTGCTGCTTACAGTATTGTGTCTCTATCTGCGGCATCGATCATTCTAACTATGATATGTCTTGGAGTGTTTTTGTTAGGGTCTTTTTCAGCTGTCACCCTTCAGGCTCCTTGAATCTGATTGGCACATTGTCCAGCTCAGGAAATTTTTCAGCAATGATTTTTTAACCATGGCTTTTTCATTGGGATTTTTTCCCAGAGCTTCTGGTACTCCAATGATTCTAATGTTGTTCCTCTTGGGATCATCTCCAAGGATTCTGGTTTGCTCTAGAGCTATTTTGAGGTCTCTTGACATTGTTTGTTTTTGCCTGTTGGCTTGGTGCAGCTGATGTTCCAGCTCACTGATTCTGTCTTCTGCTGTGGTCATTCTACTGTTGAGGGCACAGACTGAGTTTTTTATTTTATCTATGGAATCTTTTATGCATGACATTTCTGCTCTCATTTCTTGCCATAATTTCTTGATTGTTTCTATATGTTACTGGATATCTGTCTGACTGTTTCATTGAGTTCATTGAACATCTTCATGACTTCATATCTGAATTCTTTGTCAGAGAGGTCCTTTAGGTGAGTACCACCTACTGAGGCTTCTGGACTCTTCATCGTCGTGCCCACATGGTTGGGATTTGCGTTGCTTCTTCATGTTGGTATGTAAGTAAATGAGATGTTAGATTTCTAGGTATGACTAAACTATCTGCCTCCTGGAAGTAGGCCACGCCCACTTCTGCAGAAGCCACACCCACTTCTTAAGAGGCCATGCCCCCACGGGTACCTGGTGTGTCGGCGGGCGTACTAGCTGGGAGGGGAAAAAGACTGGCACAGCGTTTGGGACGAAGAGGAAGAGTCTCAGGGCTGCTGTTGTCCCAGAGTCCTAGAGGACACCTCGTGCGCTTGCACAAAGAAACCCTAGTCCGGGGTCTGAATACTGGCAGGTTTACTGACCTAGGAGGGGAAGAAGACTGGCATAGCACTGGGAACGAAGAGGAAGAGGCTCTGGGCTGCTGTTGTCCCAGGGTTCTAGAGGACGCCTGGGATGCTTGCATGGTGAAAGCCAAGTCCCGAGTTTGAATACTGGAGGGTTAACTAAACTGGGAGGGGAAAAGACCCGCCTAGCCTTGGGGATGAAGAGTTGTTCATTCTCTTAAAGGAATCAGAAACCTTGCTCCTAATAGAGGGAAGTGCATTTAGGTAATAATTTTTGTAAATGGAAGGCCAGAGTAAAATCCTATGATCAGTGTGTTGAGAGAGTTTTGGGAGGAGGATACTATAATGAACACATACCTAGGAATGAACATTTCAAATCATTTTTTAGGATTGGGTTTGAAAATGAAATATCTAGTCAAATGACACAGACATCAAGACATTTTTTGAGGAGGAGGTACACTCAGCAGTGCTCAAGACTTATTACTAGCTCTGTGTTCATGGATCACTCTTTGGAAATGCTCAGGGACCATATGTAGGCAGGGATTGAACTGAGGTTAGTTGTGCTCAAGGCAAAAACCTTACCTCCTGTACAAATTTGTACGGCCCTTGGTAATAGATTGCTTTTGGGGTTGCCTTTACCTTCTACCCAAGAAACATATGGAGGGACCTATATCCTGTTATTTTTTGCAACTTAAAGCTGAAGAAATCTTTGGGAAGGAATTATAGCTGTACAAATTAGTCCAACTCCAGTATGACATTTTTCCTGTACTGTAACTCAATGTTGAGAGCCACCTGAAAAAAATGTCACTAAATTGCCTTTAATGCAGGTCGTGGGGCCCTAGAAATAGAGCTGTGGTCTGGAAGAGCAGCTGCACTGAGGCTTCAAGGCCACCATGAGGGCTACAAACACCTTTTCTCTCACAGTCTCAGAACACTTGACACAGTCCCGACTGCACTGCTCCAGTCAGTTTTCAGCTGACTTTCACGTACTCAAGTTTAACCTTGTCAGGTTGCAATGAGTATTCATAGAAATTGGTACAGAAGTTAATGTCCAGATCCACATGAACGCAGGCAAAAATGAAGACAGTGACACTTACCAACCTTGACAGAAGGGACAAAAGCCTACACTCTACAAGGAAATGATTGTAGTTCTCATCAGTGTGGTGCTGCATATTGCAGACAATACAAACACTTGAAAATCAGAGGCCTAAGCATTATGGAAATGACAATGACAACTTAAGGAGAACTGTTGTTATGTGGAAAGATGATTAGAACTTTGGACACTGCTCTGGATACAGGACAGTGCATTGCAGTGTCCTTAGGAAAGTACTGAATCCTTGCTTTTAGATCCATTTTTCCTTGTGTTTAATAGGGCTAAAATTCTTTACAGAAGTTCTTAGTTCCTGAATATTTACAATTTTTCATACAAAATCAAAAGGAGAAAAGGAAGACTAAAGATTTTCTAAATCTTACCAAATGTTTTCCTCTTCCTATATTTTTAGAAAAATATCAATATGGACGTTACTGGGGCCTGCTCGAGGCAATCGACGAATAACAGGATGATGAAATGAAAATGAAAATGAAATCAATATGGACATGCTCACTTAATCTAGCAGATGACTCTAAGTCATAGAAAAGAATAGATAAAATGACAAATTACAAAGCGAAAATTTCCCTTTAATGAATACCCAGGTACAATTCCGCCACACTCTCGGAGATCCCGGCAAGCTACTGAAAGTATCTCACCTGTATGGCAAAGGCTGGCAAACTACCTGTGACGTATTCAATATGCCAAACACAGTAACAAGTGTCACAGTGGAGATGTTACTGGGCCCGCATGAGCAAATCGATGAACAACAGGAGGAGAGTGAAAGTGACAGTGAATATTCAGAATATACTCATTAGAAAAATTGGAACTCAGGCTGAGCCTTATGCAAAAATGAAGTTACACGAAACCCAGATAATGAGGAACTTTGTGACCTTGGACTCTGAACTCAATGGGACCTGGAACAGAGGTCCTCTGCCTGCTTCTCCTAGTCTCCGGTGACTCAGGGATCACACCCATAAGCCACACCCTGCTGGAACCAGATAATCTCCTAGTCAGCCACCCTCCATAACTCATGGATGCTCCTCCTAGATGTGAGTATAAAAGGAGGCTCCCAGAACCATGCCACTGGGCTCTGTGCCAGGCTGTGGGGCCGGTGAAAGCCCTCCCCACCCCAAGGAACCCAGCCCCAGCTGCCGACCTCCACTACCCAACCTCTGTCATGCTCTAGGATGCTTTCTGGATGCTCAGGTTGAGCCTCACTCAAGAATGAAGTCCCACAGAACCCAGATAATATGAAACTTTCTTACCTTGGACTCTAGACTCAATGGGATCTAGAACAGAGATCCTCTGCCTGCTTCCTAGTCATTATAAGACACATTATAATATATTTCCCATCATTTATGCCTTTTGGAGAGCCTGACAAGCTACCGAGGGTATCCTGCCCACATGGGCAGAGTCTGGCTAGCTCCCCGTGGCGTATTTGATATGCCAAATACAGTAACGACAGTATGTCTCATTCCCCTCACCTTGAAAGAGCCTCCAATTGTTGGGAAAAGATGATTAAGACGAGGATGCTGAGAAAAGTGAATGGACTATGCGTTAATTCACACCACCATGCCTGCCTAGAGGGGAAAGCATGTTGGTCCCTTCCACATTTTCCCTCTGGAAAGAAAGATGGCAGCCACTTCGGAGCTTTATGGAAAGCAAGGTATGAGCCGGTCGTGATGAGGCGACTGAAACCTAATGGGAAGCGGGGAGTTCCCGGCTCATCCTTCATGCCCTACCGAGGTCACGAGTTGCCCCCCATGAGCGGCTCTCCGGCACGGGCATGCCTCCAGAGCACAGAAACCAATCTCATAATTATCTGACTCTCAGCAGAAATACGTCCAGGCTTAATAAGTAAAATACCAGAAATCCAAAATTGCACTGCCGCAATAGCGGCCGTGCGACATCATTTGATTCTTGTGACCAGCTGTAGAAAACCAATTTTTTCATAATAATTGGTTTCTTGGTGCATCTTTTGTCGAAACAATGAATCTAATCAAAGTAGATAGAGTGTTAACTAGAATTCATCTGCCTCACAAACAATGGGAGGATTGGGAGGGGGGGTTTATTGGGGTGCTTCGTGGTGAAAAATAAGTATTGGTAAAGGGAAATGTGTTTGATATTTGCATGACCGAGATTTAAGCCTGAAAGCTTTGTAACTTTTCCCACAGTGATTCAATAAATAAATAAATAAATAAATAAAAAAGAAGAGGCTGCTAAAATTTCAGGGCTTGGAGGAATAGAGATGTTACTCGCACCCGCTCAAGTAATTCGACGATTAATGGGATGACAGTGATACAGTGACAGAAACAGTGCTTTCTATTTTTAGTTGATTTTGGGTGCTTTGTTTTATAGGTCATACATGAGAGGCTGGGTGTATTTGCTCTTTTGTGCCTCACTGATAGGGCACTGTGTTATCAATGCATTACTGGATACAGTGTATTATTATTCCATCCAATCCAAGACCAGTAAATTCTTCATCTCCTCCTCCCCCTCCTTCTCCTCCTCCTTCTCCTCCTCCTCCTCCTCCTCCTCATCATCATCATCAATGCTCAGGGCTTAATCCTGGCTCTGTTCTTAGAATCCCTCATGGTGGTGCTCAGGGGACTGTATGCAGTGCCACGATTTGAACTGGGAGCAGCCACATGCAATATTACACTAATGCCACCACCATTATACCTTCCCACCACCAATATTTTAAATTTTCACCACCACCACCCAAGCCTACCCTAATAGCAGCCATAAATAATTAATTTTATATTGTTTGTTATGAATAACCTGCTAAAAATGATCAAAGTTTGCTTACAAGAAAGTGTGTGAAGATTGTTGTACCTCAGTTGGGAGCCATTAAACCCTTGTATAAGAGATTTACTAACATGCTGTTACATGTATATATATATATATATATATATATATATATATTTTTTTTTTAATCGAGATCAGTTACCTCTACTTTACACTCCATCCCATGTGGTGTGCTGTCACTGTCACTGTCCTCCTGTTGTTCATCGATTTGCTCAAGTGGGCCCAGTAACGTCTCCATTGTGACAATTGTTACTGTGTATGGCATATCGAATATGCCACAGAGAGCTTGCCAGGCTTTGCTGTGCAGGCAAGATACTCTCAGTAGCTTGCTCTCCGAGAGGGCAGAGGAATCGAACTCAGGTTGGCCATATTGGATGCTTGCAAGGAAAACGCCCTACCCACTGTGCTCTCACTCCAGTCCATGTAGCACAGCGGTAGGGCATTTGCCTTGCACGCAGCCAACCCAGCCGAGCCAGGTTCAATTCCTCTGCCCCTCTCGGAGAGCTCGGCAAACTACGAGAGTCTCTCACCATATGGCAAAGCCTGGGAAGCTATCCGTGATGTATTCAATATGCCAAACGCAGTAACAACAAGTCTCAAAATGGAGACGTTACTGGGCCTGCTCAAGCAAATAGATGTGGCGAGCTACTCCTGGTATATCAGTGGTGTAGAGTATGAGATGCTGCTTCAGAAATTCTAAAATTTTTAATAGGTTGAAACAGCTGGAGTTAAATTTTTAACTGGATGGTGACTTTGGGGTCTGCAATCCCTTCCAAGATTTATTTGTGAACCTCTGGATCACGGACATTAATGAACTTATATAGTGCCAGAGGCAGTTTGTGGGCATCACTGCCAGGCTTCTGGGAGTACAGGGAGATGGGAGAAGGTGGTCCATTCCAGACTCCATGTAAGCCTCGAGATTTCAGTCTTACCTTAAAAGAATCCTCATACCTGAGTTTTTTCAGCAGATTCACTCATGAATGAAGTTTGTTCAAGGTCTGTGGAGCCCGGCAGCGATTGAGTTCTGGAGGTTTTTGGCTGCTGGGACTCTGTTGGGGCAGGTGAATCCCTCTACCCAATGCCTCTGAGCTTGCCCTGGATATGAGGTTCAGCCTGAGCGTGGTCCGGAGGCATGTCTGCAGCTTGTTGCTCTCTTCTGAGATTTATTTGTGAGTCTCTTTTATATAATTATTATAGCAATAATAATAATATGATTGTTTTTATGTATGTCTTTTCACTGAATGTTGAAAGCAACTCTATTGTTACAGGTAAGGAAACTGAAGCTTTGATGACTTGCTCATCAGTATATATAGTTTGAAATGAGTTGCAAACTTAGGACTGCTGAGATACAATCACTTGTCTTTTTTGTTACCTCAAATTGTCGTGGTTTTCAGTTGGGATCTATTATTGAAGTATTCATGCCTATAATTTAATTTCATCATTATCTTGATTTTCCCCAAATAAAGAGATATCCATTTTGTATGCCACTGATTGCAATGTGCTACTAGCAAAAATTTGAAAGTCAAAAAAATCTGAAAGTACAACCCCCCCTGCTCCTAACCTTTAGCCAGTAGAATATGAAAAAAAGTAAAGTTAGTTTCTTTTTTTTGCATAAAATGGTTTTTTAATTTTTATTTATTTATCTATTTTTCCAGAAAATTTTTTAAATTTTTAAAATTTATTTTATTTTTTTCAAATACCCATACCTCCACCAGTGCCCATTTCCCACCACCATGGATCCCAGTATCCCTCCCACACCCTCTGTGGCAGGGCATTCCCCTTTGTTCTCTCTCTCCTTTTGGGTATTGTGGTTTGCAAAAGAGTTAAGCCTGATTTTCAGGGAGAAATGTTGGATGATTTACTTTCCATTGAAACCTTTGTATATAAGGAGATGTCGCACAGCCCCGTAAGCGGCCGCATGGTTTGGAAAAAAATGTCCTGGTACCCGCATGCCAGGGATATGCTTGTGGGAGCTCATGGTCGCCGGGGTTCCCTCTGGAGAAGGCAGGACGGCAGCACCTATCCCATCTGGGACCTTCAGGTTATACCGATTCTGTTTGGGACCTGGAGCATTCTCCGGGAGCTGTGGGGCACTCCAGCCAGTTTTCTTCTTTGTTGCTGTGTGCTGTCAGTCAAGTTAGTTTCTGAGGTTTACCTACAGGCCCATTAATAACCGTTTTTATACATTTTGTTGCTTTTTTATTTGGTGCATATATTAATGAGTGTTATGGTTATCAAGTCCTTAATTTATAATGTACATCCATGGCTCCTGATACCTTTTTTTAATTTTTTATTTAGTGAAACACCATGAGGTACAGTTGTAGACTTACAAGTTGTTGTACTTGGGTTTCAGTTATACAATGGGTACTCACCCATCCCTCCACCAGTGCCCATTAACCACCCCCACCAATCCCAGTATCCCTCCCACCCCTCCTATCCCCATCCCACCCTGCCTCAGTGGCAGGCACCCCCCTTTGTTCTATCTCTCCTTTTGACTGCTGTGGTCTGCAGAAGAGACATTGGGTGGCATCCATGTTCTGTCTATAGACTACTTTCAGCATGCATCTCCCTTCCTTGGTGGATATTTCCAGCACCCTTTATTTGGTGTTCCCTTCTCTATCTGAGCTGCCTTTGCCCCTATGGTGTGCGGCTGGCTTCTAAGCAATGGAGTGAACAACCTGGTATTTATCACAGCTGCTCTTGGGTGTTAGTCTCTTATTTTGTTACTTTATGTTATCCAGATGAATGCAGTCTTTCTATGTCTGTCCCTCTCTTTCTGACTCATTTCCATTAGCAGGATAATTTCCATGTAGTACAACTTGTATGTAAATTTCATGACTTTATTTTTTCTAACTGCTATATAGTACTCCATTGTGTAGATGTACAAAGTTTCTTTAATCTATTCTCGGGTACTCAGGTTTTTTCCATATTCTAGCTATTGTAAAGAGTGCTGCAATGAACAAACAAGTGCAGATGTCTCTTCAACTATACTTTTTTGCCTCTCTGGGGTGTATTCCCAGGAGTGGTATTGCTGGGTCAAATGGGAGCTCAATTTCTAATTTTTTGAGAATCGTCTATACTGATTTCAAAATGGGCAGAATCAGTCGGCATTCCCACCAGCAGTGAAGGAGGGTCCCTTTCTCGCCACATCCGCGCCAACACAGGCTGCTTTTGTTCTTTTGAATATGGGCTAGTGTCTATGGTGTGAAATGATATCTCATTGTTGTTTTGATCTGCATCTCCCTGATGATTAATGATGTAGAGCATTTTCTCATGGCACATTAGCCATGGCACTTTAGCCATTCGGATTTCTTCTTTCAGAAAGTCTCTGCTCATTTCGTTGCCCCACTTTTTGATGGGGTTGGATGTTTTCTTCTTGTGGAGTTCAACCAGTACTTTGTATATCCTTGTTATCAACCCCTTGTCAGATGTGTATTTGGAGAAAATCCTTTCCCATTCTGTAGACTGTCTTTGTTTTTTGGTCATTGTTTCTTTTGAGGTGCAGAATCTTCTTAGTTTAAGATAGTCCCATTTGTCTATCTCTGTTTTCACTTGCTTGGCCAGTGGCGTGACATCTTTGAAGATACCATTAGCTTCAATGTCATGGAAGGTTTTGCCAACTTTGTCTTCAATGTACCTTATGGATTCCTGATGTTGAGGTCTTTGATCCATTTTGATCTTAGTTTTGTACATGGTGTTAGGCAGAGATCTAAGCCCAGTTTTTTGCATGTAGTCGTCCAGTTTTGCCAGCACCATTTGTTATAAAGGCTTTCCTTACTCCACTTCGCATTTCTTGCTCCTTTATCAAAGAATAGGTGATCATATGTTTGAGGGGAGATGTAGGTATATTCAACCCTGTTCCATAGGTCCGCAGCTCTTCCTTTGTTCCAGTACCATGCTGTTTTAATTTTACTGCTTTGTAGTAAAGTTTGAGGTTCGGGATATTAACTCCTCTTATTTTCTTTTTCCCAAGAATTGCTTTAGCTGTTCGTGGGGGCTTATTGTTCCATATAAATTTCAGGAGTGTTTACTCCATGTCTTTGAAGAATGTCATGGGTATCCTAGTAGGGATCGCATTGATTTTGTACAGTGCTTTGGGAAGTATTGCCATTTTGACAATATTAATTCTCCCAATCCTTGAACAGGGGATATTTTTCCATTTCCTCACGTCCTCTTTTATTTCAAGAAGCAGCGTTTTGTAGTTTTCTTTGTACAGGTCCTTTGCTTCCTTAGTTAAGCTTATTCCCAGATAGTTGATTTTCTTGCATACAATTGTGAATTGGATTGTTTTCTTCATATCATATTCACCTCTCTCACTATTCGCATAAAGGAAGGCCATGGACTTTTGAGCATTGATTTTATAGCCTGCAACTTTATTATACAAGTCTATAGTTTGTAGGAGTTTCTTGGTAGAGGATTTAGTGTTCTCTAAGTACAGTATCATATCATCTGTGAATACTGAGAGCTTGATTTCTTCCTTTCCTATTTGGATGCCCTTAATCTCTCTTTCTTGCCTAATCGATATTACTAGTATTTCCAGTACTATGTTGAACAGAAGTGGAGACAATGGGCATCCTTGTCTCGTCCCTGATCTTAGGGGGAAGGCTCTCAGTTTTTCCCCCATTGAGTATGATGCTTGCTGTAAGTTAGTGGTAGGTGGCTTTAACTATATTGAGGAAAGTCCCCTCTATCCCCAATTTGGTGAAGATTTTCATCATGAATGGGTGCTTTCTCTGCATCTATTGATATGATCATATGATTTTTATCTTTCTTTTGTTGATATGATGGATTATGTTGATTGATTTCTGAATGTTAAACCATCCTTGCATCCCCGGCATTAATCCCACTTGGTCATGGTGTATGATCTTTTTGATGAGTTGCTGAATTCTATTTGCTAGTATTTTGTTGAGAATCTTCGCATCCGTGTTCATCAGGGATATCGGCCTGTAGTTTTCTTTTCTTGTGGTGTGTTTGTTTCCTTTTGGTATTAGAGAGATATGGACTTCATAGAAACTGTTTGGGAGAGTTTCTGTTTTTTCAATTTCCTGTAAAAGCTTGAGAAGGACTGGCAGTAGGTCCTCTTTAAATGTTTGGAAAAATTCGATAGAGAATTCATCTGGACCTGTGATTTTGTTTGTGGGACGACTTTTGATTACAGTTCCAATTTCCTTGATGTGGATAGGTCTATTCAGGTATTCTATATCTTCTTGACTCAGCTTTGGGAGACTATAGGAATCTAGGAATTTATCCCTTTATTCTAGGTTCTCTTGTTTCGTGGCATACAGACTTTCAGAGTAGTCTCTGATGATCTCTTGCATTTCTTTGGTTTCCGTTGTGATATATCCATTCTTATTTCTGATTCGATTTATTAGGGTACTCTATCTCTGTTTCTTTGTGAGTGTTGCTTGTGTTTTATCTATCTTGTTTATTTTCTCGAAGAACCAGCTCTTGGTTTCATTGATCTTTCGGATTGTTTCTTTGGTTTTCATGCCGTTAATTTCTGCTCTAAGTTTTATGATATCTTCTGCCTGATTTGGGCTCCTTCTGTTGATCCTTTTCTACGGTCTTGAGCTGTGAAGTCAAGTTGTTTATGTGCATCCTTTCTTTTGTCCTGAGATATGCTTGCAGGGCTATAAATTTTCCCCTTAATATGGCTTTAGCTACATCCCATAAATTCTGGTAGCTTGTGTCTTCATTCTCTTTTGTTTCCAGGTACCTTTTGATTTCGTCCTTGATTTCCTTCATGACCCACTCATTGTTCAGCAGTGAACTGTTTAGTTTCCAGGTATTTGATTTGGTTCTCTGTGTCTGTGTGTGATTCACTTCTATCCTCAGTGCATTGTGATCTGAAAAAATTGTGGACAACCTCAGATGAGGATATGAGATTCTTCGTATTCTCCTTGTAGTGGAGTTTTGCGCTGTTTCTTCATGTTGTTTTGGTTGTCTAGAGGTAGAACCCTGTTATCGTGGGAAAGAATTTTGGATAAGCTTGGTCGCTGGTCTTTCTAGAGTCCGACCTTCTTCTCAATCAGGCATGATTCTTTGTTTTATAATGGACATTGAATGAAGCTTTGGAGGAGGTGCTCTTTAATATTGAGCTTGTACCGCTTATTTCATACTGGTCTTTTGTTAGAAATGGAGTAGGTGAGTGGCATATTGTTGTACTGTAGTACAGATGGTCAGGGACTTTGGTCGGTGTTAGGTGACAAAGGGTAGGATGGAAGTCCTGAGTGCTTGGATTGGGAAATAGACTTGTGACTGCTTAAGCAGCCGCCTGCCGGGGAAGGTCACGCCCACTTCTAAGAGGCCACGCCCCTTACGTAGTGGCCGCGCCCCCGTCCCGTCCCTGGGTCACTCCCACCCAGTAGCCTGGAATGGAGGGGCCGGTGAGGTGATGGGGTGTCCTCCGGTGGGGCTGCGGCCGGAGTCCCCACTGGAGGGTGTTCGGTTCCCTGATAACTTTTTTTAGCTTCAAATTTTGTACAGGTATGGCAGTCCCTGCCTTTTTGTAAGGTCACTGTTTGTTTGTACGATTACATTGTTTTTGTCATCTTTCAGAAGGGCAAAGACCTCCCAAGCAGTGCTCAAGAGGCCCCAGGGACTCTCTCCAGTGATTCTTTCATCAACGGGACTGGTTGTTTAATTCAAGGGTCCTAGTGCTACAGGTGTGCCAGGGACTACTCAGGCTACTCTGGTAGTGCTTGGTGAGCCTCCAGGGTCACACCTTAGTGCTTGAGGGACTATGTGATTCTGGGGTTAAAATTGTTGTTGGCTTCTTGCAATGCATACCTCTTAATGCCTGTCCTATCTCTCTTCTTTCCGCTGCCCTTGAAGTTTGTCTTTGGAGTGGAAACAGATTTCCTGGAAATAGCAGAAAGTTAAATTTTGTTTTCTGATCCATACTACTACTCTGTACCTATGCTAGTGAGTTTAGGCCATTGGTGTTCAGGAAAATAAGTGATATAAAAGTATGTACTGTCATTTTTCTATGTGGATTCTTGATGCAATTGCAGTTTGTCTATGTTCAATTGTTTTTCTTGCTCTTTTCCTTTTTACTTTGATATTTACCTTCTTTTTTAATGTTCAGATTCCATTTGCTACTTCTTTTAAAATTTTCTTTATTGTTGTTTGATCCATACCCACAGTGGTTAAGGGATACTCCTGGGCTCGTGCCTCACAGGTTGCTCTTGGTGGTACTCAGGGGTCATGTGGTGCTGGGGATTGAACCCATACTTCTTGCAACCAAAGCATTTTCTCCAGCTCTTTGAGCTATTTCTATGAGGCCACATTTGCCTCTTCTAATTTGTTTCTTCCAAGTATTTTCATTTGAGATTTATCATGAAATTAGCACTAGGATTCTAAGCATATATCTTATTTTAAATAGAAAGCAAGTAGATCTTGAGATTACCCTGAGCGTCTCTACTATTACTCTCCTCTAAACCACATTTTATTAATCTTTAATGAAATATTTTTATTATAACACTATTGTTTAACAAGTTATTCATAATACAGTTGTTTCAAAGATTAAATCTTCCAAACACCAATTTCACTATCAATCCCACCACCAGTGTTACTTCCTTCCTCCATTATCCCCAGTTTTCCACCCACCACTTTAGTCTGCCCCTTGTAGGAACAAATAAATTTACTTCATATTGTTTGTTATTGATACGTTTCCATAGTTCCATTTGCCTTTGTGTTATAACAAACAATATGAAGTAAATTTGTCATAATTATTTTATCTCAATAAAGCCAGTAGGGTGTTTGCCTTGCACGAGGCCAACCTAGGTTTGATTCCTCTGACCCTATCAGAGAGCCCGACAAACTACTGAGAGTATCCTGCCTTCAAGGCGAAGTCTGGCAAGCTACCCATGAAGTATTCAATATGCCAAAAACAGTAACAATTCTCATAATGCAGATGTTACTGGTGCCTGCTTGAGCAAATTGATTAACAATGGGAGAACAGTGCGACAGTGCATTGTATCTGCTCACTGAGATATTACTAAAATCATTGTCTGAGGATTTACTGTGCTGGTTGTGCTAGTTAAGCCTTCTGTGTTATTGTTTAGGTTCATTGAGCTTGGTGGTCTTCTATGCAACTTTCCCATCAAATTTTCTGTAATTTGTTTTTCTTTTTGGGTCATACCCAATGATGCACAGGGGTTACTCCTGGCTCATGCACTTAGGAATTACTCTTGGTGGTGCTCGGGGGACCAGATGGGATGCTGGGAATGGAACCCAGGTCGGCCGCATGCAAGGCAGATGCCCTACCCTCTGTGCTATTGCTCCAGCCCAAGATTTTCTGTAATTTTACTGAACTGACGCTACAATGAAATTTTGAAGTGCAAGTCCAGAAACTATAGATCTGGAACAATTCGGAGGCTTGTCAGTTTGATGAGAGTCAGTTGTGTAGATAGGTCATTTCTATGTTGGGGGGTGCAAAGTATGACTTCAGACTGCTGTGCCTTTAGGAATAAAGGGGAATCTGCCTACTCCCACTCAAAGAAAGCCCCAGTGTTCTTGGTCCAGACCAGTCTACCTGGAAAGATGCAGTGGCAACATAATCTTTTTGAGATGAGTTATGAAACTGGGCCTTTTCTCTGCTAAAATCCTACGATATATTGATGTCTTGCTGCATCTAAGTGTAATTTTCTTTTTACAGAAGGCCCTGTAGTAGTTCTTGTAATACTGGTTTAGTAGAAATAATTTTTTTAGCTTGTTTGTCTGAAAATCTCATTATTATTATTATTATTTAAATCTGAGTGATAACCTAGCTTAGTACAATATTCTGGTTGGAGGTTTATTTTTCTTTCAGCACTTTAAAGATATCAAGCCAATCCCTTCTTGTCTGAGAACTTCTGTTGAGAAATCTGCTGATAATCTCACAGGGGTTATCGTATATATAATTTCTTGATTTTTGCTATTTTTGGAATTTTCTGTCCTTGCCATTATAATAATAAATCTTGTTATAAAACAACTAAACAAAAAATTGAGTTTATTTTATTTGGGATTTTTTGAGCTTCTTGAATTTGGTAAAGGTAAAGGCCCTCCCGTTGATCGTCGATTTGCTCGAGCGGGCCCAGTAACGTCTCCATTGGAGACTTTGTTGTTACTGTGTCTGGCATATCGAATACTCTCGGTAGCTTGCCGGGCTCTCCGAGAGGGGCAGAGGAATCGAACTTGGGTCGGCCATGTTGGCCGCTTGTAAGGCGAACGCCCTACCCGCTGTGCTATCGATTTTTGGATATCTTAAATTTGAGAGAATTCTTGGTAATTAGGTCTCTGAGTAATATTTCTGCTTCTGGGGACCAAGATGACATAATGGCTTAATTATTTTAACTGGCAACTACAAGGTTGTGATTTCAAATGCTGATTATTCTGTATGTTCTGACATGATAAATAAGTTTGCTGTTTGTAATTCCTGGCGAGAAAGGCCAAGAAAATGGCTTGATGAATTAGGAAGTTCTTAGGGAAAGTGTCACAAACTAAATCCTTGGCCTCTTGCAGGTATGTCAGTGATTCAGATTGCCCATGTCTGGGATTCCTGGCAGGGGTGGGATGGGGGAAGATTTCTGTACTGTTCTCTCTTTTTTCCATCTGTTCCCCAATGAATCAAAGGTTGTTACTCATGATGTTATCTTAGAAATCTCTCATGCTATCTTTATTTTCTCACTTCCCTTTTCTTATTGTTATTGTGGTGACCTGATGAACTGGATGACACATGCAGTTGGTTGTGGTGTTTCAGTGTGAGTTGCACATCAGGTTGCAGTGTGCTCACAATTAATCATGGTGCTTTGCTTTCTGGGTGGATAGTACATTAAGAAATTTTTTTGGGCGGGCATCACCTTGTTATGCTTGGGGGCTTACTCTTGGGATTACTCTTGGTGGTGCTTGGGAGACCATATGCAGTACCAGAGATTGAACCAGGATGAGCCACAAGTAAGGCAAGCCTTATCTCTGCACTTTTTCTCTGACCCAGGTCACGCATGTTGTGGTGCTCACAAATGTACTGGTTCTTATAGTGCTCACTGAGAGTTGCTATGGTTAATTACACATATACTTACTGAAGGGTCAAATTTTTGGCTGCAGTGATTCCACATTGTTTAGTTGCTGTGCTGGCGGGAGGGCTCCATACTTAGTGATGGTGTTTGCAGGACCCTCTCTGTGCCCTGGAGGTTGTGCACTCCATTGTGGCACTGGATATCACAGGCAGTAGAGCTGCAGAAACGATGCTCAGTGCATATGAACATTTCTGGGAATCAAACTTGTGATTCATATAAAGGCAGATGTTTTAGTCATTGAGTAATCCCTGGGTCAGACTATACTCATTTTCAAGAAAAGAATTTTTTTTTTTAAATTTTGGGATACTTTTCTCTGTCCTAGCTTTAAGATTACTGATTGGACCCGTGGCTTATTCCATTATACTGTTGAGACCCTCTTTGTATTTTTTTGTTCATTAGTTTTATAACTTAGCTCTATAATTTTGGGGGGTTATTTTTCACATGTTCTCTGTTCATGTTGATCTCATCCATTAATTTCTGTATTTTAGTGAGCAACGTTATGACTGATATTTTGATGTTTCTGAATTTTTCCATAGTTTCGGTGCATTTGAAATTTTTAACATTGATTTTTCTTGTTTAATCAGTTGGAGTAAATTCTTCTTGTTTCTTGATGATATTTTGTTCTCTGCATTTTTCTAATAATTAGACTAAATAGTCCTACATGGTTCTGATGAAATAATATTGTGTTACAATTGAAGGTGGCAGAGCATTGTCCAAGGGTGTTGGCCCCTAGTACTGCCCCCGCTGTTACATAGGAATGAATCCTCATCTTCACAGAGCATCACTGACTTAAGATCCATTGTGGGGTGATGGCTCCAAACTCAGTATACAGGAGAGGTAAGTACAGATGTTGAAGCTGTAGCATGTCAATGGCTTGAGCCTCGCATAGTGTTGAAGTGGCTTGAGGTGAGGAAGGGCTCTTCAAACTGTCTATACAAGGTGTATGCCTCTGGTCATAGTTTTGCAGAAGCCTCAGACTGGAGATAATATTCAGTTATAGCTTTTCTCTGACTACAACAGGATTTTATTTATTTATTTTTATTAGTGAAACACCAGTGCTGCCATGTGAATGAGACCAGTTGCAGTTACTGGTTTTGGCATATCGAATACACAGCGGATAGCTTGCCAGGCTCTTCCGAGACATTACTGGCGCCCGCTCGAGCAAATCGACGACTAACGGGAAGTTAAGTGATTAAGTGATTAAGTGAAACACCATTGGTACAGTTACAGACTTTCAAATTTTTGTGCTTGCGTTATACAATGATCAAGTACCCATCCTTCCACCAGCGCCCATCCTCCACCACCACGGGTCCCAGCATCCCTCCCAAACCCCATACCCCCATCTCACCCTGCCTCTGTGGCAGGGCATTCCCTTTTGTGCTCTCTCTTTCCTTTTGGGTCCTGTGGTTTGCAAGAGAGGCATTGAGTGGCAATCATGTTTGGTCTATAGCCTACTTTTAGCATGCTTCTCCCATCCTGGAAGGGTCCTCCCAACACCCTTTATTTGGTGCTCCCTTCTCTATCTGAGCTTCCTTTTCTCCTAGCACGTGTGGCTGGCCTCCAAGTCATGGAGCAAAATTCCTGGTACTAATCTCAGCCACTCCTGGGTCTTAGTCTCCCATTTTGTTACTTTATGTTTCCCAGATGAATGCAGTCTTTCTGTGTCTATCCAGTTCTTTCTGACTCATTTCGCTTAACATACTTTCCATGTAGTAACACTTGTATGTAAATTTCATGACTTCATCTTTTATAACAGCTACATAGTACTCCATTGTGTAAATGTACCAAAGGTTCTTTAACCAGTCATCTGTTCTTGGACACTCAGGTTTTTTCTAGATTCTGGCTATTGTAAAGAGTGCTGCAATGAACAAATAAGGGCAGAAGTCACTTCGACTAAACTTTTTTGCCTCTCTCGTATATAGTCCCAGGAGTGGTATTGCTGGGTCAAATGGGAGATCAAATTATAATTTTTTGAGAATTGTCCATACTGTTTTCCAAAAGGGTTCGACCAGTCGGCATTTCTACCAGCAGTGAAGGAGGGTCCCTTTCTCACCATATCCGTGCCAGCACCAGTTGCTTTTGTTCTTTTGGATGTGGGCCAGTCTCTGTGGTATGAAATGATATCTCATTGTTGTTTTGATCTGCATCTCCCTGATGATTAGTGATGTGGAGTTTTTTCTCACGTTCGTTTTAGTCATTCGTATTTCTTCTTTGCGAAAGTTTCTGTTCATTTCATTGACCCATTTTTTTTATGGGGTTGGATGTTTTCTTCTTGTGGAGTTCAACTAGTACTTTATATATCCTTGATATCAACCCCTTGTCAGATGTGTATTCGGCAAATATCCTTTCCCATTCTGTAGACTGTCTTTGTATTTTGGTCACTATTTTGAGATGCAGAAACTTCTTAGTTTAAGATAGTCTCATTTGTCTATTTCTGTTTTCACTTGGTTGGCCAGTGGCGTGACATCTTTGAAGATACCATTTGCTTCAATATATTGAAGGGTTTTGCCAACTTGGTCTTCAATGAACTTTATGGATTCTCGTCTGATGTTGAGGTCATTAATATATTTTGATCTTAACTTTTTGCATGGCATTAAGCAGAGATCTTAGCCCACTTTTTTGCATGCAGTCGTCCAGTTTTGCCAGCACAATTTATTAAAGAGGCTTTCCCTGTTCCACTTCACTTTTCTTGCCCCCTTATAGAATATTAGATGATCACATGCTTGGGAGGAGATGTCAGTATATTTAACTCTGTTCCATCGGTCTGCAATTCTGCCTTTGTTCCAGTACCAGGCTGTTTTAATTATTACTGCTTTGTAGTAGAGCTTGAAGTTAGGGAGGTTGATTCCTCCCATTTTCTTTTCCCCAAGAATTGCTTTAGCTATTCGTGGGGGATTATTGCTCCATATAAATTTCAGGAGTGTTTGCTCCATTTCTTTGAAGAATGTCATGGGCATCCTTAGAGGAATCACATTGAGTTTGTACAGTGCTTTGGGAAGTATTGCCATTTTCACAATGTTAATTTTCCCCATCCAAGAGCAGGGGATATTTTTCCATTTCCTCGTGTCCTCTTTTATTTCCCGAAGAAGCGTTTTGTAGTTTTCTTTGTACAGGTCCTTTACTTCATTAGTTAAGCTGATTCTTAGGTACTTGATTTTCCGGGGCATCATTGTGAATGGGATTGTTTTCTTCATGTCACTTTCTTCTTTTTCACTATTTGCATATAGGAAAGCCATGGATTTTTGGGTATTGATTTTATAGCCTGCCACTTTACAAGTCTATTGTTTCTAGGAGTTTCTTGGTAGAGGTTTTAGGGTTCTCTAAGTATAGTATCATATCATCTGCGAATAGTGAGAGCTTGATTTCTTCCTTCCCTACCTGGATGCCTTTAATATCTTTTTCTTGCCTAATTGTTATTGCAAGTACTTCCAGTAATATATTGAACAGTAGTGGAGAGAATGGGCATCCTTGTCTCATCCCTGATCTTAGGAGGAAGGCTCTCAGTTTTTCCCCATTGAGGATGATATTAGCTGTAGGCTTGTGGTAGACGGCTTTAACTATATTGAGGAAAGTCCCCTCTATCCACATTTTGGAGAGGGTTTTCATAATAAATGGATGCTGGATCTTGTCAAATGCTTTCTCTGAATCTATTGGTATGATCATATTGTTTTTATCTTTTCTTTTATTGATATGATGGATTATGTTGATTGATTTCCAAATGTTGAATCCCACTTGGTCATGGTTTATGATCTTTTTGATGAGTTGCTGAATTCTATTTGTTAGTATTTTGTTGAGAATCTTCGCATCTGTGTTCATCAGGGATATCGGCCTGTAGTTTTCTTTTCTTGTGGTGTCTTTGTTTCCTTTTGGTATTAGAGAGATATGGGCTTCATAGAAACTGTTTGGGAGAGTTTCTGTTTTTTCAATTTCCTGGAAAAGCTTGAGAAGAACTGGCAGTTGGTCCTCTTTAAATGTTTGAAAAAATTTGCTAGTGAATTAATCTGGAACTGGGCTTTTGTTTTTGGGAGAACTTTTGATTACAGTTTCAATTTCCTTGATGTGAATAGGTCTATTCAGGTACTCTACATCTTCTTGATTCAGCTTTGAGAGATGATAGGAATCCAGGAATTTTTCCATTTCTTCTTGGTTCTTTTGTTTCGTGGCATACAGACTTTCAAAGTAGTCTCTTATGATTGTTTGAATTTCTTTGGGTTCTGTTGTGATTTCCCCATAATTATTTCTGATACGATTTATTAGGGTTTTCTCTCTATCTGTTTCTTTTTGAGTGTTGCTAGTGGTTTATTTATCTTACTTATTTTCTCGAATAACCAGCTCTTGGTTTCACTGATCTTTCGGATTGTTTCTTTGATTTCCATGTCGTTTATTCCTGCTCTAAGTTTTATGATTCCTTTTCCCCAATTTGGGCACTTTATGTTGATCCTTTTCTAAGATCTTGAGCTGTGAAGTCAAGTTGTTTATGTGCATCCTTTCTTCTGTCCTGTGATATGCTTGCAGAGCTATAAATTTTCAACAGTTCTTGCTGCATTCCATAAGTTCTGGTAGCTTGTGTATTCATTCTCATTTGTTTCCAAGTATCTTTTGATTTCGTCCTTGATTTCCTTCCTTATTCACTCGTTGTTCAGCATTGAGTTGTTTAATTTCAAGGTGTTTGATTTGGTTCTCCATGCCTGTGTGTGATTCACTTCTATTCTCAGTGCATCTGAAAAGATTGTTGATGCTATTTCTATCTTCCTGATTCTATTTAGGTATGTTTTGTGGCCTAGGACATGGTCTATTTTGGAAAATGTTCTGTGCGCACTGGAGAAGATTTTGTATTCTTTCTTTTTGGGGTGTAAATCCCTGTATAGGTCTATAAGCCCTTTCTCTTCTATTTCTTCTTTCAAAGCCAATGTTTCCTTGCTGAGTTTTGTTCTTGTTGATCTATCCAGAGGAGATAAGGTGATGTTGAATTCTCCAGCTACTATTATGTTGCTAGCAATGTCCTCCTTAAAATCGGTTAGCAGTTGTTTTTAAGTATTTAGCTGTTCCCTCATTAGGTGCGTATACATTTAAGAGTGTGATTTCTTCCTGTTGTACATATCCCTTGATGAAGAGAAAATAGCCTTCACTGTCCCTTCTAATCTTTTCCAAAGCGAAATTAATGCTGTCAGATACTAGTATGGCCACCCCAGCTTTTTTGAGGGAGCTGTTTGCTTGCAGGATTGTTTTCCATCCTTTGACTTTTAGTCTGTGTTTGCTCTTGCTATTGAGATGGGTTTCTTGTAGGCAGCAGAACGTTGGGTTCTGTCTCTGAATCCATTTTGCCACTCTGTGTCTCTTAATTGGTGAATTTAGACCATTGACATTGAGAGAGATTATTGTTATGGGGTTTTGTGTCATCTTTCTTTGAGGGTCTATTGTGGTACTAGGGTTTGTCTTGTCTTATAGCAGCCCCTTTAGCCCTTGTTTTAGGTTTGGTTTTGAATGAATGAAGTTCCTGAGCTGATGTTTGTCTAGAAAATAGTGTACCGTTCCTTCGATTTTGAGTGAGAGTTTAGCTGGATAGAGTATTCTTGGTGAAGCATTCATTTCAGTGAGCTTTTTGACTGTATCTAGCCACTGCCTTTGGGCTTGGAGGGTTTCCTCTGATATATCTGCTGTGAATCTAAGGGGTTTTCCTTTGTATTTGATTTCCTTCTTTGACCTTGCTGCTTGCAGTAATTGTATCTCTATCGGCAGCATTAATTATTCTAACTATGATATGTCTTGGAGTGTTTTTGTTTGGGTCTCTTTTAGCTGGTACCTTTCAGGCTCCTTGAACTGAATGGCTGCATTGTGGATCTCTGGGAATTTTTTAGCAATGATTTGATTGACCGTGTTTTTTTGGTTGGGATTGTTTCCCTGAGCTTCCGGTAGTCCAATGATTCTCTTGGAATCATCTCCTAGGACTCTGATTAGCTTTTGAGCTATTTTGAGGTCCCTTGCCACTGTTTGTTGTTGCCTGTTGGCTTGGTGCAGCTGATCTTCCAGCTCACTGATTCTCTCTTTGGCTACGGTCATTCTATTGTTGAGAGAAGAGACTGAGTTTTTCATTTCATCTACAGAATCTTTTAATCGTGACATTTCTGCTCTCATTTCTTCGCGTAATTTGTCGATTTTTTTCTGTCATGTTACTGGATATCTGTCTGACTGTTTCATTGAGTTGATTGAACATTTCATCACTTCGTATCTGAATTCTATGTCAGAGTTAGGTTAGAAGTCTCGACAGAGCATTCTGGATTCTTTTCATTGTCCTCCCCATGTGATGGGGATTTGCATTGTTTTTTCATATTGCTGTGTAGGTTGGGGACTAGGTTTCTTAGCATGGCTAATGTACCTGTGGCTGCGTGAGCGTAGGCCCGCTAAAAAACAGGCAATGCTCACTTCTACATAAGTCATGCCCACTGGTGAAGAGGTCACGTCCCCTCAGGAACCTGGGTTTTAAGATCAGCGCAGCGTGAGGAGTGAAGAGAGGAAGGCAGACGCTCAGAGTTGCTTTTCTCCAGGCGTTTGGGAAGACGCCTTTGGTCTTGCAGGGAGAGATCCAAGTCCCGGGTTCAAATACCAGCGGATGAACTGACCTGGGTTTGGGACGAAATCAGCGCAGCATGAGGAGTGAAGAGAGGAAGGCAGACGCTCAGAGCTGCTTTTCTCCAGGCGTCTACGAAGACGCCTGCGGTCTACAACAGGTTTTATAGGCAGTTTCCCCTGTGGTTCTGGTTAAATCTGATCAGGCATGTACCAAGTGTAGTTGTCCACTTAATATCCAATTGGCTGCCCAGAAGCCCCTGTGAGAGTGTACTGTGAGATTGTTCACTGCCTGATTCTAGTTGACCTCACAGAGGTTTTTCTTGGACTCAGCCGCTAATCTACCAACAGGCAAGAGCAGACCAGGAAGTATGGGGAGCCCAGACAGGGAGAAAGATGGGGGTTTCCTGGAACCATGTGCTGCCTGCTCCTAACTAGTTCTTTTTTTCAAAAAAATTATTTTATGATTTACTATCAATAAATATTTTTTAAATTTTATTTTCATAAGGTTTATTAATATTAATTGGTTACATTCAATATTTCAACACCAATCCCACTACCATTACACTTTCCCACCACCATTATTTTGAATTTTCCCACCACCATTTAAGTTTTCCTGCCTGGGGTAGATGCTAGATAATTTATTTTCTATTATTATTATGAATATCAAGCGGCTGCATGCTTCTGGGATTCTAAAATTGTAAATGGTTGGGTTCCAGAGGCAACTCTGTAAGGAGTTAATCCATTTCGAGATTCATTTGGGAGTTTCTGGATCAAGGCCATTGATGTGCTGAGATGGTACCCGGAGGCAGATCATGGTGTGACAGCCAGGACCCCAAGAGGGCGGAGATACTGGAAGGGACAGCCTATCTCTGCTGCTGCCATGTGACCTGGAGTCTTAGTCCTTGAACCCCTGTATTGGGTTTTGCTTCTGGACTACTCCCAACTAGTTCTACCTGAGACCCTACTGAGATATGGGGAGCCTGTGCCATGTGGGTCTGTGGTTGCAAAAGGCCTGTACTTTTTCAGGTAATCCAGAGGTGAGCAATGCATGGATGGAGAAATATGCCCAGAAGGTATGTAAGTCTTTCCTCCTTTCTTCCATCTTTAACTTTCATCTTCAGGTTTATTGTCTCATGATGAATACAAGGTGGATTTTCTGCCTATATGACCATTTGTACTTCATAAGTTGAACCATGGCTCACTAGGTTTTTTGTTTTCTAAAGGGGTGTTATCTCTGAAGACTTTCTTCTGTATTTTTGGCAAGAACGAAGTCCCAGGGGGCCACCATTGCTGTAGGAGATTCCAGAAGATTTCAGTTAGCCTACTTCCCCACTAAATAAAATCAGGCCTATGTTAGAAAGGAAAAATAAAAATGAGGAGTGTGTGCATGGATATTTGGTGAGACTATCATGTCTGTAAGTTTAAGATCTGATGTCTACTTATACATTTTGTTCTTGGAGAATTGGCGATAGTGTTAATGGATGGATGGAAATGACTTGAGAATCACAGAAACAAAGTACACAGTTGGGAAACACCAGGCCTGAGTGCATGAAGAATGAGGTTAGCTTGCATAGGGCTTACTGGTAGCAGGCATTAAAGAATAGGCAGAGCTAAGTGGCTGCAAAAGTGGTGAGAGATGGAATCATGGTGGAATCCAGCCAGGAAACAGCCAGGGAGAAACAGGATAGAGAGAAAAATACCAGCGCATAAAGAGTCATACTTTTAAAAGGCAAGTCAAGTAGGCTCGTGTCTCGGAAAAACTGATTCTACCTTTCCAAGAGGCAGTGTCTTGACTCTCTTAAAATGATTTTGCTTTCAAGTTTCCACTTAAACATCTCAGTGTCTCAGGAAATGGGTATTTCAGCAAGAAAAAAAAAAAAGACCCAAATGCTACCAGGCTAAATCATTTTTTTAAAACTTAAAAAGAAACCATGTAAACTGTGGTAGAAGCAGTACTACTACAGTGCTTTATTTTGAGCAAGAAAGCTGCAGGAAAATTCTATTTTCCAGGAAGATTGTGTTATATTCCATTGTTTACAGAACATGCATCTTAGAATTTGTCTATCTTTGATTTATTTATTATTTTTATTGAATCACCATAAGCTATAGTTACAAAGCTTTCATGTTTGAATTTCAAACATACGGTGATCGGACACCCATCCCTCCACCAGTGTACATTTTCCACCAGCAATATCCCCAGTATCCCTTCCCACCTTACCCTCCCTCCAACTCTGTCCCACCCTTTCCCCTGCCTCTATGGCAGGTTTTGTCTATCTTTTAAATGTCTCTTATATCCCCCTGGAATATCTCTGAGAAACTCTTTGCCAGTGTAGCTGCTGGACAGTAACTGGCTAGTATCCTTGTGGCCATAGAATGGTCTTGTGCCTGAGGTCTTGGTTTGTGATTGTTCTTCTTAACTTCATGTTCTGGCCATAAGAACACATAAAAGTACATCAGAGTCCAAGGTGAAGGAAGATATTTGACCTCCAGTAGGAGATGGGGATTTATTCTGCTGACAGGCCTGCCAGAGACTGTCCTATATAATAATTTGTGGGATCACTAAGCCTCAGGGAGATTTCAAAGATGACCAGCAGTCCCCTCCTTGCCAAGGATGAGGCAGGTCTAGTGAGCCAGGTGGGAAAAGTTGAAGGAAGACAGTGTTGAAAACTCATGAGTTTGGTTTTCTCAACACCAAGGTTTGCTTGTCTTATAGTGGTTGTCTGATGCCAGCCATGAGCAAGAGTGGTACCTGCACATAGTCAGAAGAGGTCAAGAAATTTGAATTTCTCTAAGGGGGATTGTTGGGAATTCAGCTTTTACCAGGAAAATTACTTTCTAATCTATTTGGTGCCTGGCTTGGTCCAATCTCTGCAGGTTTCCCTTTTCCCATTGTTTAAAAAGGAGACATTTCTTACTTTGAGGTTCCAAGAAGAGATGTTATGAGTCTAAATGAGATTATGTAGTTCTTGGAATTCCACTGAGGGAAAGGCTATGTAAATTCAATGTATTGTTATTCATGACATGTGTAGTTGAGCTGAAAACTCTAGCTACTCCCCAACCGTGCAAAACATAAAATTAGACCTCCTATACTGTGCACAGTAATTCTCTTTCTTACAGTAGAGACTACAAATCAATTTTACCTCAGAGAAATGTGCTTTTATCTAAAATTTTTAATACACATTTAAAGACCAGCTCAGTTTTATATGATGTTATATTTCAAAAAGTAATAGTGTCAAGAAAATGTCTTATAATGCATATTGTCTATGCCTACCAAGTGCTGATCATGATGATTATCAACTCAAATGAATTTATAACTTATTTTTATATCCCTGGTTCAATTAAGAAATAATTTCAGTAATATTATTACAAATGTATTATGTTTCTGAACCTACATGCATCTATGCTGAGGGCATTATCTGATTTTTCTGATTACTCTTTAATTCTCTAACCATTGCAATTTTTTCTTTGCAAATGCATTATGGGTTATTATGTCATTTTGACAGTTTGCTTCTTTGGTATAATTTGCAGTTCTGCACCCAGACAACATTTTAGATAAACGACACGGAAATACATGGAAATGCAGAGGTTATCTAAGTAAAGTAAAGGCCCTCCCGTTGATCGTCGATTTGCTCGAGCGGGCCCAGTAACGTCTCCATTGGAGACTTTGTTGTTACTGTGTTTGGCATATCGAATACTCTCGGTAGCTTGCCGGGCTCTCCGAGAGGGGCGGAGGAATCAAACTCGGGTCGGCCATGTTGGCCGCTTGTAAGGTGAACGCCCTACCTGCTGTGCTATCGCTCCAGCCGTTTAGATAAACGACCGTTTAGATAAATGACACGGAAATACATGGAAATGCAGAGGTTATCTATATAAAATAATTTATATTTCAAAATAGAGACTTCTCTAAAATGCAAAAAATTTATATCACTATTAATCACACTCTTTATATTTTTTCCTTGACTGAGATTTGTTGCATTTACTATTGTAACATATTTCCAAAACACATTAGTGTTTCCATTTAAGAGCTGAAAATCATGCATGCATATATTATGAAAAAATGTGCAGAAATATTTTCAATTTTAAGCTATAAACTGTGACTTTTCTTGATGATTAAAATATTCTGGCCCATTTAAAATGAACTACATAATAAAAATGATGTGCAATAATAATTTTACAATGCTAATAATACAAAGTATTTTACCTGAAAAATGCTCTTTAAAGGGTTTTATGCATAATTCAAGCACCTCATATAGAAAATAAATGAGTGATAAGCCAAGTGAAATCAGAAATTAAAAAGAATTTAAAAAAATAATTGAAAAACAGAGTTGGAGATTTTGCTACTGTTTACCAGAATTAAGAAACAATTTCATGCTAAAAGGTCTTATGTTGTTGGCAACCCTGGCAAGTAGGGCACAGAGACACAGTAGAAAACATGAGGTCCAAACTTTTTCTAATATGGGTTTTATGGCTTAAAAGGAGGGGGTAACAAAGGGTTATTAAAGTTTGTTGAGTATGGTTCTTACAGTCAATTCATGTCACTGAAGAGTTTGCCCTTGCACACACAAGAGAGTTTTTAGATCTTTATTCAGACACCTGCCAGAAGTACCTTTAACATGCAAACTAGTCCAGGGAATTTGCCTGTTTCGCGTCACCATCAAAGAAGAGAACCTGAATGAAGATGGCACACATCCTTCCGGTGTTCCCTCTGAGCTATCCCTCAGGAAGAGGCAGGAAAGCCGAGTTAGAGAATTGTAATGTGTTGATTAATGAAGCTTGGGCTACTGCTCATTTAGAATTGTCCAAAAGCTTAAAATAATCTTGAAAGAAGATTATGGTAAAAAAGCATGGAAAATTAGCCCAGTAGGAACAAATTAACTACTAATCCACAGTGGGAAACCTGATCCACAATGTTTTGTTTTATTTTTTTTAACCGGAAGACACAGAAAAATCATGGTAGGTTCAATCAAGTATTAGATGGTCAATAATTCTAATTGTTTCAGTAAGAATATTCAGTTGTATGTGTCGTTGTAGGTTTTATCCACCCAGTGTGATACTTTTGTTCACACATTTGAACATTTAGGCTACTGTCTAGCTTATTTAGTGGAGATTGACTCAGTCTCCAATGAAT
Source organism: Sorex fumeus (assembly GCF_029834395.1). Classification (NCBI taxonomy): domain Eukaryota; kingdom Metazoa; phylum Chordata; class Mammalia; order Eulipotyphla; family Soricidae; genus Sorex; species Sorex fumeus. The sequence continues at coordinate 1,323,851 of NW_026606092.1, forward strand.
ACATTCCTAGTAGAGCCAATTTATAAATTTGGGGATTCTCAAAGGTTATTTTATCAATAATGTGATTTAAAAAGTCATGAAACAAGTTAAACATGGTCATGATACATGTTTAACCTGCCTGAAGCTTTTATATGTGTGGTGTGTGTGTGTGTGAGTGTGTGAATTACTTCGCTAAAACTGTAGAAAATTGAAACTGATGCAGAACTTTTCCAGTATTATCTGGAGCCTTGTTAGTTATGAAAATTGGTTGCTTTGCTCTCTATGACCTCATTCTAAAATGTTGCTCTCAAATCTTTAATGGTTCTATGCTATAATGGATGTTTAAGATTAATAAACCGGAAGTCTTGCTACCTTGGTGCTAGACAAAACAGTAGAGAAAAGAGGTGGAGAGAAATGATTCCCCCCAATTCCTTTTGCTTTCCATTTTTTCTAAATTTGGGTTTCTACTAGTTCTTGAAATCTTTACAGTGAGAAGTCAAAACACACTTTTTTTTGGGGATCAACGATAGCATTCTCTATAATGTTTACTATAAAAAACATAAATAGTGGTACACAGTATTTGTTGTTGATTGATTTAGAGACAATGGCATTGCCCCTTTTCAATATATCTGAAGTTTTAATTATTATGAATTTTAAATATTTTAAATTTAATTATTCTGAAATTTTAATACTAATTATTTTGCCATCCCTGCAGTACTCAGTATTTAATATTGGTTCTAACTTAAGTGTCATTCCTGGCGGGCTCGGGGGACTATTCGGGGTGCCTGGGATCTAACCTGGGTTGGCTGCATGGAGGCAAATACCATATCCGGTTAACTATTGCTCTGGCCCCAGTTTTAATATGTCCTAAAAAAAGGATTTTGTTATAGCTGCTATATGGGAGCATTATTCACCAATGCCCAGTGCAGATTAAAGAGTAACAATGATTTGATTTATTTTGGATGCAAGAAAATTTTTTAGAATTCATTCTCTCTTCTATTCCCTCTATTGATGTTATTGTGATGACAAAGTCACACATCTACCTGGCTGGCTGTAGTGCTCTCCCACTGGTGTGCCTTAGTTGGTGTTCATATATATATATGCCTGCTGTGGTGCTTGTATCTTTAATTACTTTAATATCTTTAATTACTGTGCTCTCAGGGCGGTGACACCCTTTAGGTGCTGGCACACCTCTGCCTGATTGCATTGAATTTGGAAATGAATTGAGGTACTAGCATCCCAGAAAGCAGAGCTGCCAGGCACATACAGAATAACTGTCAGGATTGAACTCTTGGCTTCACACATGTAAGGAGAGGCCATAGCCTCTAGGCCTCACCCTAAGATTAGAGTCTTTGGTCTGTTGTTTCATAATTTAAAACTGAGAAAGTTGAATTAGAGGTCATTTTGTTCTGTCTTTCATGTATGACACTTTTGAAAAGAGAAACCTTTCAGGAATCCTTAGCCAAATTAGAATGGACTTCAAAGCCCATCACTTGTGTATTATCACCATTTGACCATCTGTTATGTATTTTATTGACTTTTTTTCCCACTCAGAGAAACTCCTCAAGAGAAAGCTTACTAGGGCGGAAAATATTTGTAGATTAATTGTGATAGAATGTTTGTTCTGTGAAGCTCGAGGTTAAATAAAGATCATGCCCCAGGACTAGAAAGGATGCAGGAGGGTGGAGATGCTAGCAGCAGAACTCAAGCGAGGGCAAAGAGCACTGGTGAAATGCTTGAAAGCTTTGGTCTACTCTTGATTTCTAATCTACATAAATTACTCTGGAACTGACTGTAAACTAGTTAAATGGCTGGCTGGTGACAAAAAGATGAAGAAAATAATGAATGTATACCAGGCAGTACAATGGATTCAGAGAGATTTGTATCTGCTTTATAAGCAGACTGACACATGGGAAATAAAATTTATTGTTGCTAAACATTGAACATTACTTCTGAGGATGAAAGTAATGAACTCAAGTAAAAATAAATAGCACTGAACTAACTAGAGCAGCAAGAAAAGAGCACTCCAGAGAGGGGAAGGAAGGGTTTTTCTCTAACACTGTCTGAATAACAGAAACCCACAATTCACCTATGCAATAGCATTAGGCTAATTGTGGTTGCCCAGATCGCAGGTCACAGTGTTTAGCTATACTCAATGCATTGACTCGTTCCTTTCTATTTCCAAAGAAAACATCAATATTTGTTAAAATACACATATCAGGATTTTATATTCCCAAGATTTTGAAAAGATAGCAAAAATTATATAACAGTTTGGGGTATTATCAGAAAGGTTTCATTTCAGCATCTGTGTTGAGTGGTGAATAAAACCATTAGACCTTGATATATTGCCCTGAAAAACATGAATGACAACAAAAAGTATTAGTTTAGGGAGTAGCTTTTCCAGGAAAGAGTTGGAAACTCTTATTACTTGAGACATTCAAAGCGGGCAAAAGATGTGCCAAACAAATTACTTTCTTTCTGATATAATTTTTGGCAGATATAGTGAAAAGAATTCATTTTTATTTTTCCAAGGTGTTTTTTTTGTTCTCAGTTTACCAGTAAGTATACTCCAAATCAGTTTTGAACCTCACTATAGACATTTTTAAGAATGTCCCCAATAGATTTATCCATAAATTTATTTATAAGTCTCTCAAAGATTTATTGTTTAGGCAAGTGTCAGGCTAGTCAGTTACTCAGGGATTAGGTCTCCAACTCTATCTATCTTTAGGAATAAGATTAGTGTTCCTGGAACTTCCTACTAAATTCATGTGTCCCTCTTCATCAGGATACACCTTAAATCACTGTGCCTCTGTATCTTACTAATGTACAGAGGCTGGTGCTCTTGGTGGCACTTCAGATCCAGGTGACATGTACAGTGAACAATCCTAATTTTAGTCCTGTCATTAAAGACTTCTTGGAATTTGGATTAATTTCGGTCTCTCTGCCTATAGTTTCCTTCTCTACAATTGAGAACAATGACTCCCCCTTTTCCAGACCTTTCTTTTACTCATTCCACCTCCCAGTATTACCAGATATGAACTAAAAATGCAGTGTTGCTTTCCTGGAGTTCTTATCTAAAGCAAGGATTGGAAAATTTTTGCTTAAAGGGCAAGAGGATGCACTTCCTGAACTCTGCAGGACCAAGCTGTAACATTTTGAGTGTCATGCAGCTGCCTATGGAACCATTGGAAGTACTAAAACCTTGGAAATGTGAGAACCATTCCTGAGTATGTTACAAAGACAAGTATAGTGTCCTGCACACACCCTTGTCTATGTTCTGAAAGAGTAAAATAAAAATACTTGGTCACACTGTGGTGTGAAAACTGTATGATATAAAAATTTATCTGAATTCTCCTGCCTTGAACTAACCAGAAAGTTTAGTAAAAACAGCATTTCCTAGATGAAGTCATGAAATTTTCATATAGGTGGATCAACATGGAGAGTATTATGTTAAGTGAAATGAGTCAGAGAGAGACAGACATAGATGGAATTTGTGGAATTCCATTTGTGGAATATAAAGTAACAGAATGGGAAACTAACACCCAAGAATAGTAGATATAAGTACCAGAAGGATCACACCACAGCTTAGAAGCCGATTTCATGTGCTGAGGGAAAATGAAGCTTAGATACAGAAGGGACCACCAAGTTAAGGGTGCCAGGAGGCCCTGCTCAGGATGGGAGATGCGAGCTGAAAGTAAACTATAGACCAAACATGATGGCCACTTAATACCTCTATTGCAAACCACAACGAGAGAGAGAGAGAGAGAGAGAGAGAGATAGAGAGAGAGAGCAAAAGGGAATGCCCTGCCTCAGAGATGGAGTGGGGTGGAGGGGACGGGGTGGGGTGGTGGGAGGAATGCTGGGACCATTGGTGGTGGGAAATGGACATTGGTGGAGGGATGGGTACTCCATCATTGTATGACTGAAACGCAAGCATGAGAGTTTTAAGCCTGTAACTGTACCTCACGGTGATTAAGAAACACCCCGCCCCCCCCAAAACACCAGCATTTTCTGACTCTGAGGTAGCCGTTATTGTCACCCGACAATTTGCTGAGCCCTCCTCATTCTAGCTTTCCTGCTCATCCTGCTCTATTTTCTCATCTTTCTCTATTTTCTTTCCCCTCAAACTACCATTCCCATTGGGCTCCAAGAACTTTTATTTTATTTATTTATTTTTACTGAGGACAGGATGCGGAGGCTTGGAGGGAGGGAGGAAGGGAAGCAAGAGGCCAACAAGAATTTTAATTTCCCATGTGCCAACATAATTACAGAGCAGATATAAATCCCTCCAAATCTTTTGTGCTGTATTATATGCATTTGTTATTTCACTCGTCTTTTTGTCACCAGCCAACCATTTAACTAGTTTACAGTCAGTTCCAGGGAAATTTATGTAGATTAGAAATCACCCACCTAAACTAAAGCCCTGAAGACTTTTTACCTGTTAGCGCCTCTGTAGATAATGTGCTTTAATAAATCCACTTCATCAGAAGATACTGCAGCCACACAGCCTGTCTCATCACAAAGATTTGTGAGCTTCCCTAAGTGAGGAGTACAGACAACCCCAAAACCTCATCTCTGATTGTTCTGGAAATTTTCACCAACCAGTGCCTATCATTTTGGGAATTCATTAAAAAAAATAGTTGAAGGAAAATATGAAGAGCTTAAAAATGCAGTTAACTCTGTTGCATTTTCTTTTCCTATGATCCATTTCATTTCCCTTTGAAGTGGAAGATGAATTAGAATTTTTCTCTGAGTTATTTCCACATGCAATTTCTGATAAGCAGCCTGTTCCCTTAAGCAATCTTTGATTTTCCTCACAATTAAATGCAGTTAATATTGAATAAACAATCTGTTGTCATTATTAGTGTTTATTGTTAATGTGACTTGAAATCCAGCTCTCTCTATATTATAGAGGGGTCTCTGACATGGTGCTTGGGGCCTCAGGGGCAACTTCTGGCATTATTTGGCCTACAAGGATGTGCTTTAGAGCTCGGGATGAGGATGTAATGCTGCTTGGGATTGCAGGGTGCGGTTATACCTGGTGGTGCTCAGGGGATTCCAAGGTTACACCTCACAATGTTATGTGATGCTAGGGACCCAATCTGGGTTGAGAACATACTAGGAATACATGTCCATCACTTATACTCTTTTGTAATGTATGACATTCAGGTGTTGCCTCCCCCTCACCCAACCCATCCTACAGCCTTCAGACATGTGTTGTGTAGGTTAAAAAAATATGATGTGCTTGGGTCAGGGAGGTAGCTGAAGTGGTAGAACACAAGTCTTATATGTGTGTGGCCCTGAGTTCAGTCCCTGGCACCATATGGCCCTCTTGAGTACCACCATATTTGACCCACTAGCTGTACCTTTTAGGTGGTCTCTAAAAGAAATTATATATATATCTATATATGTTGATTAGAAGTCTGATCGTAGAAGCTCTGTCAAAGCAAAAAATAAGTGGTTTGACATAATATAAGGGTTGTGACTTGAGTCCAAATGATGATAATATGGGACATGATATAGAATGTGTATAGGATACAAAAACTTGCTGCCGGAGGTGTTGATTATGATTTGGTAAATTCCTATTAAGAGAGACAGGTTTAATAAAGATAAATCAAGATCAAAGCCATAGTCACATGTGTATATTTCTCTCTCTCTCTCTCTCTGTGTATGTGTGTTAGTGTGTTTGTGTGTGTGTGTGTGTGTGTGTGTGTGTGTGTGTGTGTGTACGATTTAGAGGGAATCTTCCACTTTAGTTTGTACCTGACCAGTCCCCCATGAATTTAATTTTGGAGAAATAGGCTGTAACTCAATTTTCTCTATGTCAAAGACAGTATTAAAGCATTGGAATCCTTAGGGCTAGAGCAACGGTATAGCAGGAAGGGTGTTCACCTTGCGCATGGCTGACCCAGATGTTCCCTGGCACCACATATAGTCCCTTGAGTCCTGCCAGGAGAGATCTCTGAGCACCAAGCCAGGAGTAAGCTTTGTGGTTTTGTTTTTGTGCCAGGTATTTTTACTTAAATGTCCAGAGTACATATTCTAAACTCTACAGGACCAAGGGGCAACATTTAGAATGCTGTGTACTATCCATGTAACCACTGGAAGTAATAGAACCTTGAAAATGTGGCCCAAAACAGAAACAAAAACAAAAACCAAAAAACAAAAAAAGAAAAGCTTTGATATCCCTGAGCTTCACTGTTAGCTTCTCTTTTACTTCCACCAGCTATTGTCCTCTGTTTTTTGGCAAATATTGACGTTATTCCCTTGGAAAGAGCTTCCTCTTACCATTTTCTTTTGAGTCCCAAGGGACTCTCCCTAATACTTCATAAGGAGAAATCTGCAAATGGGTTTCAGGGAAAACTGAGCTATTCTTTTGCCCAGTTATACTGTATGAACAAGTGCTGCTTGGGTCTATGTTTTGTGATTAAGGGATGAGCATATAACAAAGGAAAGGTGATGGATGAAAATGGCAAAGTCACGGTAATTTTATATTAGCTGTATTTTCATTAGTTGTGTGTTCTCTTTCAGTTGTTTGAACCAAATAAGTTTAACATCAAAAAATGGACAGAGACTTTCTTCTGTATCACTACAAAGCTTGAAGGAGTTTCAGAACTCCAGGGCTGCTACTGAGTAGGCAGTAGGGAAGTGAAGGGACATTAAATTTAGGACTAGAGCATCTGAATCAGTGCTCTGAAAGTTCACACTGGTGGAGGGATGGATATTGGAATACTGTATGACTGAAATCCAATGATGAACAGGTTTGTAAAAAAAAATTTAAAAACTTGAAGTGGGTGTGATGAGGCCCAGAGGTGAAGTGGGACTCAGATGATATGGAGTTGTCTCATGTTGAAGGGTAGAGACAGAGCAGAAAAAATGATAAGGCCATGGTGCATGGTAGCTGACTGGAGAACACATTTTACTTTAATTACAATTACATATGAATCATTATCTCTATCTTAGGATGATCTGCTGGACACATATATCGGCTAACACACAATTGGAGTTTCAGTTTTGCTCAGTGAACAGTCTAACAGCCAATGACTGGTTCTCCAAGTTGTGGTTCACGAACTCAGGAGGCTTCTACCCAAAATATTTACAGTCCCCTTCGACCTCGTTGTCATTTGAAGTGATTTGGTGGAAGAGAAATAATGATAAAGAAGCAACATCAGATTCTTAAATTTCTTAGGAAGGAGCATACCTTTATCATTTTCCCATTCACGGAATCAGTTGCATGTTTTGTTTGATTGTCAATGGAAATTGAGAGTTTTATTGGAAGGAGGAGTTGGGAGAATGATTATGTGACATCACTTAAAAAATTGTTGTGGGGACCACACTTGATGGTGCTTGGGGGCCATCAACTGGGTAGTACTTGGAATGGGGGAGGGGGAGCACGTGCTACTGCAGATCAAACCCAGGAACTGTTACATGCAAGGGCAAGGTCTGTGCTCTTTTTTTTTAAACTACTTCTTGGGCCTCTGAATTGCAAAGTGATGTCATCAAATAGGAAATGAATTTTTTTTAAATTAGCAAAATGATATGCATGGCTTGCCATTTAATGATGGATAAATGAGAACAACAATTTTTTTTAGAGCATTACAAAATTGTTCATGATTTTGTTTCAGTCATACAATGTTCTAACACTCACCCCTCCACGAGTATCTCCAGTTTTCCTCCCACCCCTTCAAGCCACCTCCACTCCAGTCTGCCTCTTTGGCAGGCACCTCTTGGGAGTCGAACAGCCAAGAATAATTGAGATAAGTACCAGGAGGTCTGCTCCAGGGCTTGGAAGCCGGTCTTACATGCTAGGAGAAATGGCAGCTCAGATAGAGAAGGGAATACCAAGTAAAGGATGTTTGGAGGACTCGCTCGTGATGCAAGATGCATGTTGATAGTAGACTATAGACCAAACACGATGGCCACTCAAAACCTCTATTGCAAACTACAATACCCTAAAGGAAAGAGTGATCAAAAGGGAATGCCCTGCCACAGAGACAGGGTGGGGTGTGGGGGATGGGGTGTGGGGGTGGGAGGGCTACTGCGATCATTGATGGTGGAGAATGGGCACTGGTGGATGGATGGGTACTCGATCATTGTATGACTGAAACTCAAGCACAGAAGTTTGTAAGTCTACAACTGTACCTCATGGTGTTTCACTAAAAAAAAAAAAAAAAAAAGGAAACCTCAGAACTCTATCAATGCCATGAACAAAAGTCAGATCAAAATGGATTAAAAGGGGGTATAGTGCCACCAGCAGGTCAATCTGTACATGTGAGGCGAGTGCATCAGCAGCCTGATGGCACCTTCTTCAGACTTCCAGATACACCAAAATTGCTGCTGTGCCTTTGGCCATACCCCCAAAACTTGGGGTAAAGTTTACCAAGAAAGTAAATGGCCAAAAGTTAGGTATGTGGAGACACACCCACAAACCACCTCCAGCTCAGCAATATAATTAGAGGCAAGGTCTCTCTGGTTCCTGATGGAACTACTTAAATGGCCATGATCCCAGAGACTCAGAAACAAATCTTGAAACCCAACGGCTTTTAGAAGAAATATGTCCGGTCCCTACAATATGTTACTGGCGCCGTGGGAATAAGTTTTATGCATTGGCCTGTTTCCCCTAGTGGCCCGGTGGCCGTCATCCTCCAGAGGCCACTGGACTGTCAGATTTGGGCCCGCAGTGATGAGACATGTGGGGCCTCGTGGGATGGTGGTGGAGCCGGCCCTTTCCTCTCCGCCCCAACAAGACCCCAAGTTGCCCACCATGAATGACCTCTCTGGCTTCTGATCAAACTGCTTAATAGCCATGATCCCAGAGACTCAGAAACAAATCTCGGAACCCAGCAGGTTCTGGCAAAAATCCCTTCAGATTTAATTGTTAAAATTTTGAAATTTCAAAATTGCACAGTTACTACTGCAGCCATGGGACATCATATGTTATTCATAACCAGCAATAGAAAACAAATTGTCTACTGTTGCCTTTTCAGCAGATCTGAGTATTGGGGTAAAATCCCAAATAATAATGGTGCGTCTGGTGTCAAAATATTGAATGTATACAAAGTAGAGAGAGAGTAATGTGGAAATCATCTGCCCCACAGGTAGGGGGGTGTGGGATGGGGGTTTAGAAAACAAGTTAGAAAAACTTATTTCATCTGCCTAATTATTTAGATATGGCATGACTGAAATATTATATTTCAATTATATTAAAACTATATATCAACAGTCTAAATTTTACTATATGCACCTGTCAAGTCCTTTTAAGAACAAATCTCTTAAATGTCTGTAGTGTTTTAAAGTATTTAAAAATATTTCTAATGACTACATAGATTATGACTCTTAAGAAATAACATTTCAAAATGAGCACCAGATGTATTTTTTCAAGTGCCTAGTCATAAATGCATTGCTACCTATGTAATAAAGTAATTTCCCTAAAGTGATCAATATAGCACTGAAGAAGATTGAGCCTTGTCTAATAAAATGGCATTTATTCATCTCTTAATATTTTTATTTTGTTCTAGAATTATGATTAGTTTCAAGAGAGCAGCAAATAGGTTATGATCGGAGTTAAATATTATTGCTATCCAGATATCTTTGGTTAACGCTTGCTGTTTATCTCAAAAACCAAAATGCTTCCATTAAGGAAAATCAATGATAATGGTTTGACTTTATTATCAAGAAATTATACCTGTTATGTAAACCTTGCTAATTATAAGTGCTTGAATTCATTTGGGTGATATAATAGAAGAAAGAGGTCATTTGTTAGAAGAAGTACTTGGCTTTTGTACAAGCATAATAGAGCTGAAACAAAAACAACAAAAAACAATCTAAAGAAAGAAGAAATGTTAATCAGGAATAGAACTTGCCCAGGAATAAATTATACCAGAAAACACTAAGGAGTGTGGGATTAACATTGGGTGCTTCACCTCTGAAACCATTTTCTTCAGCCTCTTTCTACCACCCATCTTCATTTTTCTTACTTTTTTCTTCATGGTCTCATGCCTGCACCTGCTCCAACTTCCATGGACTGTTTCTCACTTCTGTCTGGATGTTCTCTGTGGCAGAAGGGCGTTGTTATCCTTTGTGTTTTTCTCAACAGTTTGCCCTAACTGACACATTGTAGTTTCACCTTTGACTCTCCCCCCCAACTTCATATCAGCCATTTCAATTAATTTTATCCATGGGTTTCCTGTCAGAAATTTTAAGTTCAAATCTGGTACCTACACTCACTCTCACTTAGTTGGAGTCCTCAAAATTTTTTGTTTAAATACCTATAACCTGCATAGTAAAGCATAGTAAAGCATATCTATAACCTCAGAGTTAGGCTAATAAGATATTTTCTTGAAAGTAATTTTAATTCTCACCTTCTACCATCCTTTTCATTTTACTTAATTTTTCCCCAGTTTTTTTGGGCCACAACTGGCTCTTCTCTGGCTTTGCTCAGGGCTTACTTTGGGCTCTGTGTCAGGGATTACTCCTGACAGTACTCAGTGGACCATAAGTGGTGCTGGTAATTGAACTTAGGTTGACTGTGAGCAAAGCAAGTACCTAGCTCATTGCATTATCTCTCTGACCCTTAATGTCCTTTGGTTTTTAGGTTATTCCTTCAGCTTATCATTTTGCAATATTTCCCACCTACAGGAAATTGAAATGTTGAAGCAAAGCAGAAGTATAACCATTGACTCTTATATTTACTATCAATACTTTGCCACATCCATCTTTCTCATAATCCAGCCCTTGACCTGTGCACAGAACCCAGCCTACTCTGGCTCCCTCCAGACATGTGGCTTGTGAATGGAATGAATGGACATTCCCAACTGTTTCTATTGATGTGACTCGGAGAGTGACAGGCCTTTCAGAGAGCAGTGTGGGGAAGGGTTGCCTTGAAGGGAGACTGGGAGCCTTCACTGCACCTTGCACCTCCAGGGTGTTTGAGGTTAGAACTGTCCCATTGTCCCATTGTGCAGCCTGGAACCTGAGGACTCAGTGTGGTGCTAGAATGCCAGGTGATACTCTTGCTGCTACAAAGGGCAATGTCCTCATGGAGGCCACTGACAGTCCTGAAAGGATCCAGACACCCCCTCAAAGGTCTCAGCGGACAATTGGCAAAGGGCTCAGTGGACAATTGGAGCAGAAGGATGCAAGCAGATAGTTTCTGAACTTAATACTTTCAGATTCTCAGGATGGGTGAGATTTTGAGAGCAAAAACCTTGGAATGTTCATGGAGGTCAGAAAACAATGAAGTGTGGACATTGTGCTACTGTGACCTCACAGGTGAGAGAGATCTGAGAAGATTTGAGTTACTAGGGGCAAAATGAAGATATTAAAAGCTATCAGCAGCAAGAGGAACATCTGCAGGAACATTACTCCTATAAATGATGGGTGACATAATTTGTAAGAGTAACAATGTCATCCTTCATTTCACTAATTTATTTTGATTGGACACATGCACTTTAACTCCATGACAACATGTTCATTGGCTAGTGTTTCTCAAAACCATTGAAGACTTTTAGTTATTTTATTTTAATAGAAGAAAATTGTTTTTGTTGGCATTCACTTTCTTACGGTGCTTTACAAAGTCAATTTTCTGAAATATTTAGATTTCAAACATTGTGCCTCAAATGTTTATTGATGAAAATAGGAGACTAAAACCCAAGAATAACCAAGATAAAAGTACCAGGAGGTTCACTCCTTGGCTTGGAGGACTGCTGCTAGGGGGAAAAGGCAGTTTAGATAGAGAAGGGAGCACCAAATAAAGGTGTTGCGAGGATCCTCCCAGGATGGGAGATGCATACTGAAAGTAGACTATAGACTGAACATGATTGCCACTCTATGCAAAGCACAGCACCCAAAAGGAGAGAGAGAACAAAAGGGAATGTTCTGCCACAGAGGCAGGGTGGGATGCAGGAGATGAGGGTGAGAGGGATGCTGGGATCAGTGGTGATGGAAAATGGGCACTGGTGGAAGGATGGGTACTCGATCATTGTATAATTGAAACCAAAGCACAAATATTTGTAAGTCTACAACTGTACCTCATGGTGTTTTACTAATAAAATTTTTAAAAAAATGTTTGTTAATGGGCATACTTATGTTTTTCGCCCATACTCAACAGTACTAAGTAGTTACTCCTGCCTTGGTGCTCAGAGGGCAATGTGGTGTTGCAAAATCAAACTTGGGGCTAACACATGCAAAGCATACTCTCTAGCTCTTTGAGTCACCTACCTTGCCCACTGATAAATTTATTATAAAATCTAGATTTTTTTTATCATTGATAAAAATACATTTCTTTCTGGGCTGCGGGGGTGGGGGCGGCAGGGACCTCATGGGAAGGGGGGGCGTTCTGGGCCGTCCTTCACGCCCGATCGAGGTCACCAGCTGCCCCCCACGAGCAGCTCTCCAGCACGGCCACGGCCCCGGAAGCACAAGGACTTAGCACAGAAAGCCACCCGCTTGGAGCAGAAAAGCAAATGGGCTATGTGTTAAACCGCACCAGCATGCCTACCCGGAGGGGAGAGGGTGTTGCCCCATTCGCCCAATCCTCTCTGGAAGGAAAGATGGCGGCCGCACGGGAGCCTTGTGGACAGCAGGTTTGAGCCGGGGGTGGGGGTGGCAGGGACCTCATGGGAATGGGGGCGTTCTGGGCCGTCCTTCACGCCTGACCGAGGTCACCAGCTGCCCCCACGAGCGGCTCTCCGGCACGGCCACAACTCCAGAGCACAGAAACAAATCTCTTAACTATCTAACTTTTAATAGAAATACTTCCAGGGTTAATAAGTAAAATAGCAGAAATCCATAGCGGCCGCGTGACATCATTTTATTCTTAAACCCAGCTGTAGAAAGCAAATCATTTCACAAGGCTGTTTCAGCATGTCTGATTGGGGGGGGGGGTCGTAAACTCTAAACAATAATGGTGCATCTTCTATCGAAACAATGTATCTAGTCAAAGTAGATAGAGTATTAACTAGAACTCATCTGCCTCACAGGAATTGGGAGGGGTGGGAGGTGGGGTTCTATTGGGGTTCACGGTTAAAAATAAGTATTGGTAAAGGGAAATGTGTTTGATATTTACATGACTGAGACCTAAACCTGAAAGCTCTGTAACTTTTCCCACAGTGATTCAATAAAGAAATAAATTATAAAAAAAATACATTTATTTCTGGGCTGGAGTGAAAGCACAGTGGGTAGGGCATTTGCCCTGCACGTGGCCGACCTGGGTTTAATTCCTCCATCCCTCTTAGAGAGCCCGGCAAGCTACTGAGAGTATCCCGCCCGCATCGCAAAGCCTGGCAAGCTACCCGAGATGTATTTGATATGCCAAAAAACAGTAACAAGTCTCACAATGGAGATGTTACTGGAGCCTGCTTGAGCAAATAGATGAACAATGGGAGGACAGTGTTATAGTGCATATTTGTTTTTGAATATGCTTACCAAAGATAGCAGTAAAGACCTCTTATAACACATATAACATGCCTTTATAATGTGACAATTACATTCTTCGTATCAAGTGGTAGGATCTGTGTTTCCTTTTAATGCATGCGAGTGGAACCATTGTGACCATCTTGATTAACAGAGTGTAATGGAAGAGATGCTATCTGGTATCTGAGCTAGATCATAAAAATACCATTACCATGCTTTTTTCTGCTTTTGTTTGCTTTTGGGACCCACCTAGTGTGTCTTAAGGCTTACTACTGGCTCTGTCTTCAAGGATCACTCCTGGTGGGACTTGGGGAACCATATGGGATGCTGGTGATCTAACCCATGTCTTCCATGTGCAAGGTAAAGTAAATGTCCTACCCAATGTACTATCTCTCTGAGACGCCATACATTTCTGGGACTGGAGAAACAGCACAACATGTAAGGCCTTTGCATTTCATGCTGTGGTTGACTTGGTTTGATCCTTGGCACCACAAATGATCATCCAAGTCCTGAGGATAGAACCAGGAGTAAGCCCCAAGCATAGATCATGTGCCCCCCAAACCAAATTACCATGAATTTCAGCATTGTTCTGTTGGGACATTATTTTTGGCACCACCAAGCTATGAGGAAGTCCAGTAGGCAATAGGAGGCCGTGTCTTAAGATGGAAAGTATCAAGCTTCTTCATCCTTGGTAATTTGCTCGAGCGGGCCCAGTAACGTCTCCATTGGAGACTTTGTTGTTTCTGTGTCTGGCATATCGAATACATCACGGGGAGCTTGCCAGGCTCTGCCGTGCTGGTGAGATACTCTCGGTAGCTTGCCGGGCTCTCCGAGAGGGGCGGAGGAATTGAACTCGGGTCAGCCATGTTGGCTGCGTGCAAGGCAAACTCCCTACCGCTGTGCTACACACACAGCGGTAGGGCTGTCGATATGCTAGACACAGTAACAACAAAGTCTCCAATGGAGACGTTACTGGGCCCGCTCGAGCAAATCGACAATCAACGGGAGGGCCTTTACCTTTATCCTTGGTAATAAAGAGCATTAATCATAGATATTTGAGTATAAATCCTGTCAAATGATCCCACCTATCAGCCACTGAATAATTCTTACTTACTAGATCCCATCAATTTAGCCTTGACTTGTGGATGAGAACATCTTGGCTTTCTGGTTTATTGTGTGGGCAGATTATTGTGTGGCCAGGGCCCCTTGGAGGGGAGCGGGTTGAGTTTCCCTCCCTGCCCTGACCAGGGCTCTGGCAACCAAAGACCTCCAGAACCAGCCACCACCCTGCTGAGACCACTCTCCACACACATGAAGGTACTGGCAGAGGAACAAAGGCATGCGGGTCCCAGGGCTGAGATCTCCAAACCTGCTTTGATCGGGGCTGAGCATCCTCCACCCAGATCCTCCAAATTCCAGTAGGCAGGGGTCACACCCACCAACTGGCCCCCTGGTGTAATCCCATCAATGGCCAAGACTCAGAGACTATAAAACCCTGTTCCCGGAAGCGCGCGGCCGCATTTGCGGCCACACGACATCTTATTATCTCATTCCTACTTTGGACAAACTGGCAGGCTACCGAATGTAACCTGCCCACACGGCAGAGTCTGGCAAACTCCCCGTGGCGTACCCAATATACCAAATACCAGTAACAATGATGGGTCTCATTCTCCTAACCCTGAAAGAGCCTTGAATATGGCACTTTTTAAAAAATCTCAGGGCTAGGACAAAGGAGACGTTACTGGGGCCTGCTTGAGGCAATCGACGAACAACAGGATGGTCGTGATCGTGATCGTGTGGGCAGTAAGCATAATAAAGAATATTTACTGTTAGAGTAAAAAAAAGGACTATTCACCGTTATTTTGAGGTGGAAAATAAAAGTTTTTAAAAAATAATCTTGTCGAATTTGTTTTAGCAACTTATACTTATCCTAACCAATTATATTTACCCACTCAATAAATATTTTATTGAGGTAAGTAACAAGTTCTGGGAAATAGGATGGGGATAAAATGGTGAGCTTAAAAGTCATGGTAGCAGCAGGGAAATAAATATATGATAATCATAATTGTGACTTTAGAGGACGAGTGATGATACAATGAGAATATAGAGTCAGGAGAATTGATCTAGTCATGAAGACTAATGATGTTTGTTCTAAGTTAAAAAGAAAGACAAGCAAACAAAATATCTTTGGGAAGATTGAGAGTTAATTCAGGGGTGAGAGATAAGAGAGAGAGACTGAAGATACAGCAAGTCCTGGAGGGGCTATTAACATGGTGCATTTGAGGACACAAAAGGAGGCTATCGTGACTGACACAGAAATAAGGAACTTGGTGCAACATTTGGCTGGAGAGATATATATGATGTCTGGCAACAAGGCCAAGATACTGATCTTGGTCTTGGTCCTAAGAGGAGAGAGATTAGCTTTAAATGAACATTAAACAAAGCTATAGAAAACTTAAAGCAAAAGGATAGTATCAGAGCTGTACTTTGAAACTATTTCTTTAGTAACTAAGTGAGGAGTGAAAAAGAATATAGGAAATCTGATTAGAACACTATACTGATTATCAATTATTTTGTGAACAAGTGTAGTCTACTACATCTTTGGGATTCACAAGTATAATTTGGGGTTGTGTAGGAATTAAAAAACTTGTCAGTAGGTGTAAGTTAAGCAAAATTTGTGTTTAAGATCCTTGTTTTACATACAGGTCATGGAAGTTCAGTCTTAGAAATGCTACAACAGTTCAGTTCTGAGATACTAAAATTGTGATGAATGATGTAAAAATGGGACAAATATTTGAAGTGCTAGGATTGTACTTGGAACTCTTATATTGTAATGTTCATGGATAAACCTGATTTAGACTTGGTAGCTCATGTCCTGATCAGGTTAGATAGAAAAAATTCTAGGCTATTTCATAAAATTTCAGAATGAAGCTTAAACAATGCATTATCTTGCATGAGACCAAACTCTCAATGAACATCATGGCATCTGCTGTTCAGCAGGATCTTCTTCACTTTACTGCCACTGGTTGTTGTTGTGTAAGGACAGGTGCATTTTAAAGTGTAATACCCTATACCTTCAGATTTTTGTCTTGTCAGTACAAAATGGACTCTTGAACTACTGTTAGAGTTTTATTCATAGATGGTGTTAATATATGGATTTTATGTTCTATAGTGGTTTTATGGTAGCAATTTAAAAATTGTTGTGGGGGCTATATATAGCAGTGCTGAGGGTAAAGGGGAGATTCATAGTGATGGAAATTGAACATTGCACGTGAAAAGCAAGTGTTCTATGATTTGAATCACAATATCTATCCCCATTATGTTAGCTCTTTAATAATTATTTCTTTTTAGACTCTCCCACTGCTTTAGACAAGCTCATTGATAAAAAGTATAAAACAGGCAATGATTTAAATTTCACTGACAGAAGGGAGATAGAAATTTAAAGCTCTATTTTCAACTCAGTCAATTAAACACAGTTCTGTGAATCATATGACAGTGAAAAGTCCGATGATAAATGACATGAAATTATAATGTTAATGACTTTTATAAAAGAAATCTTTATTATAGTCTATAAATCTCGATTATAGTTTATAAGTTTATATCCTAAAGTTATTTCTATTAGTCCATGACTGATGTTATTTATGTGAAATAGTGTATATGAAAATAAGGCTGAGTTGTTTGCTTTTCCTTATACCTAATATGCAGTAGTTTGTACAGTTGTTATTTAGTTATCATTTAAGAACACTTTTCCATTATAATTCATATTTAAAAAATAAAAAATAGTCTTTGATAATAAGAACAGCAAATCTGCTTCTGAGTTATCAGTGACAATATCCACCACTAAGTCTTACTGATTCCATGTCTTCTTGAACCTGTCAACTTTTCTACACACACACACACACACACACAAATACACAATTTCTTGACTCACTACTGAAATATGTCTATTAACTATCCATGCTAACTTACCTTTAGAAAAGCCCAGGTTAAAGCAGTTTTCTATAAGTTTGTTCTCAATTCAGAACTAGTTGGCAATTGGAGATCACTAGGGCAACTCTCATTCCTGATTAGCAGGCTACAAATTCAGGGATTCCAGTGACTTTCTCATGTTTAGTGATTTTCTAGAATGATTTACAGAACTCTTTGAAATTATTACATTCAAAGTCATGTTTATTACACAATAAACAAATGAAAATAGGCAAGATGTGGGTGAGCACCAAGCGTGAAGCTGCCTTCCTTCTCAGGGATGCATTATGTCCTAGAAATGCATTTTCTTCCTACTGAAGAGCTGGAATCCCATCAACGGCCAAGACTCACAGACTATAAAACCCAGTCCCCGGAAGAGAGCAGCGCAGAGTCTCCTGTCCTGGCGCCTGGCTGTCCTCGCCAGCATCCCTTGGAGGGGAGTGGGTTGAATTTCCCTCCCCGCCCTGACCAGGGATCCGGCAGCCAAAGACCTCCAGAACCAGCCACCGCCATGCTGAGACCACTCTCCGCACACATGAAGGTACTGGCAGAGGAACAAAGGCTTGCGGGTCCCAGGACTGAGATCTCCAAGCCTACTCGGATCGGGACTGAGCATTCTCCACCCAGATCCTCCAAATTCCAGTAGGTGGGGGTCACACCCACCAACTGGTCCCCTGGTGCCGTGTAATCCCATCAATGGCCAAGACTCAGAGACTATAAAACCTTGCTCCCGGAAGCACGCGGCCACATTTGTGGACACGCGACATCTTATTATCTCATTCCTACTTTGGACAAACTGGCAGGCTACCAAATGTAACCTGCCCACATGGCAGAGTCTGGCAAACTCCCCGTGGCATACCCAATATGCCAAATACCAGTAACAATGATGGGGCTCATTCTCCTAATTCTGAAAGGGCCTTGAATATGACATTTTTAAAAAAAAAATCTCAGGGCTAGGAGAAAGGAGACATTAATGGGGCTTGCTCGAGGCAATCGACGAATAACAGGATGGTCGTGATTGTCGTGATCATTGTCAAAGAGCTGGAAAACAAGGAGCCTCCCCCCCAAGCTGTGGTATTCTTCACTGAGGCTTCATTACATACACATTGTACACCTTGGGTGCTCTTCAGAAGACTTCAGACTTCTCACTTTCTGAAGGAGGCTCCTTGTACACCTTGGGTGTACATACACATTGTACACCTTGTACACCTTGGGTGCTCTTCAGAAGACTTCAGACTTCTCACTTTCTGAAGTCTGGGTTCATATCATGTGACCCAAAGCCCCAAACCTCTAATGAGAAAATTAGAAAAGATGATTATTCCACTAATGTTCTTTCTCAAAGATTGTGTTTGACTATTTGTGCTTTTTTTTTGAAATTCCACATAAATTTCAGAATGACACTGTCACTGTCACTGTCCTCCCATTGTTCATCAATTTGCTCGAGTGGGTCCAGTAACTTCTCCATTGTGACACTTGTTACTGTGTTTGGCATATCAAATACATCACAGGTAGCTTGCCAGGCTTTATCGTGTGGCCGAGATACTCTTGGTAGCTTGTCAGGCTCTCCGAGAGGGCGGAGGAATTGAACCTGGGTCGGCTGGTTCGGCTGCGTGCTAGGCAAATACCCTACCTGCTGTGCTATTGCTCCAGCCGAGATAGAGGTTTTTAAATTTCTGAAAAAAGTATTATTGGAATTTTGATGGAGATTACATTGACTCCGTAGATTCCTTAAGAACTATAGACATTTAAAAAGTATTTTCTTCTGGCTGTAGCACTGTCCTCCCGTTCATCAATTTGCTCGATTGGGCACCAGTAACAGCTCCATTGTGAGATTTGTTACTGTGTTTGGCATATCAAATATGCCACGGGGAGCTTGCCAGGCTCTGCCATGGGGGTGGGACACTCTTGGTAGCTTGCTGAGGTCTCCAAGAGTGACGGAGGAATCGAATCCAGGTTGACCGCGTGCAAGGCAAATGCCCTAGGTACTCAGCCCCAGCAGCCAAAAACCACTGCCACACTCAAGGCCACTTCCCACATACTCTGGCTGAGTCTCACGTAGGAATGAACATATTTCTGGCGGCCTCTTTATACATCATAAGACACTCTCTACCCATTCTCCACAAGTACCACACCACATTTGATGGGGTTCAAATAGTAGGCAACAAATCATAGATATATATGTATATATACATATACATATTTTCAGACATATGTATATATATATACAAAAGCTCACATCATTCAACCTTTAACATGTTAATGATATCCTAAAGAATGGCCCCTGCCAAAATAGAACAATTTTCACACCGTTTCCTCTATGGATACTTATTTTATAGCATTTTCAGCCTTTTTTTTATGACAGACAATACAAAATATATTGTTTTGGTTGTTCTTGGCGACAGGGATTGGGGTTTGGGATGTAAACATCCTAAATTTGGTGGTGGGAAGGTGTAATGATGGTGGGATTGGTGTTTGAATATTAAATGTAATCAAATATTGTGAAATACCTTATAAAATAAAAAAATTAAAAAAGAAAAGAATTCTGATTAACTTGACTTGGCAGATCCGAGTTCGATTCCTCCGCCCCTCTCGGAGAGCCCGGCAAGTTACCGAGAGTAACTCCGCATGGCAGAGCCTGGCAAGCTACCCATGACGTATTCGATGTGCCAAACACAGTAACAAGAAGTCTCACGATGGAGATGTTACTGGGCCCGCTCAAGCAAATTGATGAACAACGGGAGGACCGTGACCGTGACCATGGATGGTATATCTACCAGACAATACCGTTAAATGGGATTTGCTTTATAATGGATTCATCTCAAATCAGGTGCCCGATCTTGGGAAACACATGTGAACATTTATTGATTTGAGGTCTCACAGATGCTGGGGTCCATCAGAGATACATCTGCTGGTCATATGCTGCTGTGGATCAAACTGGGTATATATTTTAATTAATTTTTCTTTAACATTCTTTTTTCCCCTATTTTCTCATTTTAACATGTTTCTACAGTGACACCATGGAGAACACTTCTGTTAAGTCCTAACTTCTCTTACTCTCATGACTACATCAGAATATTTTTAAAACTAAAGATGAATTGCCAGTGTGCCTTTAGCAAGAAGAGTTTTCTCCAGACAGGAGCCTCAGGAGCTTTGGGCAGGGCTCAGGCTGCTTGGCACCAGTGAGCAGGACCCGTTGAATGTATGTTGATTGGCAGGACACAGTGGAAACACTTGAGTGGAAATCCTGTCTGTAATTCTGGAGGGGCTTCTGTATTCTGGCTGCTATAGATAAGAACCAGAAATTCCAGTCTGCTGAAATACCAAGCATAGAAAGACCTGTTCTCAAATGAGGGGCAAGATATAGAGAGAGGAAGGGCAATTGAGCTGATCCTATTTCTGATCCCTGGGTCTACAACTTTCCTCTTTCTGGGCACATTTCCCAACTCAGGAGCGTGCCTGGGGGATTCCTCAGCCAGTTTTCTGCTCCACAGGGCAGGACTCAAATGCTTGTTAATTTTTTTGGTCTTATTTTTAACCGGCTAGGAAATTTAATGAGGAAATATGCCAGATATGTGCAATGGTAAAAAGGAAAAAAGATTCTTTTAATTAGCTACCCACAGGCTTGCTCCCTCAAGTTGTCTTGAAACCCAAAAGAAAATGATATTGAGCTCTGTCTGTACCTCTGGGCATGGCAAGCACTGCCGGATAGGAAAGTGACAGTGAAGATGCAGGGCTGGAGAAATTGAGATTTTTATAGGAGAAAAGAAGTTAGGAGCTCTCATTACTGAACTGTAGAACAGGTAAGAGTTAGAAGGAACTCCCTTCCCTTATTAGTTTTATATGTGCCTTGAATTTATTGCTTTGGTGTGACAATAGTACATATAGGCCACACAGTCACGTTGCTAATGACGCGTGGCATTTTATAGCCACCTGCAAAACCAGGATGCCTTTTTTCTTTTTTCTTTTTGGGTCACATTCAGCAATGCACAGGGTTCACTCCTGGTTCTGCGCTCAGGAATTACTTCTGGCGGTGCTTGGGGAACCATATGGGATGCTGGGTATTGAACCCAGGTCGACCGTATGCAAGGCAAACGCCCTACCTGCTGTGCTATAACTCCAGCATAGGAAGCCATTTTTCATGAAGTATGCCTGAAGATGGTAGCATCCTGCTCACAATGGAGACTCTGGAAAGTTGAGCACTCAGAATAGACTCAGACTCAACTGAGCTCAGAAACACACTTATAGGCAGTGAAGTCCATTAGCTTTCTGTTCCAATTTCTCTTCATGACTAAGGCTGTTGGTTCACTGAAGCTTACCAGAACTCAGTATGAAATGGCCTTTTGCATTAAGGGTAGAAGTGAGTCTATTGCCAATCAGTCAGTCAATTACATACCTCCCTTCCTCTCTCTCTCTCTCTCTCTCTCTCTCGTTCTCCCTTTCTCTCTCTCTCTCTTCTCATCTGAGGGTCTTGTTAAAGTGAAAAATCCTGATTCAAGAGGGAGTAGGACCTGAGAACCTGCATTCTATCCCCAGTTGATGCTGCTGATCTCTGGGCTACACTTGGAGTAGCAAGGGACAATCACTCTAAACTCTCAGACATGTTAATTTTTCACTGGTGTGAAGATTTGGAAAAGTTTGTGCTTTTTAGGGTCCCAGATAAGCTCTTGTTTGTCTTCTGAGGTATGTTTCAATTTTTGCCCTTCTTTTGCATGGATTCCACCAGATATATCTTTGGTACCAACTCCCCCCCCCATTTTTTGTAAATTAAAATTAATTTTAGTTATCCATTGATATTTTTATTTTATTTTATTTTTTAAAAATTTTTATTAGTGAAACACCATGAGGTACAGTTGTAGACTTACAAGTTTTTGTGCTTGAGTTTCAGTTATACAATGATCCAGTACCCATTCCTCCACCAGTGCCCGTTCTCCACCACCAACGATCTCAGTATCCCTCCCACATCCCCATCCCCCACCCCCCTCCCATTCTGCCTCTGTGGCAGCACATTACCTTTTGTTCTCTCTCTCTCTCCTTTTGGGTGCTGAGATTTGCAAAAGAGGCATTGAGTGGCAATCATGTTCAGTCTATAGTCTACTTTCAGCATACATCTCCCATCCTGGGAGGATCCTCCCAACACCCTTTACTTGGTGTTTCCTTCTCTATCTGAGTTACCTTTTCTCCTAGCATGTGCTGTTGGCCTGAAGCCATGGAGTGAACCTCCTGGTACCTATCTCAACTATTCTTGGGTGTTAGTCTTCCATTTTGTTACTTTATATTCCCGAGATGAATGCAATCTTTCTATGTCTGTCCCTCTCTTTCTGACTCATTTCATTTGCCATGATACTTTCCATGTAGTACCACTTGTATGTAAATTTTGTGACTTCATCTTTTCTAACAGCTACATAGTACTCCATTGTGTAGATGTACCAAAGTTTCTTTAACCAGTCATCTGTTCTCCAGCACTCGGATTTTTTCCAGATTCTGGCTATTGTAAAGAGTGCTGCAATGAACAAACAAGTGCAGATGTCACTTCGACTAAACTTTTTTGCCTCTCCGGGATATATTCCCAGGAGTGGTATAGCTGTGTCAAATGGGAGCTCAATTTCTAATTTTTGGAGAATCGTCCATACTGTTTTCCAAAAGGGCTGAGCCAGTCGGCATTCCCACCAGCAGTGAAGGAGAGTCCCTTTCTTGCCACATCCGCACCAACACTTTTGCTCTTTTGGATGTGGGCCAATCTCTATGGTGTGAGACGATATCTCATTGTTGCCAACCCCCTTTTTTGAATTGATTTGAGAGGATTCCTTTTCTTCCCTGTAACTAAATGTGTCTTGACTCCAGACAAAGATTCATGTCCGAAACCCATGTAATTTTTTTGCCACATCCATGGGTGATCAGTGTTTTTTCCTGACTCTATGCTCAGGAATCTCTCCTAGCAGTGCTTAGAGTACTACATGTTTTACCAGGGATTAAACCAGCATTGGCTGCATGCAAGGTAAGTGCGTTAAACCCTATATATCTGTAACCCCTCATGTAATGTCTTTTTAGTTTCTAAAAATATTTTTTTGAGGAGACAGAGTGTTAGTACAGTGGGTAAGGTGCTGCTTTATATGCAGCTAACCTGGGCTCGATCACGGACATCCTATATAGTCCCCTAAGCATCACCAGGAGTAATTCCTGTGTACAGAATGAGGAGTAACCCCTGAGTGTCACTAGTTGTAAACCAAAAACCAAAAAAGTATTTTTGGTTTATAATACTACTAATAATGATTTTTCACTGATATAATTTCAGCACAACCCATTGCCAGTGCTCTTGTCTCCTTTCCCCAAGCACCGAACCTCTCTCACTCTCACCACCCGCCCTCAATTGTGTGAATAAGTCCCCCCATTATGTTGTCTTTGGTTCTTCATTACTATCTGGCTATATATACGAGAGAGATCATTCTGTATCTGTTACTTTCATTTTTACTGACTTCATCACTCACACCACTTAGAGACAGGACATGGAAACGATCCAAATGCCCAATTACAGATCAGGAAGTTGTGGCATACATACATGAAATATTATGCATCTCTAAGAAAGAACAAAACTATGTAACATGGATGAAACTTGAAGCTATTCTGAGTGAAGTCATGCAGCGTCTTAATGAAGTGTGTCTGACAGAAAGGCAAAGAGCTACCGTCATCCAGAGAAGAGCCCATGGTTAGAATTGTATGGGATAAAATGCCCTTGGGCTGTGGCTGGCCATCTTCCTCTTTCTGCCTAGCCCTCCACGCCTTTGCCTTTAGGTCAAAAACCTCCTCTAATCTTGTTAAAGTGTTCTTTCTTTCAGTGCCAACTCTTCTTGTTAACTGATGCTCTTTCAAAACAGAAATTTGTTCAGTGCTGAGCACTTGCAGAAGGCAGGAAATGTAGCTGCTTAATAAAAAGACAATCAGAAAATATAGAAAATTCAATTCATAGAAATGAATCCAATGTGAGTGGATTCATGGTTGGAATGCTAAAGAGGCAATTTATTTGCAATACAAATGGCACATCAGTTAAGATTTTACTGATGAGTAAAATTCTAATGGAGTGGCGCAAAGCGGAGTTTCTGGACATGTAACTGCACTAAATAGAAACTAGGATGTATTCTTTTAAACATATTCACAAAGTGGGAAGAAACTTAGGAAGAACTGAGCATTAATACATGGTTGTTTCAGAGGATGTTTTATTGCTTGACCTTATATGGTATCCTAGCTTAGTTTGCCTCAGTGATAAAGAAAACCACAAGTTCACTCAGTAACATAAATAACAGTAAAGAGCACAAATCCCACTAAATGCTTGGCATGTGGATATGAAATGAATACAACTTCTTTGTGCATTATTTTGTAACTCAGAATGTACAGATCACCGAATTTTATGTCATTTTGTTTTATATTGCCACATCCAGCAATACTTTGAACTGTGTGATGCTGTGGATATAACCCAAGCTGCCCACATGCAAAGCATGCTCTTCAGTTATTTGAGTTAACTCCACTGTCTGGGCACCCATTATTGAGCTTAGTATCATTCTAGTGAGCAGAATGCTCTGAGGTTATTATTATCTGGAATAGAGGTCAATAAATAGTCTTTTCTTCTGCTATACTTTGCGTTAACTGGCAACTACATCTATCCTTTTCCCCCAATTCAGGATTATACATCTAATGGTGAAGGTTCACCCCAGTAACAGACCAGGGAGGAAGGTATTGTTTAAAATATATTATTTAAAATTTTATTTTATTGTTGGAGCTATAGCACAGCGGGTAAGATGTTTGTCTTGCACGTGGCTGACATGGCCGACCTGGGTTCGATTCCTCTGCCCCTCTCGGAGAGCCAGGCAAGCTACCAAGAGTATCTTGCCCACACAGCAAAGTCTGGCAAGCTCCCCGTGACATATTCAATATGACAAAAACAGTAACAAGTCTCACAATTTGTTGTGAGACAGTGAAACAGTGATATTTTATTGACTCACTGTGAATTATAGTTACAAAGTTATGCATGATTGAGTTTCAGGAGTTCAATGTTACGACACCAGTCCCTTTATTAGTGTCCATTTCCTTCCACCAGTGTCCTCAGTTTCACTCCTGTCCCCCAGCCTGCCTCTTGGCAGGCACTGTTTTCTTTTTCTGTTATCCTCCTTACCCCCTCCCCCCTCCTTTTTAGGCACTGTGGATAGCCTCCTGTTATTGATAAGGTATTATATGTGTCACTTTACCTCTTCTTAAGCACTTAGTCCTGGTCCAGAGTGACCACTTATGACAATAGTAGAGTCTACTATTGTCATAATAGCCCCTTCCTGATCTTCCCACTACTTTCCTCCACTCTCCCTTCCAACAGCCCTCTCAGTAGCAAGTTTCCTACTAAGGGCTAGTTCTCCTGCTCTTCTCTTCCATTGCATTTGGATGTTAATTATTCGCCTTCTATTTTTCTTTATATCCCACATAAGAGTGAGATCATTCTGTGTTGGTCCCTATCCCTCTGACTCATTTCACTCAGCACAATACTTTTCAGATCTATCATGTCTCAGCAAATTGTGTGACTTCATCTTGAGGAAAGTATTTTCTTTTTTAGGATTTTGGGTCACACCTGGCTATGTTCAGGGATTACTTCTGCTCTATGCTCAGAATATTACTCCTGGTGAGCTTAGGGGACCATATGGGACACTAGTGATTGAACCAAGTTGGCTGTGCAAGACAAACACCTTATCCACTGTACTATTACTCTGGCCCCCAAAGAATGTATTTTTCAATGGATTTCCAGTGCTTTTCTGATCTCTTATTGTAGGTGACAGCCCACTTGTAAACCAGTCCTGTGTCTTTGCTTCCATAATCAGAGTCAGTCTGCTCAGATAACCATAGCCACCTATTCTGGCTAAACTCCCTTTTCCATATTTCTACAAGTCTTTCAATTTCCTTGAGAGATTTATTCAAGGGGCTATTTCAAGAGTCAAATGAAAAAATGAGATAATTTGGAGAGTTGAAACATTCACCCACCATTCACTCTCCATACATGGCTTCCTCAAGCCTATCTTTGAGAGAAAGCAGATTTTCACCCCCACCCCTTCCATTCATGTGTTGAAATTTGCCTCCCATGTGACTGTATTGGAGACAGGACCTTAAAGGTGTTTATTGAGGTTAAAGAAGGATGTCAAGGTAGAGTCCTAGGGAAACTGTGCACTTAAAAGCAGAGGAAGCAGAGCTCTCTCTGCACCACTCTCAGGAAGAAAGTTACTATCTACAATTTAAGACGGGAATGATTCCAGAACATAACCATGTTCACACCCTAATCTTGAATTTCAGAACTTTGATAAAACCAATGACTATGTTTTTTAACCATTTTTTAACCAACGAATTTTTAATTTAATTTAATTTTAAGCATTGTGGTTTACAATTCTGTTAATGGTAGGGTTTACTACGTAACACATTCCAGCTCCACAACCTCCACCATTGTCCCAGTGTTCTCTGCTTTGTATCAACTCCTATCCCCCAAACTTCCACGAAGACCAGTTCTCAAGTTCTGTTACCTTTAGTCATTTGTTATTCCTCTACTATATTTCTTTATATTCTGCATATGAAAGAGATTATTCAGTGTCTGTCCCTTTCCTTCTGAGTAACTTCACTCAGCATGATATTTTCCAGATTCAACCACATAGCAGCAAATTTCATGATTGCATCTTTTCTTATAGACAAGTAGTAATCCATTGTATTTATGTACCACAGTTTCTTTATCTATTCAACTGATCCTGAACATTTGGATTGTTTCTGATTTTGGCTATTGGAATATCCTGCAGTGAACATAGAAGTGAAATAGTGTTTTTTTTTAATAGAGATTTTGGGCCCTTGGGGTAGAAGCTGAGAAGGTGAATTGCTGGATCATAAATAATATGGAGGGGCTGGAGCGATAGTACAGTGGGTAAGGCATTTGCCTTGCATGTGGCCGACCTGGGTTCGATCCCCGGCATCCCATATGGTTCGTCAGCACTGCCAGGAGCGATTCCTGAGTCCAGAGCCAGGAGTAAGCCCTGACCATCACTGGTTGTTACCCAAAAATCAAAAATAAATAAATAAATAATATGGATACTTCTCAAAAAACTACAATTTTTTTTAACTACTAGCTCATGGACCAATGTGCCTGTCTGTAGGTGTAAAAAGGTCACTGGTTTAAGGCATGATTTTTGGTGTTTTGTGATGGCAACTGGAGCTGACTAATAATAAAGGGTGAATAAGTAAATAGGAGGTAAGCAGAGGTGGGTAGGGGAGAGAGAGCAGGAAGTCTATACTGATGTCTGTGCAGAGCACAGGCCTATGGGAAGGTTCCAAGGAGAGATGAACTTCATTATTTTCTCAAAGAGTTTAAATCCACAACTGGAAACTGTGATTTTACTTCTCATGGAAAGGTAGCAGGACAAGTTGCCAGATGCCTATTTAATTTCAGGAATTCTGGAAAGAGCGTGTTTTGATATAAACTACAAAGTAGATGCAATCTTAATACCCAGATAGGAAAAAGTCACATAGAAATGGCTTTTGGCATCAGAATTGTGGTCTTATGGAAATGGACATTTGAATCCTGAATATTTCTTAATTTTTGACTGCCCTGATAAATTGTACATGAAAAGTCACAACTTCCCAACCTACTGATCTGATCACTAGGGTTCCTGTTATTCTCAAGTTATTAGGAGGGAAAACAACTCCATCCCAGTTACCAGGAGATGCACTGCTGCTGATAATTAGAAAGAAATAAAATCGATGACTAAATGAATGTGCAGTTTACACGCAGAGGTAACCTTTTATTCTTTCCAATTAGGATGTTATTTTTCTGTAGACTTGGCAGATGAGGCCGTGTTATAAATAGAAGTGACATTTGGTAGGGTTCTTCTCACTGAAATGTGCATGAGGTCAAATTATAATCAAGGTAATATATATAAGTAATGAGCTGAGCCCACATTCCCAGGCATTTATCCATTTAGTTGTAATAAATGAGCAAAGATGAAAGGAGAGCTTCCCGAGAAACCCAGCAAACTAGTTCCTGTGTGGTTGGAGCACAGCAACTTATCTCTTTGCAGTGAATGCTTGCCAGGGATAATTAACTTCATTTGCTAATTGTATTCATGATATTAATGAGCATAACAGCCACATCCTGTTCTCCCGTGGTCAAAGTCTAGGAAATCACAAGTTTTGCACTCCTTGTTACTTTAGATGTATTTATGCATGCCAATTATGTACAAATTTAGACGCTATCTGTGTTGGCTTTATCTAAGGATACTTCAAATCATTTCTTTCCTGTTTTCAAGGGGATGCTTTGAGAATTTAGTAGAGATTGTTTCTTCTCAGAGTAATGAATTTTATATTTAGGGTAAAGCTTTATCCCAGGCCATGTAAGAGAACTTTTTCAGTCAAAAGAGACTTAATCATAAGCTTGAAATCTGGAAGGAGAAGGAGGACAATGGACAAGTCTCAGCAAGAGAAAAAGAGAAGTGAAACCACCTTTCCCTCATGCTTGGGGGTTGTAGAAGGAAAGAGGCATGGAAAAGAGGTCCAGAAGGTGGACGAAGGCTTTTCAGGACCAGTGGTTTGTTTCAATTTGTGTTTGGCCAAATTTTTGAAGATGAACCTTTATGGCACAGAGGTGACATTTTATGGCAAACACCTCTCTCCTGATTTTTTTAAACATTATTTTTTTAATTGAATCATTATGAGATACATTTACAAAGTTGTTCATGATTGGGTTTCAGTCATACAATATTCCAACACCCAAGCCTTCACCAGTGTACATTTCCCACCACCAATGTTCCCAGTTTCCCTCCAGCTACCCCCACCCTCAGTGGAGGTGTACCTCTATGTACCTCTAAGTCTCTAAGTACTTCTATAGACATGTACTCTCTCTCTCTCCTTTTGGGTATTGTGGTAAGCAATACAGATTCTGAAAGGTTGTCATGTATATCCCTTTACCTCCTTTCAGCACTCAGTTCTTGTCTAGCGTGATTGTCTCCAACTTTTACTGTCATCCTGGTCCCTTCTCTGTTTCTCTGTCCTCACTGCCCTCTGGCCCTTGCACATTGTGGCAAGCTTCCTGCCATAACTGCCAGCATGGAAAGGCTGAGTGCAGGGGCCCGAGAGGGTGGCTCTGGGTTCTGGCACTGGATGCTGGCCGCGACCTGCTCTCTTGATTCATGGCATGTGAAGCCCTTGAGATGTCCATGTGCCTCTCCTTATCACAAGGAGGACTGGAAAAGTCACTGGAGAGAGCCTTGGGATCTTACCGGATGAAAGATGCAACAGATCTCAGCACCTGAGACAGTCACCGAGGCACCGTGAAGGCCTCTGTGGTCCGGCTTCTGTGGTGCACCAGCTCCCTTCTTTGCCCAAAGGGCACCAGGCCAAGAACAAGCCCAGTGTAGGCATTTTGCACCTGAAGTTTCTAAGGGTAACCAAGGACTCTTACATTTATTGAACGTCATCCTAAGGAAGAGAGGCAGTAAAGCTGTCAGAAAAATGTCAGACAGCACATTCATCCAAAGACTTTACATTCTCTAAAATTGTTTAGATTTGGGGATCAGTCGGAGAAGATAGAACTGAACTAAAATTGCTTGTTCTCTCTTTCTGCTGGCAAGGGAATTCTGGAAACTGTGAGAGAACTCAACAAAACAACACATCTTAGTTTTAAGTCTTATTTAAAAATGATTATTGGGGGCTGGAGCAATAGCACAACAGGTAGGGCATTTGCCTTGCATGCAGCCGACCCAGGTTTGATTCCCAGAATCCCATATGGTACCCCTGTGCATTGCCAGGTGTGACGCAAAAAGCAATAAATAAATAAATAAATTAAAAAAAATGGTTATTATTTCCCCTTTGCCATTTGTTGCTGTTTTGATAACTTCTGGCAGTGGATACCTACTGGTAAAGAGTTTTTGGAAAACAAGGTTGCACGGTTTGCATACTGGGCCACTACTGGGGTTGGCTTGCTTTTATTTATTTTGGCCTCGCAAGCAGTGCCCAGGAGACCTGGGGCCCCTCCCTACAATTCTTGGCCAATCTGATCAGCAGTTCAAGATGAAGATTCTAGGATGAGAAGTGGTTCATCCCTGTGGTCACGGGGATTACAGGCCTGCATCTAACAATGCTGGATGCCAGGTGCTGGGCGCTGGATTGACTGCATGTCTGTACTTTATTTCCACCTTGGCACACTTTTAGTAACTGGGGACTGAGCCTGGCTGTGGCACTTGAGTTTTAATCCTGGGCTTAACAAAACCACCCAGGGAGAGCTCAGGATACGTACATACTGCCAGCCCCTGGTCCCCAACTTTACTTTTTATTTTTGTCAGGATTTATGATGGTAGCATAAGTAAATCTGATGTTTAGGAAATTGCTGTCAAGGGTGCAATTTCCTTTATCACTGCTGCCCCTCCAGGTTCATTCCTGTTGCTTACAACTACAGATAGCCCACTGGGTTTGAAAATGATAATATGACTCCTACCCCCACGAACCTAGTTCTCATGCTTAATACAAAGTATCTGAGGTGGTCTTCCACATTTATCCCATTTCAACCTGATGTTTGCTAACTGAAATTCTTGTTTTCCCTAGGGTCTCAGAGGGACGTCATATCATATCTCTTAGCTAGTTGGCAAGCAGCCCCTAAGCCTACCTTGTTCTCGCAGTTACCATGTCCATGTGCCACAGATCGACACAGGAGGCCAAGTGACTTACCTCAAGTTACATTTGTTAGTGGCATAACCAGGGCTGGAACTCATGTCAGATTTTATGATCTCTGTACTGAGTCATTTACTTTTTTAAAATTTGTTTTTATTTTTTGGGTTTCATATATTTATTTTTTTGCCATACCCAGCTGATCTCAGGGCTTACATTCATAACAAACATTAATTACATACATTACATTCAGGGCTTTGCATTCACTCCTGGCAGTGCTTGGGGGACCATATAGGGTGCTGGGGGATTGAATCTGGGATGGTTATATGCAAGGCAAACAACCTACCTGCTATACTATCACTCTGGCCCCTAATCCTCTACTGTTTTAACTCTGTGCTTAACCCTCTATGCTTTTGTTACTCATTTAATCCTGCAAGATGCCAATCCATAGGCCCATATTTTCACTTTCTCCCACACTGCAGTGGCTAGAGAAGATAGGGTACAGATTTCTGTCTCCAGAGAGATAGGGGACCTTGGTAATGAGTTTTTGGAAAATAATAAAACTAGGAAGAAATTGCTTAGCTCTGTAGTAACTCCAAAACATAAGAAAAAATTATTTGAGATCTTTTCAAAGAGTCCCGAGCTCTGTGAATATGGAGCAACTGAGGCCCACTCAAATGCATAAACTGAGGCACCACACAGAGAAAGGTGAATACCCTCAGAACAGGAAAAGCTACCAGAGAATCTAAAGATTATAATAAGAATCTGAGAGGACCATCCAAAGGCTATTCCCCTATGGCAGCATCCAGATTAACTTTTACATATGTAGAGAACTCCAGGCAAAACAATAGCTAAGATATGGAAACAACCGAGCACCTACTACAATAGCTAAGATAGTAAAGAACCCAGATGCCCAATTAGAGATGAATGGATCAAGAAGCTGTGGTATATAGACATCCTTGGTCTGACTGCGACGAGAAGGCATCAATCAAATCATGCTGTTTTTGACACGGGGGAAAAACTGTTCCTTAAAACATGCAACAAAAGAGGTGTGGGTGGTGTCAGTGTCCTTGTCAACACGAACTAGGCCAAAACATTGATTCATTCGAATGCCTAACAACCAGACTCAGACGAATACACTTGAATAGATGTGGCTCACTGCAGGCAGTTTCTATCTTTGTTGTCTATGTACCAACATTCAATTATGATGAAGGAGAAATTGAGAACTTCTACATGGAGCTGGAGAAGTTCTTTAAAGAAGACCACACCTTCTACAAGATCATTGTTGGTGAATTTAATGCCAAGATAGGACCGAGAAGATTAGCTGAAGAACTCCATATCGGGACCCATGGCCTAGAATGGAACGAACAGGGTGAGAGACTGTCCGAGTTAATCATGTCGACCAAGACCATCCATGGTAACTCACAACTCCAGAAGGCCAAATCTAAACCTTGGACATGGGAGTTTCCCGGTTGACGGTTCCACAACGAAATTGACCACATTATATTCAATCTTGCCTGATGGATGTCGCTGTTGTCCCCAAATTTTAAGTGGGATCAGACCACCATCTCCTTTGTGCAAAATTCTACTTCACAGAGATGGGAAAAAGGGCTTCAAAGTTTAAGAAGAGAACTACTAGCATGACCACCAACCAGGAGCTCTTGGCACTATTGCAGAAACATGGGAAGTTGCCATCGATGACAACATTGACGAGGAATACGATCGACTGGTTCAGCACCTCCATGATTGTGTGAGGAATGCTGAGAGAGAGATAGCCACAAAAAGATGACTGTCTTCGAAAACTCTCGAGCTCATTCGCCAACATGGCTTGGCGCTAGCCTCAGGCAACCACAAGCGAATATCCAAGTTCGCAAAGCAGAGTAGAGAAGCGATAAAGAAAAACCTCAAAGAGAGAAGAGCAGCAGTGCTGGCAGATGTAGCAGAAGCCAGGAAAAGCATTCGCAATGCCTACCTGTCCTTTGCCAACTCCAAGACCAAGATAACTGCCCTCCAACATCCTGATGGATCTATCACATCTTCCAAAAGGGCAATGGAGAAGATTATCCATGACTTCTACTCAGATCTCTTTGATAGCCACGTCTACTTGCCCACGTACCAAATTCCGCAGGATGGATATGTCGTTCCCAAAATTCTCCCTTCTGAAATCCAACATGCTATTTTATCGGTAAAGAAGCGAACAGCACCCGGCCCAGACAAGGTCAGACCTGAACACCTGAAGAACCTGCCGTTCATCAGTACTCATCAGTACACTGGCTTTGCTCTTTACAAGCTACCTGTCTGAATGCAAGGTTCCGTCCCAATGGAAAACCAGCAGGACTGTACTACTGTACAAGAATGGAGACATCCATGACATTGGCAACTATCGCCCGATCTACCTGTTGTCTGTCGTCTACAAGCTGATCACTCGAGTCATCTTGAAAAGGATTGGCAAAACACTAGATGAAGGACAACCATGTGAGCAAGCCAGTTTCCGAAAAAGATTCAGCACAATCAACTATATTTGAGTGAGAGAGAGGAAGGGTTTTTCTGTTAGGGGTGGAAAAGTACCAATGTTTTTAGGCAGAGATGTATCAGAAAATTTAGAGAAGTGCTCTTGCTGATTTTGAGAGAGAAAATCAGAGGTTATATTTTATTTATTTATTTATTTATTAGCCTTTTTGGGTCACACCCAGCAATGCACAGAGGGTAACCTGGCTCATGCACTCAGGAATTACTCCTGGAGGTGCTCAGAGGGACCGTACGGGATGCTGGGAATCGAACCCGGGTCTGCCACATGCAAGGCAAACACCCTACCTGTTGTGCTATCGCTCCAGCCCTACTTTATGATTTTAGTAGTGTATTCTTTCCTTAAACTGTTTCTCAATATTTAGGCATCTATATTATTATTTTTTAAAATATTATTACTTATTTATTGAATTACCGTGAGAACAGTTGCAAAGATTTTAGGTTTAAGTTTTGGTCACACAATGATCAAACACCCATCCCTTCACCAGTGCACATTTTCCATCACCAAGAACCCCAACAAACCCCCGTCCCACTCCTTCCCCTGACTGTGAGGTAGATGATTTCCACTTAACTCTCTCTAATTTGATTACATTCATTGTTAGCACAGCGGGTAGGGCGTTCGCCTTACAAGCGGCCAACATGGCCGACCCGAGTTCGATTCCTCCGCCCCTCTCGGAGAGCCCAGCAAGCTACCGAGAGTATTCGATATGCCAGACACAGTAACAACAAAGTCTCCAATGGAGACGTTACTGGGCCCGCTCGAGCAAATCGATGATCAACAGGAGGGCCTTTACCTTACCCTTACCATTGTTTCGACAAAAGATGCACCATTATTATTTGGAATTTCCCCCCAACAATCAGACCTGCTGAAAATGCATCATTAAATAATTTGTTTTCTGTTGCTGGTTAAGAAGAGTATATGATGTCTGATCTTTTACTGATTTCCGGTATTTTACTAAATAAGTCTGGAGAAATTTCTGCCAAAAGCCGCTGGGTTCCGAATTTGGTCTGTGTGCCTCTTGGGGCCATGGTCGTGCCATAGAGCCTCTCATGGGGGGCAACTCGTGCTCTTGGCAGGGCAGGAAGGACGGCCAGTTCCACCCCTATCTCATGAAGCCGCAGTTGCCTTGTCACTGCTGGCTCATACCTGGCTGTCCAATAGGCTCTTAGCCATCTATATTATTTTTGGCTCCAAGATTTTCTGTACTTTAATGGAAGAAAAATTTTCTCATTTGGACTATATTTATATCATTTACATCTATTTTTTCTTTCCTGTGATATGAAGTTTACTCTTTACTCTCTTCATTAATGGACAAGACATGTAAAAAAAATCTTCCCTGAAAATGGGTAATAAAGAAATTTTGATTTGGCATTATGATTCAAATATGATTACTTCCTGTGGGAAGACAGCTGTGATATATTAAAAATGTGCATGAACTTTAGATTCACACTTACTTGAAATCAAATCCCCATTCCACAGTTAATGAGCTGTGTGTCTTAGACAAGTGGCTTAACCTTTTAGAGTATTGACTTTTCCATCTATACATGTGGGTCTCACAAAGTTGTGAGAACTAAATTAGATGTCATTTATTTGATAGATACTATTGATGCCTAGACAACACTTACTATTTCCATCTTACTTGCCCTTCAGCTCAATTTTGCTCAAGTGTCAGTTCCTCTTTCATATGTCCTAGGGTAAATGCTGATTGCTTTGAGTCAATGTGGAGGAATGAAGACAAAGTGAATGGCTTGAGCAAAATCAGGTGACCTAATTTTGGCCAATTAGAGAGGAAAAGTCTTCTTGAAGGATTCTGCAAAGACTTTTTAAAAATTTTCTTCTGGGTGTTGTCATGTTTGGAATTTTCTTGCAACCAGGAAAGAAGATGCTATTTTGTGACATAGCTAAGACAACAAATATTTCAAAGAAAAGAATGTGAAAAGAACTTGAGGGAATGGAGAGATAGTACAGCGAGTAGGGATCTTGCCTTGCACATGGCCAATCAAGGTTCAGTACTCAGCATCCCATATGATTCTCCAAGCACAGAGCACTTCTAGGGAGCAATTTTTGAGTGCAGAGCTAAGAGTAATCCCTGAGTATCGCCAGGTATTGCTTACCATCCTTCACCTTCACCCTCCATAAACCCTCCCCCCAAAAGAACTTGGGCCTTTGTGGCATCAATGAAAATTAAATTAATCAACACAGGAGACACTTTGCACTGGCACTTCTTGTTACATAAAATACACATTTCTTGGAAAGGTGAGACAATCTGTAGGGCACTTAACTTATATGTGGATGACCCAGGTTTGATCTCTCGCATCCCATATGGTCCCCTTAGTTGCCCAAGAATGATCTCTGAGTGCAGAACTAGGAGTGCACCCTTAGCACCTCCAGGTATGGTGCTTTGTATTCATTATTATGAGCCATTTTGAGTTAAGTTCTCTGTTACTTGTAGCTAAAGGTATGCTAATACAGCATATAAATTAATTAAATTTGTATGGTGTGTGTCCATAAATTGTGGAATTTTGCATGAAGCAACTCGTGGGAGTAATATTGAGAATATAAATGTAACTTGTCTTTATATTTGGCCACATATGATGGTTCTTGGAAGGCCATATTGTGGTAGAGATTGAACACAGGGTTTTCACATGTGAAGTACGTCTTTCAGTCCTTTGATCCATCTCTTAGGTCTTGCAATTTAATGTTGAAGGAGTATTATTAGTTTTCTATTACTGCTAAAATAAACCACTATTAATCAGTTGTACACAAGAACAAAAATTTATTATCTTGCATTTATGGAGTTAAGAAGTCTTAGGATGGCTTTCACTGGACAAAATAAAGATACTACCAGGGCTTGCTTGCTTGATTTCTTTCTTTCTTTCTTTCTTTCTTTCTTTCTTTCTTTCTTCTCTCTTTCTTTCCTCTTTCTTTGTTTCTTCTCTCTTTCTTTCCTCTTTATTTGTTTCTTGTTCTTTTTTGTCTCACTTTTACTTTTTTAATTAATTAAAATGTTAATTAGTGAAACACCATGAGGTACAGTTGTAGACTTACAAGTTTTTTGTGCTTGGGTTTCAGTTATACAATGATCGAGTACCCGTCCCTCCACCAGTTCCCATTCTCCACCTCCAGTGCTCCCAGTAGCCCTCCCACCCCCCATCTTCCCTGTCCCACCCAATCCCTGTTGCAGGGTATTCCCTTTTGTTCTCTCTCTCCTTTTTGGTGCTGTGGTTTGCAAAAGAGGCATCAAGTGTAATCATGTTCGGTCTATAGTCTACTTCCAGCATGTATCTCTATCCTGGGAGGCTCCTCCCAACACCCTTTATTTGGTGCTCCCTTCTCTATCTGAGCTGCCTTTTCTGCCTAGCATGTCCGGCTGACTTTCAAGATCACACCTTCTACAAGATCATTGTTGGTGATTTTAATGCAAAGATAGGACCGAGAAGATCAGCTGAAGCACCCCACATTGGGAACCATGGCCTAGAATATAACGAACAGTGAGACTGTCTGAGTTCATCATGTCGACCAAGACCATCCATGGTAACTCACAATTCCAGGCAGCTGAATCTAAAGGTTGGACATGGGAGTCTCCTGGTGGATGGTTCCACAATGAAATCGACCACATCATATTTAATCGACAGTTTTGCCTCACCGATGTTGCTGTTGTCCCAAAATTCCAAAAGGGATCAGACCATCATCTCCTTCATGCAAAATTCTACTTCACAGAGCGGGGAGAAAGGGCTTCAAAGTTTAAGAAGAGAACTCCCAGAATGACCACCAACTGGGAGCTCTTTGGCACTATTGCAGAATCATGGGAAGATGCTGTTATTGACAACATTGACGAAGAATATGATCGACTGGTTCAGCATCTCCATGATTGTGCGAGGAACGCTGAGAGAGAGATAGCCACAAAAAGACGACTGACTTCAAAAACTCTCGAGCTCATTCGCCAATGTGCCTTGGCGCAAGCCTCAGGCAACCGCAAGCAAACATCTGAGATCACAAAGCAGTGCAGAGAAGTGATAAAGGAAGACCTCAAAGAGAGAAGAGCAGCAGTGCTGGCAGATGGGGGAGAATCTGGGAAAAGCATTCGCAAAAGAATCTGGGAAAAAGCCCGCCTGTCTTTTGCCAAACTTACAAGACAAAGATGACTGCCCTCCAATATCCTAATGGATCTGTCACATCTTCCAGAAGGGCAATGGAGAAGATTATCTATGACTTCTACTCGGATCTCTTTGATAGCCATGTCCACCTGCCCACATACCAAATTCTGCAGGATGGATATGTCATTCCCAAAGTTCTCCCTTCTAAATCCGACACGCCATTTCATTGGTAAAGAATCAAATGCACCTGGCCCAGACCAAGTCAGAACCAAACCCTGAAGAACCTACTGTCAATACTCATCAATTCACTGGATCAGCTCTTCACACGCTACCTGTCTGAATGCAAGGTTTTGTCCCTATGGAAAACCAGCATGACTGTACTACTGTACAAAAAGGGAGACATCCACGACATTGGCAACTATTGCTGATCTGCTTGCTGTCTGTCGTCTGTAAGCTGTTCACTCGAATCATCCTGAATAGGATTAGTAGAACATTATATGAAGGACAACCATGCGAGCAGGCCGGTTTCCGAAAAGGATTTAGCACGATTGACCATATCCACACGATAACCAAGCTCACTGAGGTTTCTTGGGAGTTCAAGATGCTGCTCTGTCTAACGTTCATTGATTTAAAGAAGACCTTTAAAGTGTCACAAATGCCAGCCGATTTCGATCATGAGTGTGCAAGGGTCGGACTACAGCTGAATCTAAAAAAGACAATGTTTATGAGAAATGGTCTCATTCCTGACGTTCCATTCACTCTCAATGGGACGAACATTTTCGAATGCAACATTTACGTGTACCTAGGTCGAGAAGTCAACATGATGAATGATCTGGCACCTGAGTTGCACAGGAGAAAGAGAGTGGCTTGGAACGCCTTCAGGAACATCAAAGAAATAGCTAAGAGGATGAAGAATTTCCGGCTCCGGGCACATCTCTTCGATTCCACTGTTCTTCCAGCATTAACATATGCCTCAGAGACCTGGGCCCTACGAACACAGG
The DNA here is from genome assembly GCF_029834395.1 of Sorex fumeus. Lineage (NCBI taxonomy): Eukaryota > Metazoa > Chordata > Mammalia > Eulipotyphla > Soricidae > Sorex > Sorex fumeus. Next base: position 1,362,499 of record NW_026606092.1, read on the forward strand.
ATGAGAACGCTATTTGGGTCTCCCAAAAAGGAATCGAAAGAGCTATGCTTGGAGTATCACGCTTCACTCAAATGAGAGAAAGAATCCGAAATTCCGACCTTCATTGACGGTCAAGAATCAGGGACACTGTCTCATTTGCCAAGGTGTCGAAAATCAGATAGGCTGGACACCTAATGAGATTTGGAGATGACCGTTGGACTAGAGCCATTACCGACTGGATTCCATGGAACATCAAAAGATCACGTGGCCGCCCACCTATGAGATGGTCAGACTTCTTCATCAAGAGCCTGAATGATCTATTTGAGGCTCTTCGTGTTTCTTGCCATTGGGCTACATTAGCACACGACAGGGATGAATGGAGACATTGCTGGTGCACACTCAAGTGAATCAATGAATAATGGGATGTCAAGTGATCAAGTGATCATCTTTTCTAACAGCTGCATAGTACTTCATTGTGTAGATGTACCAAAGTTTCTTTAACCAGTCATCTGTTCTCGGGCACTCGGGTTTTTCCAGATTTTGGCTATTGTGAATAGTGCAGCAATGAACATAGAAGTGCAAATGTCATTTCGACTTTACTTTTTTGCCTCTCTGGGATATATTCCCAGTAGTGGTAGAGCTAGGTCAAATGGGAGCTCAATTTCTAATTTTTGGAGAATCGTCCATACTGTTTTCCAAAAGGAAGCCAGTCTGAACCAGTCGGCATTCCCACCAGCAATGAAAGAGGGTCCCTTTCTCACCACATCCATGCCAGCACGGTTGCTTTTGTTCTTTTGTATGTGAGCCAGTCTCTGTGGTGTGAGATGATATCTCATTGTTGTTTTGATCTGCATCTCCCTGATGATTAATGATGTAAATATTTTCTCATGTGCCTTTTAGCCATTTGGATTTCTTTGGAAAAAGTTTTGTTCATTTCATCACCCCTGTTTTTGATGGGGTTAGATGTTTTCTTCTTGTCGAGTTCAACCAGAGCTTTGTATATCCTTGGTATCAACACCTTATCAGATGGGTATTGGGTAAATATCTTTTCCTATTCTGTATATTGTTTTTGTGTTCTGGTCACTGTATCTTTTGAGGTGCCAAAGCTTCTTAACTTAAGATAGTCCCATTTGTTTATCTCTGTTTCCTCTTGTTTGGTCAGTGGAGTGTTGTCTTTGAAGATACCGTTAGCCTCAATATCGTGGAGGGTTTTACCGACCTTGTCTTCAATGTACCTTATGGATTTTGGCCTGATTTTGAGATCTTTAATCCATTTTATCTGACTTTTGTGCATTGTGTTAAGTCGAGGTCTAAGCCCACTTTTTAAAATTTGGTTGTCCAGTTATGACAGCACCATTTGTTAAAGAGACTTTCCTTGCTCCATTTCACATTTCTTGCTCCCTTATCAAAGATTAGATGTTCATACATTTGGGGTTGTGTGTATGGATATTCCACCCTGTTCCATCCATCTGCGGCCCTGTCCTTTTTCCAGTACCATGCTGTTTTAATTATTACCACTTTGGAGTAGAGTTTGAGGTTGGGGAGGATGATGCTTCCCCACGTCTTTTCCCCAAGAATTGCTATAGCTATTCGTGGGCATTTGTTATTCCACATGAATTTCAGGAGTGCTTGATCTATTTCTTTGAAGAATTTCATGGGTATCCTTATAGGGATCATGTTGAATCTGTATAATGCTTTCGGGAGTACTGCCATTTTGACGATGATAATTCTTCCTATCCATGAGTAGGGGATATGTTTCCATTTCCTCCTGTCCTCTTTTATTTCATGGAGTAGTGTTTTGTAGTTTTCATTGTAGAGGTCCTTTACCTTAGGCTGATAACAAGGTATTTATTTTTCTGGGGCACAATTGTGAACGGGGTTATTTTTTCATGTCACTTTCCTCTCTCTTTTATTATTTCCGTATAGGAAGGCCATGGATTTTTGGGCATTGATTTTATAGCCTGCGACTTTACTGTACAATTCTATTGTTTCTAGGAATTTCTTATTACAGGATTTAGGATTCTCGAGATATAGTTTCATATCATCTGCGAATAGTGAGAGCTTGATTTCTTTCTTTCCCATCTGGATGCCTTTAATGTCTTTTTCTTGCCTAATTGCTATTGCAAGTACTTTCAGCACTATGTTAAACAGAAGTGGTGATAGTGGGCATCCTTGCCTTGTCCCTGATCCTAGAGAAAAGGCCCTTAATTTTTCCCCATTGAGGATAATGCTTGCCATGGGTTTGTTATAGTTGGCTTCGACTATCTTGAGAAAAGTTCCTTCAAAACCCATTTTGGTGAGAGTTTTCATCATAAACAGGTGCCGTATCTTCTCAAAAGCTTTTTCTGCATTTATCGATATGGTCCTATGGTTTTTATCTTTGCTTTTGTTGATATGATAGATTATGTTGATTGATTTCCGAATGTTAAACCATCCTTGCATCCCCGGGATGAACCCCACTAGGTCGTGGTGTATGAAATTTTTGATGAGTTGTTGGATTCTATTTGCAAGTATTTAGTATTTTGTTGAGGATCTTTGCATCCGTGTTCATCAGGGATATTGGCCTATAGTTTTCTTTGTTGGTGGTGTCTTTGTTCGTCTTTGGTATTAGGTAGATATGTGCCTTATAGAAGCTGTTTGGGAGAGTTTCTGCTTTTTCAATTTCCTGGAAAAGCTTGAGGAAAACTGGCAAAAGATCTACTTTAAATGTTTAGAAGAATTCATTTGTGATTCCGTATTGGCTTGGGCTTGTTTTTGGGAAGACTTTTGATTACCTCTTCAATTCCCTTGATATGAATGGGTGTATTCAGGTATCCCAAATCTTCTTGGTTCAATCTTGGGAGATTATAGGAATCCAGAAATTTATCCATTTCTTCTAGGTTCTCTTGTTTCGTGGCATAAAGACTCTCAAAGTAGTCTGATGACCTTTTGAATGCCATTGGTTTCTGTTGTGATGTCCCTTTTTTCATTTCTGATTTGGTTTATTAGGGTTCTCTCTCTTTCTTTCTGAGTCTTGCTAATGGTTTATTAATCTTATTTTCTCAAAGAACCAGCTTTTGGTTTCATTGACCTTTCGGATTGCTTTTTTGGTTTCCGTGTCGTTAATTTCTGCTGTAAGTTTTATTATTTCTTTCCTTAGGCCTATTTTGGGTTTATTTAGTTGGTCTTTTTCTAAGATCTTGAGCTGTGTGTTTAGGTTATCTATGTAGGCCCTTTCTTCTTTCCTTAGCAATGCTTGCAACGCTATATTTTTTCCTCTTAGCACGGCTTTAGCTGCGTCCCACAGGTTCTGGTAGCTTGTGTCTTCATTCTCATTTGTTTCCAGGTATCTTTTGATTCCGTCTTTGACTTCCTTCCTTACCCACTCATTGTTCAATATTTAGTTGTTTAATTTCCATTTGTTTGATTTGTTTCTCGCTGTCTTTGTGTGATTTGCTTCTATCTTGAGTGCATTGTGGTCTGAAAAGATTGTTGATACTACCAATATCTTTCTGATTCTATTGAGGTATGTTTTGTGGCCTAGTACATGGTTTATTTTGGAAAATGTTCCATGTGCACTGGAGAAGAACGTGCATTCTTTCTTTTTGGGGTGTAAAGCCCTGTATAGGTCTATTAGCCCTCTCTCTTCTATTTCTTACTTCAAAGCCAATATTTCCTTGTTGAGTTTTGTTCCTGTTGATCTACGCAGAGGTGATAAGGTGATGTTGAAGTCTCCAACTACTATTATGTTGCTAGCAATGTCCTCCTTAAAATCTGTAAGCAGTTGTTTTAAGTATTTAGCTGTTCCCTCATTCGGTGTGTATACATTTAAGAGTGTGATTTCTTCCTGTTGTACGTATCCCTTGATAAATAGAAAATGGCCTTCACTGTTCCTTCTAATCTTTTTCAACCTGAAATCTATGTTGTCTAGTACTAATATGGCCACCCCAGCTTTTTTGAGGGAGTTGTTTGCTTGCAGGATTGTTTTCAATCATTTAACTTTGAGTCTGTGTTTGTTCTGATTGTTCAGATGTGTTCCTTCAGGCAGCAGAATGGTGGTTTTAGTTTCTGGATCCATTTTGCCACTCTTTGTCTCTTGATTTTTGCATTTAGACCATTGACATTGATAGCGATTATTTTCATGGGGTTTTATGCCATGTTTATGTAGGGGTTGGTTGTGTTTGTAAGTGTTTTCCTTCTTACAGGAAATCCTTTTTTTTTTTTTTTATTAGTGAAACACCATGAGGTACAGTTGTAGATTTACAATTTTTTGTGCTTGGGTTTGATTATACAATGATCAGATACCCATCCCTCCACCAGTGCCCATTTTCCACCACCATGGATAATATCCCCCCCACCCCCACCCCCCCCCATCCCCCCTGCCTCTGTGGCAGGGCAATCCCCTGTGTTCTCTCTCTCCTTTTGGGTGTTGTGGTCTGCAAAAGAGGCATTGAGTGGCAAACATAGTTCAGTCCATAGTCCACTTTCGACATGCATCTCCCCTCCCTTCTGGGAGGGTCTTCCAAACACCCTTTATTTGGTGTTCCCTTCTATATCTGAGCTGCCCTTTCCTCTAGAATGCCCAACTGGCCACTAAGCTATGGAGTAATCCTCCTGGTGCTGATCTCAGCTATTCTTGGGTATTAATCTCCTATTTTGTTACTTTATATCCCCCAGATGAATGCAATCTTTCTATGTCTATCCCTCTCTTTCTGACTCATTTCGCTTAGCATGATACTTTCCATGTTGTACCACTTGTATGTAAATTTCATGACTTCATCTTTTCTAACAGCTACATAGTACTCCATTGTGTAGATGTACCAAAGTTTCTTTAACCAGTCATCTGTTCTTGGGCATTCAGGTTTCTTCCAGTTTCTGGCTATTGTAAAGAGTGCTGCAATGAACAAACAAGTGCAGATGTCACTTCGACTATACATTTTTGCCTCTCTGGGATATATTCCCAGGAGTGGTATTGCTGGGTCAAATGGGAGCTCAATTTCTAATTTTTTGAGAATCGTCCATACTGTTTTCCAGAAGGGCTGAACCAGTGGACATTCCCAACAACAGTGAAGGAGTGTCCCTTTCTCGCCACATCCACGCCAGCATCGGTTGCTTTTGTTCTTTTGAATGTGGGCCAGTCTCTGAGGTGTGAGATGGTATCTCATTGTGGTTTTGATCTGCATCTCCCTGATGATTAATGATGTAGAGCATTTTCTCATGTGCTTTTTTGCCATTCGGATTTCTTCTTTGAGAAAGTTTCTGTTCATTTCATTGCCCCATTTTTGGATGGGGTTGGATGTTTTCTTCTTGTGGAGTTTAACCAGTATTTTGTATATCCTGGATATCAACCCCTTGTCAGATGTGTATTCGGCGAATATCCTTTCCCATTCTGTAGACTGTCTTTGTATTTTGGTCACTGTTTCTTTGGAGGTGCAGAAGCTTCTTAGTTTAAGATAGTCCCATTTATCTATCTCTGTTTTCACTTGCTCGGCCAGTGGCGTGGCATCTTTGAAGATACCATTAGCTTCAATGTCATGGAGGGTTTTGCCAACTTTATCTTCAATGTACCTTATGGTTTCTGGTCTGATGTTGAGGTCTTTAATCCATTTTGATCTTACTTTTGTACACGGTGTTAGGCAGAGTTCTGAGCCCATTTTTTTGCATGTAGCCGTCCGGTGATGCCAGCACAATTTGTTAAAAAGGCTTTCCTTACTCCACTTCACATTACTTGCACCTTTATCAAGGATTAGATGATCATATGATTGAGGGGAGATGTCAGTGTATTCAACCCTGTTCCATTGGTCTGCAGTTCTGCCTTTGTTCCAGTACCATGCTGTTTTAATTATTACTGCTTTGTAGTACAGTTTGAAGTTCGGGAGGTTGATTCCTCTCATTTTCTTTTTCCTAAGAATTGCTTTAGCTATTCTTGGGGGCTTATTGTTCCATATAAATTTCAGGAGTGTTTGCTCCATTTCTTTGAAGAATGTCATGGGTATCCTTATAGGGATTGCATTGAATTTATACAATGCTTTCGGTAGTATTGCCATTTTGACAATGTTAAGTCTCCCGACCCATTTCCTCATGTCCTCTTTTATTTCCTGAAGTAGCGTTTTGTAGTTTTCTTTGTACAGGTCCTTTACTTCCTTAGTTAAGCTGATTCCTAAGTACTTGATTTTCTGGGGCACAATTGTGAATGGGATTGTTTTTTTCATGTTGCTTTCTTCTCTCTCACTGTTTGCATATAGGAATGCCATGGACTTTTGGGTATTGATTTTATAGCCTGCAACTTTACTATACGAGTCTATTGTTTCTAGGAGTTTTTTTGGTGGAGGTTATTGGGTTCTCTAAGTGTAGTATCATATCATCTGCGAATAGTGAGAGCTTGATTTCTTACTTTCCTACCTGAATGCCCTTAATATCGTTTTCTTGCCTAATCGCTATTGCAAGTACTTCCAGTACTATATTGAACAGCAGTGGAGAGAGTGGGCATCCTTGTCTCGTCCCTGACCTTAGGGGGAAGGCTCTCAGTTTTTCCCCGTTGAGGATGATGCTTGCTGTAGGCTTGTGGTAGATGGCTTTAATTATGTTGAGGAAGGTCCCCTCTATACCCATTTTGGCTAGGGTTTTCATCATAAAGGGGTGCTGGATCTTGTTAAATGCTTTCTCTGCATCTATTGATATAATCATATGCTTTTTATCTTTCCTTTTGTTGATATGATGGATTATGTTGATTGATTTCCCAATGTTGAACCATCCTTGCATCCCTGGAATGAATCCTACTTGGTCATGGTGTATGATCTTTTTGATGAGTAGTTGGATTCTATTTGCTAGTAGTTTGTTGAGGATCTTTGCATCTGTATTCATCAGGGATATCGGTCTGTAATTCTCTTTCTTGTGGTATCTCTGTCTGCTTTTGGTATCAGTGTGATATTTGCTTCGTAGAAACTGTTTGGAAGTGTTTTTGATATTTCAATTTCGTGGAAAAGCTTAAAGAGGATTGGGAGTAAGTCCTCTTTAAAGATTTGGAAGAATTCACTAGTGAATCCATCCGGACCAGGACTTTTGTGCTTGGGGAGACTTTTTATTACCATTTCAATTTCCTTGATGGTGATAGGTCTGTTCAGGTATTCCAGGTCTTCTTGGTTCAGCCTTGGGAGTCTGTAGGAGTCTAGGAATTTATCCATTTCCTCGAGGTTTTGATGTTCCGTGGCATAAAGCTTCTCAAAGTACTCCCTGAGGATCCTTTGAATTTCTGTAGTTTCTGTTGTAATGACCCCCTTTTCATTTCTGATTCGGTTTATTAGGGTTTTCTTTCTCCCTTTCTTTGTTTTGCTAGAGGCTTACCAATCTGGTTAATTTTCTCGAAGAACCAGCTTTTGGTTTCATTGATCTTTCGGATTGTTTTTTGGGTTTCCATCTCGTTAATCTCTGCTCTGAGTTTTATTATTTCCTTTCTCCTGTTCGGGTTGTGCTCCTTTTTTTGGTCCTTCTCCAAGCTCTTAATCTGTGAGGTTAGGTTACTTATGTGTGCTCGCTCCTCCTTCTTGAGGAATGCTTGTAGAGCTATAAACTTTCCTCTTAACACAGCTTTTGCTGTGTCCCATAAGTTTTGGTAACTCGTGTCCTCATTTTCATTCGTTTCTAGGAATCTTTTGATTTCCTCTTTGGGAAATCCTTTTTTTTGATTTTGGTTTTGAGTCTATGAAGTTCCTGAGCTGTTTTTATCTACAAAATGGTATATAGTTCCATAGAGTTTGAGTGAGAGTTTAGCTGCATAAAGTATTCTTGGTGAGACCTTCAGTTCATTGAGTTTTTCACTATATCCCACCGTTGCCTTTGGGCTTGGAGGGTTTCCTTTGATAGTTTCCTCTGCTGTAAATCTAAGGGGTGCTCCTTTGTATGTGAATTACTTCTTTGACCTTGCTGCTTGCAGTATTGTGTCTCTATCCACAGCATCCATCATTTTGACTATGATGTGCCTTGAAGTGTTTTTATTCGGGTCTCTTTTAGCTGGCACCTTTTTGGCTCCTTGGATCTGGATGTCTGCATTCTTACCTCTGGGAACTTTCCCCCAATGATTTCTTGTGGCTTTTTCATTGAGGTGGCCTCCCTGCACTCCAGAAGGACATTCCAATGTTGATTCTAATGTTGTTCCTCTTGGCGTCATCCCCTAGGTCTCTGATTCTCCTTCGAGCTATTTTGAGGTCTTTTCCCATAGTTTTTCCCTATGCAATTTCTGTTCCTCATCTTCAACCTCACTGATTCTGTCTTCTGCTGTATTCATCCTACTTCTGAGGGCACCTACTGAATTTTTAATTTTGTCTACCAAATCCTTTATTTGTGACACTTCTTTTTGTAGCTTTTTTATTTCTGCTCTCATTTCTTCCTGTATTTTCTAGACGATTGAGTTCTAAAAGAACTGGCAGAGGAACCCAGGTGTGTGGGACCCGGGGATGAGATCTCCAAACCTGCACGGTTTGGGACTGGACCTGCCAGTAGCTAGACAGTTACACCCACCAACGGCCGTGTAAGCCCAACAATGACCAGGATCCAGAGATTATAACACCAAGCTCATGGAAACACGTGGTCGCATTTGCAGCCCTGTGACTTTTTATTTACATTTATTTAATTTTTCAGGGTACCTTAAATATCCCACCCACACGGTAGAGCCTGGAAAGCTATCCATGGTCTATTCGATATGCCAAATACAGTAAAAAAAATGGATCTCATTCCCCTGACACTGAATACAGCAGAGTCGAGAAGGATGTGGAAAGAGAGGCTGATAAAAGCCCAAGGCAGAAATAGGCTGCCAAAACGAAGAAAGACAAAAATGATTGTCTTTACTTTCAATGCACGTACACTGGCATCTGATGCATCCATCGAGGACCTGATGGTACAAGTGTGAAAGATCAAATACGACATCATTGGTCTGACCGAAACGAGAAGACATCAATCACATCACGCCGTTTTCGACACTGGAGAACTGTTCCTTGGAACATGTGACAAGATTATTGTCAGTGATTATAGTGCCAAGATAGGACCAAGAATATCAGCCAATGAACTCCACATTTAATTCTAGGACCCATGGCCTAGAATGGAACGAACAGGGTGACAGACTGTCTGAGTTCATCATGTCAACCGGGACCTTCCATGGTAACTCACAGTTCCAAAAGGCTGAATCTGAATGTTGGACATGGGAGTCTCCCGGTGGACAGTTCCACAATGAAATAGACCACATCATATTCAATCGGCAGTTTTGCCTAACCGATGTTGCCGTTGTCCCAAAATTCCAAACGGGATCGGACCACCTTCTTCTTCATGCAAAATTCTACCTCACAGAATGGGGAGAAAAGAATGCAAAGTTTAAGAAGAGAACTCCCAGAATGACCACCAACTGGGAGCTCTTTGGCTCTGTTGCAGCAACATGGGAAGATGCAGTCATTGACAACATTGATGAGGAATACGATAAAATGATTCAGCAACTCCATGATTGTGCGAGGAATGCCAAGAGAGAAATAATGACAAAAAAACCGTCTTTCTTCAAACACTCTTGAACTTATTCACCAACGTGGCTTGGCACATGCCTCAGGCAACCCCAAGCGAACGTCTGAGTTGGCAAAACAATGCAGAGAAGTGATCAAGGATGACCTCAAAGACAGGAGAACAGCGGTGCTTGTAGATGTGGCAGAAGCCGGGAAAAGCATTCATAATGCCCGCCTATCCTTCACCAGCTACAAGACCAAGATGACTGCCCTCCGACATCCTGATGGATCTATCACATCTTCCAGAAGGGCAATGGAGAAGATTATTCATGACTTCTACTCAGATCTCTTTAATAGCCATGTCCACTTGCCCACATACCACACTCCGCACTATGGATATATCGTTCCTAATGTTCTCCCTTCCGAAATTCAACACGTCATCTCGTCGGTAAAGAAACAAATAGCACCTGGCCCAGACAAGATCAGACCTGAACACCTGAAGAACTGACCATCAGTACTCAACAATACACTGGCTCGGCTCTTCACATGCTACCTGTCTGAATGCAAGGTTCCATCCCAATGGAAAACCAGCAAGACTGTACTACTATACAAGAAGGGAGACATCCAGGACATTGACAAATATCACCCAATCTGCCTATTGTCTGTCATCTACAAACTGTTCACTTGAATCATCCTGAATAGGATTAGCAGAACACTAGATGAAGGACAACCATGTGAACAAGCCGGGTTCTGAAAAGGATTCAGTACCATCGACCATATCCACACGATTACTAAGCTCATTGAGGTTTCTCAGGAGTTCAAGATGCCACTCTGTCTAACGTTCATTGATTTAAAGAAGGCCTTTGATTCTGTTGAGATGGAAGTGGTCATAGAAGCCCTAGCCAATCAGGGCATACAAAGTCAATACATCAGGATCCTCTGTGAGCTCTATTATGGATTCACTATCAGGATCTCACCATTCTACAAAGAAGTAATCATCCATTTCAAGAGAGGGGTTCTGCAGGGCGATACCATTTCACCAAAACTCTTCAGTGCCATCCTCGAGAACATCATGCGACGACTGGAATGGGAAGGAATGGGAGTGAAGATAGATGGTCTGCAACTACACCACCTCCGCTTTGCTGATTACATCGTTCTAATAAAACCAAACATCAGCCAAGCGGCACAAATTCTGACTGACTTCGACCATGAGTATGGAAAGGTCGGACTACAGCTGAATCTTACGAAGACAATGTTTATGAGAAACAGCCTCATTCCTGATGCTCCATTTGCTCTCAACAGAACCACCATCTCCGAATGCAACAGTTATATATACCTAACTCCAGAAATCAACATGATGAATGACCTGGAACCTGAGTTACGCAGGAGGAAGAGAGCAGTTTGGAATGCCTTCAAGAGCATAGAAGAAATAACTAAGAGGACAAATAACCTCCAGCTATGAGCACATATTTTCGACTCCACTGTTCTTCCTGCATTAACATATGCCTCAGAGACCTGGGCCCTACAAAAACAGGATGAGAGCACTATTCAGGTCTCTCAAAGAGGAATTAAAAGAGCTATGCTTGGATTATCACACTTCACTCAAATGAGAGATAGAATCCGGGGTTCTGATCTCCATCAACGCTCAAGAATCAGGGACGTTGTCTCATTTGCCAAGGCATCAAACATCAGATGGGCTGGACATGTAATGAGGTTTACAGACAACCGCTGTAGTCCAGGGCCATTACTGACTGGATTCCAGGGGACGTCAAAAGATCGCATGGACGCCCACCTACGAGATGGTCAGACTTCTTCGTCAAGACCCTGAATGATCGGTTTGAGGCTCTGCATGTTCCTGGAATGAACAGATGCCATTGGGCTACGTTAGCACGCAACAGGGATGAATGGAGATGTTACTGGCACCCGCTCGAGTAAATCGATGAATAACGGGGGATCAAGTGATCAAGTGATCCATGCTATTGTTTCTTTCATTTCTTCCTTTAGTTTTCTGATATTTCCTCCATTGATTCTTTGAGTAGTTCCTTGACCATACTCTGCATTTCATCTCCGTATTCTTTAGCGGAGAGAACATATTTGGGGATAACCCTTGTTGAGGATTCGGGAATCTTTTCTTTGTCCTCTCCTTGTAGTGGAGATTTGCGCTGTTTCTTCATGTTTTTTTTGGTTACCTAGTGGTAAAACCCTGGAATTCACTAGCACTGTTCCCTCTTATCATGGGAAATTGTTCTGGATAAGGTCAGTCGATGGTGGTCACCCTTCTCCCTTTCTAGCGTCTGACCTCTCTCTCAGGCATTATTCTTTGGCTTGTAATGGGCATCTAGTGAAGCTTTGCAGGAGGTGCTCTTTTAATATTGGGCTTGTACAGCGTCTTGTACACTGGTCTTTTGTTAGAATTGGAGTAGGCCAGTGGATAATTTTTGTAGTTGATATGGCCAGGAATTTTTCCACAGAATTAGGTGATAAAGGCTGGGATGAAAGTCAAGAGTGGTGGGAGTGTAAAATGTAACTGCAGCAGCCTTGGAGAAGGTCACACCCACTTTGAGGAAACCACGCCCACTTATGAGGAGGCCATGCTCCCCAAAGTGGTGACCACGCCCAAGCCAGTCCTGATGCTAGTCCACAGACTTGTTGGGGAGGGGCAGCGACTAGTTGGGATATCGCTCACGGCGGAAATGGAGGCAGGTGCCCCAGGCTGGGGTCCCGGTGGCAGCTGGCTTTTGGGGTCCCGAGTTTGGGTGGGGAGGAACACCAAGTGGGAACAGACCTGTTGCAGAGGGGCGCAACTAGTTGGGCTGGCACTTGCTGCAGACGTGGAGGCAGGTGCCCCAGGCCAGGGCCCAGCGGCAGTTGGCTATCAGGGTTCTGAGTTTTCTCTCACTTTTATTTTTTCAAATATTTTGTTTTCAATATTTTCAAAATTTAGTTTATTTATTTTATTTAATTTTGTTTTATTGAATCATTATGAGATGTACATTACAAAGCTGTTTATGTTAGGTTAGGTTTCAGTCATACAGTGTTCCAAACACCTATCCCATCACCAGTGTACATTTCCAACCACCAGCAGTTTCCCTCCCACCTACCCCCCCTCTTCCTGCACCACCCCGGTCTCCATGGCAGACTCTTTCTTTGTCTCACTCTCTTTTTGGGCATTATGATTTGTAATACAGGTATTGAGAGGTTATCATGTTTGTTCCTTTATCTATTTTCAATCCAGAGGGCCCTACACTTATTTGGTCTACTGCCTCCTTTTCAGAAGATAGAACTGCTCAGAGCTCCCCTGGAAATAAAACTTCTTCAAGTGAACAATCAGAAAATATCTCCTAATGGCATCATAGGCTACTACTACTTCCTTCTGTATCTTTTCAGAACCACCAGGGGAAGTATGGACCATTTTTGGAAACGAAGGCTTACTCTTTTATCATTGAAGCAAGAGGAGTAGCATATCCAGATTTCTTTATGCTGGGGCCAGAGAGATAGTACAGGGGTTAAGGTGCTTGCCTTGCAGACCCAGGAGTAAGCTATTACACTGATTTATTTCTCTTTGACTCCCCCCGTCTTCCTCTTATGAGGGCCCTTGTCTCCTACTTCGAGATTCCCCAATCACAGTGCAAAGCCCATTTTACCATAACATACTGAGTTTACTATGCTCAGATTCTATGGATTAACATGTGAAAATCTTTTGGGGGCATTATTCACTCACTATAGAGGATTTATGCTACAAACTGAATAACGGTTAGAAAGAGTAAAGAATGTTGGATAGAAAGGGGGTTTACAGAGTTTAGGAAGTCACAAGATGAAAAAGTTGAGTGTACCAAAAACCCCAATCGAACAAAGACCAGAGGTTGCTGTCTTCTTCACTTCCCTTTCACATATATATTTTTTGAGATCCACAACTAGCAATGCTCAGGGTTTACTCATGGCTCTGCTCAGAGAAGCAAGGCAAGGACCTTACCAATTGTACTCTCTCCAGCTCCCATCCCACATTTTTAATTCTTTACAATATATGTGAGTGAATTCTTGGTTTGCAAATCATTATTTGTATGAAATTTGAGACAAAGTGTTAATGGATTTTGTTGAAGCCTTACAGCTTGCTAATAGGATTACAACACGAAGCTAATGGGGTGCTAAGCTGTAGCTTAGTTTACAAATCCCCCTTATCTAGGCCCATGCTGCTTAGAGCATTATTTTAATGTATCCGTAGCATAAATTTAAAATGCCATTCTGAGCAATGAATTCATGTAAATACAAGCTTCTTGCATCTCTCAGTGCGCTCTATTCTCATCATATTTGAAAAGAGGCTCTATTTTATTTATTTCTTCCTTTCATTCTCTGTGGTCCCAGCTTGAATCTAAGACTCATTACTTCCTCCCAGTATTCAGACATGCCGGAGCCACTGAGGTCCTCAAACCAGACCTGCTTCTGAATTGTTTACAATTTATTTCTTGAGGAAACACAATGTCCTCACAGTATCATGCATTTGGTGTGGTCAACATTTGTTTTGAAAATTATTAAATAATCCTATATGTAGATTACTAAATTATTAAATGATCCTATTTATTGTACTATAAGTTTTTCCAGCAAAGCACTGAACTCAAGGAAATGGGAAGTCAGGCATATAGCTTCACTGCAGTAAAAAATATTTCAGTCCTTGGGAAGAAATTCACTTGACTTTCACATCCTATCTGTCAGTCAGATTGTCATTTCATCATTGCAGATTGTGTCCTTGGAAGGAGAACCTGTATTTCAGACTCTGGAATTTCCAGGAGCATTTGGGAGCTCTACTTTGGGGAACTTGGTATTAGAACCAAAGAGGTGCTGCTTCCTCCTTCTCCTTCTCCTTCTCCTTCTCCTCCTTCTCCTTCTCCTTCTCCTTCTCCTTCTCCTCCTTCTTCTTTTCCTTTTCCTTCTTCTTCCCTTCTTCCTATATCTTACTGTGCTCAGGGACTACTCTTGACTCATGCTCAACAGTGACCCCTATCCGTGCTCAGGGACCATATGAGGCACTTGGGGATTGAGCTAGGGTTAACTGCAAAGAAGACCAGATCTGTACCTGCTATACTATTTTTCTGGTCCCCAAATGGCACCTGTTAATGTAGCAGAGGTACAGGGTGATATTGCAGTGTTGGATGCACCATTACTTTTGCATCAACAACAGGATATGTAGTAGCTTTATCTCAGCTGGTACCTTTTGGGCACTGTAGAACTAACTGAGTAACTTTGAGAACCTCTGTGAGATTTTAACACCAGCAAAATCCACAAGGCATTGTTCGAGTTTCTATGATTCCTGGAACACTCATCAATACATGATCACTGAGAAGGCTTAATTGAGCAAACACAGCAAATTCCTGGCTCTTGAAAATAATGGGTGATAGGTAATGCAGGACTTGTGACTGAAATCTCTAGGCTTGCATGGAGTTGAAATGACCGACCTTCCCACATCTCCCTAGTTTATCGGTAGGTTGGCAGTCACGCCCACAAGCTGCCCCCAGTGCCATGTAATCTCATTAACAGCCATGATCCAGAGACTCAGAAATAAAGCTCTTGGAAGAGAGCAACATAGAACAATATTCCGTAGAGATGCCTCCACACCCCCTGCCAGGCTGTATCGTCAGGGACAACTTGGAGTGGGGCAGGTGAGCTCCTCTCCCTGTCCCAACAGAGCCCTGGAAGCTGAAAAACTCCAGAACTCAACTACCTCCATGCTCACAGATGCTCTCCACAGGATCTAATGAGCTTCACCCATGAGTGAATCTGTTATATAACAGTATTTTAAAATTTTAGAATTCCTGGACCAACAATTCATACTCTACACCACTGATGTACCAAGAGTAGCACACAACATTTGATGGGGTTTAAAGTAGAAGGCAACCAATATCATGGGGAATATATATATATATATATATATATATATGATGAACAATTGTAAACAACTTTATAAAAATAAAATTAATTTAAAAAAGAACAAATTTATAAAAATAGAATTAAATTAAAAAAAATGACTTGTATTGACTTTGAACGCTCTGTTTGGTGAGGGCCTCAATAACCACTTCTGTCTCAACAAAAATCAAAGGCCTTCTTTAAATCAATGAACATTAGACAGAACAGCATCTCCCAAGAAACCTTAGTTATCGTGTGGATATGGTCGATTGTGCTGAATCTTTTTTGGAAACTGGCTTGCTCACATGGTTGTCCTTCATCTAGTGTTTTGCCAATCCTGTTCAAGATGACTCGAGTGAACAGCTTGTAGACAACAGACAACAGGCAGATCGGGCGATAGTTGCTAATGTCGTGGATGTCTCCCTTCTTGTACAGTAGTATAGTCCTGCAGGTTTTCCATTGGGACGGAACCTTGCATTCAGATAGGTAGCATGTGAGGAGCTGAGCCAGTGTATTGATGAGTAGTGATGGCAGGTTATTCAGGTGTTCGGGCCCGACCTTGTCTGGGCCGGGTGCTGTTCACTTCTTTACCGATGAAATAGCAGATTGGATTTCAGAAGGTAGAACTTTGGGAACGACATATCCATCCTGTGGAATTGGGTATGTGGGCAGGTGGACTTGGCTATCAAAAAGATCCGAGTAGAAGTCATGGATAATCTTCTCCATTGCCCTTCTGGAAGATGTGATAGATCCATCAGGATGTCGGAGGGCAGTCATCTTGGTCTTGTTGTTGACAAAGGACAGGTTGGCATTGCGAATGCCTTTCCTGGCTTCTGCCACATCTGTCAGCACTGCTTCTCTTCTCTCTTTGAGGTTTTCCTTTATCGCTTCTCTGCACTGCTATGTGAGCTTGGACGTTTGTTAGCGGTTGCCTGAGGCTTGCACCAAGCCACGTTGTCAAATGAGCTCAAGAGTTTTCGAAGAAAGGTGTCTATTTGTGACTATCTCTCTTTCTCGGTGTTCCTTGTACAATCGTGGAGATGCTGACCAGTTGATCCTATTCCTCGTCAATGTTGTCAACGATGGCATCTTCCCATATTGCTGCAATATTGCCGAAGAGCTCCCAGTTGGTGGTCGTTCTGGGAGTTCTCTTCTTAAACTTTGCAGCCCTTTATCCCTGCTCTGTGAAGTAGAATTTTGCATGAAGGAGACGGTAGTCCAATCCCGTTTGAAATTTTGGAACAACAGTGACATAGGTCAGGCAAAACTTTCGATTGAATATGATGTGGTCAATTTCATTTTGGAACTGTCCACCTGTTGACTCCCATGTCAACGTTTAGATTCGACCTTCTGAAACTGTGAGTTACTATGGATGGTCTTGGTTGACATGATGAACTCAGACAGTCTCTCACCCTGTCCATTCCATTCAGGCCATGGGTCCCGATGTGGAGTTCTTCAGTGTGGGAAGCTGGCCCTTTAACTGACCAAGGGTCTAAATGCCTGTGCTATGTATGGTCATCTTGACCTACGACCCCGCGGCAGGCACAGCCTGTGCTATGTATGGTTGTCTTGACCTACGTGACCCTGCAACATGTAAAGCCAGTGCTATGTATGGTTATCTTGATGTATGGTTATCCTGAGAGAACATCTGTCATGGCTGTCAGTAATAACAAGAAGTAACTATCTCGTGTCTGGTACGTGATGCATATAAAATTTATAAATCATATGGACCTGGCCCTTTGTGTAAAACCTCGTGTCTGGTACAAGATATGCATAAACTTTATGCGTGATATGTGAAAACAAACCTTCCTAACCATATATGGTCACAACCTTTTGTGTAGCAGCCTCACTAATGGATATGTACCCTGATTGCCCCCAATAAAGTCTGTCCCTTTTTCTCTCTGTTTCTAAACTGCACTCTATCTCTTGTGTCTTGTGTTCATTCGGTTGGTCCTTCCCTGCACCTACGGATCCTAGACTCACCTCCGCGGGCTGGAGAGTGGTCTGGCGGGGGCCCCCGCACTTCACCTGATCTTCTCGGTCCTATCTTGGCATTAAAATCACGAAAAATTATCTTGTAAAAGGTATGGTCTTTATAGAACTTCTCCAGCTCATGTAGAACTTCTCAATTTCTCCTTCATCATAATTAGATGTTGGTGCATAGACAACGAAGATAAAAACTGCCAGCAGTGAGCCACATCTATTCAAGTGTAATCATCCAATTTGGGTTGTTAGGCATTCGAATGAATCAATGCTCATGGCCAAGTTCGTGTTGTCAAGAACACCGACACCACCACACCTCTTTTGTCACATGTTCCGAGGAACAGTTGTTCTCCAGTGTTGAAAACGGCATGATGTGATTGATGCCTTCTCATCTCAGTCAGACCAATGATGTTGTACTGGATCTTTTGTGCTTGTACCATCAGGTCCTTGATGAATGCATCTGATGCCAGCATATGTGCATTGAAAGTACTGACAGTCACTTTTGTCTATCTTCATTTTGGCAGCCTAGTTTGACCTTGAGATTTTATGAGCCTCTCCTTCCTCATCCTTCTTAACGCTGCCATATTGGTGGCTCTTTCAGGGTCAGGGGAATGAGACCCATTGTATTTACTGTTTTTTGCATATTGAAGATGCCACAGATAGCTTGCCAGGCTCTGCCGTGCATGAGGGATATTCTCAGTATCTTGCCAGGCTCTGTCCCAAGAGGGACAGAGGCTTTTCAGGTGGCCTCTAATTGGCCTTGCAGATGTTCCCATGGTTCAAACCATATTTGAACCCCATAAATTATGGTCAATTAATCTTGGAAGATGGGTATTAAGTATCTTATTATGTGTTTGGAAAGCGGCCTGGAGCGTGGTGTTGGCTGGGTAGTGGAGGCAGTGGACGTTCCATTCATCTTCAAATGCAACAGTTATAGGTCGAGAAGTCAACATGATGAATAACCTGGCACCTGAGTTGCGCAGGAGGAAGAGAGCGGCTTGGAACAACTTCAAGAGCATCAAAGAAATAGCTAAGAGGATGAAGAACCTGGCTCCAGGCACATCTCTTCTACTCCACTATTCTTCCTGCAATAACATACGCCTCAGAGACCTGGGCCTTATGAAAACAGGATGAAAACACTATTCGGGTCTCCCAAAGAGGAATCGAAAGAGCTATGCTTGGAGTATCATGCTTCTCTCAAATGAGAGAAAGAATAGAGTTCCGACCTCTGTCAATGATCAAGAATCAGGGATGCTGTCTCGTTTGCCAAGGCATTGAAAATCAGGTAGGCTGGACACGTAATGTGATTTGGAGATAACTGCTGGACTACAGCCATTATGGAGTGGATTCCATGGGACGTCCAAAGATTGTGTAGCCCCCCCACCTATGAGATGGTCAGACTTCTTCATCAAGACCCTGAATGATCAGTTTGAGGCTCTTCATGTTCCTGGAACAGCAGACACTATTGGGCTACACTATCATGTGACAGGGACGAATGGAGACGTTACTGTCGCCTGCTCGAGCTAATTGAGTAACGGCTTGTCAAGTGAACAAGTGATCAAGTGATATACATATGAATTAATAATATATATGAGCTGAAATAAATGTTTGTTTGGAGGTTTTACTACCAGAAAGACTAATCAGTTCAGTCATGTTTAGAGAAACACAGAAGCAACGAAAGCTATTAAAAAAAGCAACTAATGGGCCAACTTAAGTGACGGGCTTTTAGTAGGCTAACCTAATGCCTCCAGCTAACCTAATGCCTCCAGTTACTGCAGGTAACTGGTAAAACAACCTCTGAAGATACTGTGAAATTGTGAGTGTTTTTTTGAATAAGAAGGGATCAAGGCAAAAATAGAAGAAACAACCTTGGGTGGAAAAAATTACCTGGTATGTTCAAACCAAAACTAACATTTCCCCCCCAAGACTAACATTATTAATGGCTTTTTTCTCTGAACGTGTAGCACTATAACACTGTCCTCCGGTTGTTCATCGATTTGCTCAAGCGGGCACTAGTAATGTCTTCACTGTGAGACTTGTTACTGTTTTTGGCATATCGAATATGCCACGGGGAGCTTGCCAGGCTCTGCCATGAGGATGGAATACTCTCGGTAGCTTGCTGGGCTCTCCGAGAGGGACGGAGGAATCAAACCCAGGTCAGCCACATGCAAGGCAAACGCCCTACCTGCTGTGTTATCACTCCAGCCCCTCTGATTCTGTAGAGAACTTAATCACTTAATCACTTAACTTCCCGTTAGTCGTCGATTTGCTCGAGCGGGCGCCAGTAACGTCTCCATTTGTCCCTGTCGCGTGCTAGTGTAGCCCAATGGCATGTGTTCGCTCCGGGAACATGAAGGGCCTCAAACCGATCGTTCATGATCTTCAGGAAGAAGTCTGACCATCTGGTAGGTGGGCGGCCACGCGGTCTCTTGACATCCCGTGGAATCCAATCAGTAACAGCTCTAGTCCAACGGTCGTCTTTAAATCTCATTACGTGACCAGCCCATCTGATTTTCGACACCTTGGCAAATGAGACAGCGTCCCTGATCCTTGATCGTCGACGGATGTCAGAACTCCGGATTCTTTCTCTCAATTGAGTGAAACGTGATATTCCAAGCATAGCTCTTTCTATTCTTCTTTGGGAGACCTGAATGGTGTTCTCATCTTGTTTGCGTAGGGCCCAGGTCTCTGAGGCATATGTTAATGCAGGAAGAACAGTGGAATCAAAGAGATGTGCCCGGAGCCAGAGGTTCTTCGTCCTCTTAGCTATTTCTTCGACGTTCTTGAAGGCGTTCCAAGCTTCTCTCTTCCTCCTGCGCAGCTCGGGTGCCAGGTCATTTGTCATGTTGACCTCTCGACCTAGGTAGACATAGCTGTTGCATTCGGAGATGGTCGTTCCATTGAGAGCGAATGGGGCGACAGGAACAAGGCTGTTTCTCATAAACATTGTCTTCGTAAGATTCAGCTGTAATCCTACCTTTCCACACTCACGGTCAAAGTCGGCCAGCATTTGTGCCGCTTGGCTGATGTTTGGTGTTATTAAAACAATATCATCAGCAAAGCGGAGGTGGTGTAATTGCCGACCATCTATCTTCACTCCCATTCCTTCCCATTCCAGTCGTCGCATGATGTTCTCGAGGGTGGCACTGAAGAGTTTCGGTGAAATGGTATCACCCTGCCGCACCCCTCTCTTGACATCAACGATCACTTCTTTGTTGAATGGTGAGATCCTGGTAGTGAATCCGCAATAGAGCTCACGGAGGATCCTGATGTATTGGGCTTGAATGCCCTGATTGGCTAGGGCTTCAATGACCGCTTCCGTCTCAACAGAATCAAAGGCCTTCTTTAAATCAATGAACGTTAAGCAGAGCTGCATCGTGAACTCCCGAGAAACCTCAATGAGCTTGGTTATTGTGTGGATATGGTCGATGGTGCTGAATCCTTTGCGAAACCCGGCTTGCTCGCATGGTTGTCCTTCATCTAGTGTTCTGCCAATCCTATTCAGGATGACTCGAGTGAACAACTTGTAGATGACAGACAATAGGCAGATCGGGTGATAGTTGCCAATGTCATGGATGTCTCCCTTCTTGAACAGTAGTACGGTCCTGCTGGTTTTCCATTGGGACGGAACCTTGCATTCAGACAGGTAGTGAGTGAAGAGCCGAGCCAGTGTATTGATGAGTACTGACGGCAGGTTCTTCAGGTGTTCAGGTCTGACCTTGTCTGGGCTGGGTGCTGTTTGTTTCTTTACCGACGAAATGGCGTGTCGGATTTCGGAGGGGAGAACGTTGGGAACAACATACCCATCCTGTGGAATTTGGTATGTTGGCAAGTGGACATGGCTATCGAAGAGATTTGAGTAGAAGTCATGGATAATCTTCTCCATTGCCATTCTGGAGGATGTGATGGATCCATCAGGACGTCGGAGGGCAGTCATCTTGGTCTTATAGTTGGCGAAGGACAGGCGGGCCTTACGAATACTTTTCCCGGCTTCTGCCGCATCTACCAGTACTTCTGCTCTTCTCTCTTTGAGGTCTTCCTTGATCGCATCTCTGCACTGCTTTGCAAGCTCGGACGTTAGCTTGCGGTTGCCTGAGGCATGCGCCAAACCACGCTGGCGAATTAGCTTAAGAGTTTTCGAAGATAGGCGATTTTTTGTGGCTATCTCTCTCTTGGCGTTCCTCGCACATTCATGGAGGTGCTGAACCAGTCGATCGTATTCCTTGTCAATGTTGTCAACAATGGCATCTTCCCATGTTGCCGCAATAGTACCAAAGAGTTCCCAGTTGGTGGTCATTCTGGGAGTTCTCTTTTTGAACTTTGCAGCCCTTTCTCCCTGCTCTGTGAAGTAGAATTTTGCACGAAGGAGACGGTGGTCCGATCCCGTTCGAAATTTTGGGACAACAGCGACATCAGTCAGGCAAAACCGTCGATTGAATATGATGTGGTCTATTTCGTTGTGGAATCGTCCACCGGGAGACTCCCATGTCCATCGTTTAGATTCTGCCTTCTGGAACTGTGAGTTACCATGGATGGTCTTGGTCGACATGATGAACTCTGACAGTCTCTCACCCTGTTCGTTCCATTCTAGGCCATGGGTCCCGATGTGAAGTTCTTTAGCTGATCTTCTCGGTCCTATCTTGGCATTAAAATCACCCACAATGATCTTGTAGAAGGTGTGGTCTTCTTTATAGAACTTCTCTAGCTCCATGTAGAACTTCTCGATTTCTCTTTCATCATAATGAGATGTTGGTGCGTAGACAACGAAGATAGAAACTGCAGGCAGTGAGCCACATCTATTCAAATGTAAACGTCCGATTCGGGTTGTTAGGCATTCGAATGAATCAAATGAATCAACTGGTCTCATTCACCTGACCCTGTAGAGAACTATATACTATAATTTCCACAACAGGAGCTTTCAGACAGTATTATCAGGAATCTTTATTAAGAAGCAACATTTAATTTAATCTTTAATTGTTAATATTTGCATAATACCAAGAATGGTATTTTCATTTGCATAATACCAAGAATGGTATTTTCAAACATGTCTGATTGCCCACCCCTCCCCCCTTAGTTTCTATATGAAGTTAGTACTTGGGTAGATATATTTGAAGGTTGCAATTATGTGTAGAGGGACAATCTGTCACTGTTTTGCATATGGTAGGTGAGGGTGAGTGAAAAGAAGTGTGTGTGTGTGTGTGTGTGTGTGAAAAATTGATCTGTATGTTGATGAAGATGCCAGAAAACTCATATTTTCTCATCTTTATTCTCTATCATTTTCAGCATACTGGTCTTGTCCTCAAGACAACTACAGTTGCAAGTTGCTAGTTTTCTTTCTTTTATTTAAAAATTTAAAAAAAATGAGGTTCTATGATTTACAATACTGTTTATGATGGTCTCCCAAGCACACAATTCCAATACTACACCTAACACCAGCTGCTCTTGTTATCAAGACTGCCTATATCCAATGGAGCAGAGAATATATCTTTCCATGTTTTATTTTAAAGATGAAGGAAATGTTTTCTAGTAGCTTCTAACCTCAAGTATGTCTTCAAGTCAGAATTGCATTCTAAATCTCATAACCCATTGCAGGCAAGGTACCCTGTTAGGATGATTTAGGATTTACTTAACTGGTTTGAGGTTGGGGTGGAAAAGAATGATGACCTGGAAAAAATGAGATCAGGAAGGGAAAGCACTGGAATGAATGTTGGGCAGACCACAAACAATGTTCAGTGGAGAGAGGATTTAATCACTTCACTTAATCACTTAACTTCCCGTTAGTCATCGATTTGCTTGAGCGGGCACCAGTAACGTCTCCATTTGTCCCTGTCGAGTGCCAGTGTAGCCCAATGGCATCTGTTCGCTCTGGGAACATGAAGAGCCTCCAACCGATCGTTCATGATCTTGATGAAGAAGTCTGACCATCTGGTAGGTGGGCGGCCACACGGTCTTTTGACATCCCGTGGAATCCAGTCAGTAACAGCTCTAGTCCAGAGGTCGTCTTTAAATCTCATTACGTGACCAGCCCATCTGATTTTTGACACCTTGGCAAACGAGACAGCATCCCTGACTCTTGATTGTCGACGGATGTCGGAACTCCGGATTCTTTCTCTCATTTGAGTGAAATGTGATATTCCAAGCATAGCTCTTTCAATTCTTCTTTGGGAGACCTGAATAGCGTTCTCATCCTGTTTGCGTAGGGCCCAGGTCTCTGAGGCATATGTTAATGCAGGAAGAACAGTGGAGTCGAAGAGATGTGCTCATAGCTGGAAGTTCTTCGTCCTCTTAGCTATTTCTTCGACGTTCTTGAAGGCGTTCCAAGCTTCTCTCTTCCTCCTGTGCAGCTCGGGTGCCAGGTCATTTGTCATGTCGACTTCTCGACCTAGGTACACATAGCTGTTGCATTCAGAGATGGTCGTTCCATTGAGAGCAAGTGGGGCATCAGGAACGAGGCTGTTTCTCATAAACATTGTCTTCGTAAGATTCAGCTGTAGTCCTACCTTTCCACACTCACGGTCAAAATCAGCCAGCATTTGTGCCGCTTGGCTGATGTTTGGTGTTATTAAAACAATGTCATCAGCAAAGCGGAGGTGGTGTAGTTGCCGACCATCTATCATCACTCCCATTCCTTCCCATTCCAGTTGTCGCATGATGTTCTCAAGGGTGGCACTGAAGAGTTTCGGTGAAATGGTATCACCTTGCTGAACCCCTCTCTTGACATCAATGATTACTTCTTTGTAGAATGGTGAGATCCTGGTAGTGAATCAGCAATACAGCTCACGAAGGATCTTTATGTATTGAGCTTGAATGCCCTGATTGGCAGGGCTTCAATGACTGCTTCCGTCTCAACAGAATCAAAGGCCTTTTTTGAATCAATGAATGTTAAACAGAGCGGCATCTTGAACTCCTGAGAAACCTCGGTGAGCTTGGTTATCGTGTGGATATGGTCGATAGTGCTGAATCCTTTGCGAAACCCGGCTTGCTCGCATGGTTGTCCTTCATCTAGTGTTCTGCCAATCCTATTTAGGATGACTCGAGTGAACAACTTGTAGATGACAGACAATAGGCAGATCGGGTGATAGTTGCCAATGTCATGGATGTCTCCCTTCTTGAACAGTAGTACGGTCCTGCTGGTTTTCCATTGGGACTGAACCTTGCATTCAGACAGGTAGCATGTGAAGAGCCAAGCCTGTGTATTGATGAGTACTGACTGCAGGTTCTTCAGGTGTTCAGGTCTGACCTTGTCTGGGCCGCGTGCTCTTCATTTCTTTACTGACGAAATGGCGTGTCGGATTTCAGAAGGGAGAACATTGGGAACGACATATCCATCCTGTGGAATTTGGTAGGTCGGCAAGTGCACATGGCTATCGAAGAGATTTGAGTAGAAGTCATGGATAATCTTCTCCATTGCCATTCTGGAGGATGTGATGGATCCATCAGGATGTTGGAGGGCAGTCATCTTGGTCTTGTAGTTGGCAAAGGACAGGCGGGCGTTACGAATACTTTTCCCGGCTTCTGCCGCATCTACTAGCACTTCTGCTCTTCTCTCTTTGAGGTCTTCCTTGATCGCATCTCTGCACTGCTTTGCGAGCTCGGACATTGCAGTTGCCTGAGGCAAGCGCCAAACCACGCTGGTAAATAAGCTCAAGAGTTTTTGAAGACAGGCATTTCTTTGTGGCTCTCTATCTCGGCATTCCTCGCAGAATCATGGAGGTGCTGAACCAGTCGATCATATTCCTTGTCAATGTTGTCAACAATGGCATCTTCCCATGTTGCCACAATAGTACCAAAGAGCTCCCAGTTGGTGGTCGTTCTGGGAGTTCTCTTTTAAAACTTTGCAGCCCTTTCTCCCCGCTCTGTGAAGTAGAATTTTGCACGAAGGAGACGGTGGTCCGATCCTGTTCGGAATTTTGGGACAACAGCGACATCGGTCAGGAAAAACTGTCGATTGAATATGATGTGGTCTATTTCGTTGTGGAATCGTCCACTGGGAGACTCCAATGTCCAACGTTTAGATTCTGCCTTCTGGAACTGTGAGTTACCATGGACGGTCTTGGTCGACATGATGAACTCAGACAGTCTCTCACCCTGTTCGTTCCATTCTAGGCCATGGGTCCTGATATGAAGTTCTTCAGCTGATCTTCTCGGTCCTATCTTGGCATTAAAATCACCCACGATGATCTTGTAGAAGGTGTGGTCTTCTTTATAGAACTTCTCCAGCTCCATGTAGAACTTCTCGACTTCTCTTTCATCATAATGAGATGTTGGTGCATAGACAACGAAGATAGAAACTGCCGGCAGTGAGCCACATCTATTCAAATGTAAACGTCCGATTTGGTTTGTTAGGTATTCGAATGAATCAATGCTCATGGCCAAGTTTGTGTTTACAAGGACACCGACGCCTTCGACACCTCTTTTATCGCATGTTCCGAGGAATAATTCTTCTCCAGTGTCGAAAACGGCATGGTGAGATTCGTGTCTTCTTGTGTCAGTCAGACCAATGATATCGTACTTGATCATTCTCGCTTGTACCATCAGGTCCTCGATGGATGCATCTGATGCTAGCATACGTGCATTGAAAGTACAGACGATCATTTTTGTCTTCCTTCATTGTGGCAGCCTAGTTTGGCCTTGAGATTTTATCGGCCTCTCCTTTCTCATCCTTCTCAGTGCTGCCATGTCGGTGAAGCCTTCAGGGTCAGGTGAATGAGACCCATTGTAGTTACTGGTTTTGGCATATCGAATACACAACGGATAGCTTGCCAGGCTCTTCCGTGCGGGCGGAATACTCTCGGTAGCTTGCCAGTCTTTCCGGAGGGATAGAGGCTTTTGGGGCGACCTCTAATCGCCCTCGTAGGTGTTACCATATTTGAACCCTATCAAATATGGTATGGCAATTCCGGAAGATGGGTATTTAGTGTCTTATGATGTGTCGCGGCCGTGTGGGTCTGGAAAGCGTCCTGGAGTGTGGCGGCAGCTAGGTAGTGGAGGTAGTATAGATAGTGGAAGTCTGCCAGTGGGGTATTTATCTGGTCCCGGTAGGGGTAGGATGGGTCTTCTGTGCGCAATCCGATCCCTGAGTCTCTGGCGGTTGGTGGAAGCAGAGAGGGCAGGGTAGGGTGGGGCTCCTGATTAGAATCCGTTTGTCACCTGTCGTTGGTGGGAGCAAGCAGAGAATCTCTGTCCCTGGGTCCATTGAGCCTGGAATCCAAGGTCTCAGAGAGTTCTACGGGTCTTCAGTCGTGCATGAGTCTCGGCCGGAGCTGCCAAGCGGGTCCGGAAAGCATCCTGGAGTGTGGCAGCAGCTGGGTAGTGGAGGTAGTGTCGGTAGTGGAGGTCTGCCAGTGGGGTATTTATCTGGTCCCGGTAGCGGTAGGGTGGGTCTTCTGTGCGCAATTAATTAATTAATTAATTAATTTTAAAATATAATTTGTTTTTAAAAAATTAGAAACACATTTATTAATTTCATTTTCATGCAGCAGGAATGATCACATTAATATTTACATTGCTGTAAGCAGGGAGATATGATCAGAGAGTTTAAGAGATTAATTCAGAGTACCCAGCAGCTAAATGATTCAAGTCATGAACTTGAACTCAGGGTTTTCTGACTCAAACTTTATTCTTATTACTCCAAAGTTGCATATAGTAGAGGAGTAAATCATAATTCATGTCAAAATTATATCATATTCTTCAACTGCACATTCTGATTTATGGTAGAGAAGTGAAAGAATCTATATTAGGGCATCAAATTTTTGAGTGCTTCAGCTAACTTGCAACATTGCTTTCTGTAAAACTGTTTGGCTGCTTTGCACCTGGGGGAGGGGGGCAGGACCTGGAATGTGAACAGGGTATAACTTCTTTCTAAACCAAGAGTGACAGGATTCAGGTGTATTTACTGTTCCTGAAATGTATTGTCTCAGTAAAGCACCCTGCAGACTTGGGTAAAGGATAACTCAGGATGCGGGTAGATTGCCCATTCCGGGAATGTATTGTCTCAGCAAAGACCCCTGCAGATGTCGTGGGTAATGGATAACTCAAAATGTGGAAGGTCGAGGGAGATTACCTAAGGCTTAATGATTCCGGCTATAACCTTGCTTGTGCTGACAATCGATGTACGTAAATGCTGATCTTTGAATCTATAGGCTAAGGAGTGAGGTACTTGTAAATGGATTGGTTAAGAAAGTATATGTTGTTACAAATCTATTGGCTATGAAATGTGCGGGCCTTGCTGTAACAGCCAGTGAAGGCCTATATAAGACCTCCTTTGAAGAAGCTCGGGGCTCTCTCAGCCACTGCCCACTCTGGGGTATGCTGTGGAGCCCCAGCATGTTGTTCTAAATAAACCCTGTTTGTGCTCCTGCAGGAATTGTGTCTGTCTGGTCTCTCCGCGCCTCCCAGGGCCAGGGGACTCCCAATCCCAACATTTGGAGATCCCATCGATATTTCTGAGGACCTTGCCCCAGGGACGCCAGATTGAGCCATGGGGTAAGTTAAGGTGCTTCTTTCTCTTTCTTTGTTTCTCTGGTACCCTTTCACTTTAGTACTCCATCAGTGGCACTGTTGTGTGTGCGTGTGAGCCTTGTGTCTGACAGATGTGTTCAGAATAGACACGGGCCACATTCCTGGAGGACGCCCCCGAGGCGGATGAGGACCAGGGACGCCTGGAGGCCTCTTTTGTTGTAGCCTCGGAGAGTCTACATCTGGTGTGTCAAAGAAGAAATCATCGACCGCTCTATTACTTCTCTATTCTTCTTTCCTTTCCAAAAGGCCTTGCACTTGCGTCATTCTTTTTCGCAGGTTGGATCACTCTTGTCCTTTTTATCTACTGAGACACCATCTTTGGAATCATGGGACAATCTCCGTCCACTCCTCTCTCACTCACTCTCTCCCACTGGTCAGGGGTCTGCTCTCGTGCTCAGAATCTTTCTCTGATTGTTAAAAAGCCTAAATGGTAGACCCTTTGCTCTTCACGATGGCCGACATTCCAGGTTGGTTGGCCCCCCGAGGGATCGTTCCACTCACCACTTATCTTCCAGGTCAAGGGAGTCATCTACCAGCCTGCTCCCTGGGGACACCCGGACCAGGAGTCTTAGGCGGGAGTCCCGGGCGGGAGAAGGGGCCCCCATTGACTCTGCTCCTCCTTTGCCCCTGAACTCCGAACTCTCTAATGCCACTCCTGGGCCAGCACTGGCCTTTCCCTACTTTCGATCTCTTCACTTGGAAGAACTAAACCCTCCGGAGGTGAAAAATCATGTGCACGCCCTTTGGGCATATTCTGGAGTCCCAGGGTGACGGGTGAGTGTAGTGCGCACCCGTGTGAGAGAGTGGACCAGTCTGAGCGAGTGCAGGAGTGTGATCTGTGCGTGTGTCCATAGTGTGTATTTATTATCTTTCTCCTAATTCTGTTTATTAAGATTGTTCAATATGGGTCAGAATTGATCACTTCTCTGAGATCCACAGGAAAGCTCAGGATCTGGGCTTGATGATCAAGAAAGGTAAGTTTGACACTTATTGCTTATCAGAATGGCCTTCCTTTGGTGTGGATTGGCCCCCATGAGGTTCCTTCTCTCCAAACCTTGTGGCTCGGATAAAGGAGGTAATCTGTGGAAGATCTGCTTTGAAGGTATGCTCCCTTGGAAATCTCTAGGGGGACTGGGGGAGGAATGTGATAACCTCTGTGTGAATGCGTGTGTGTATGAGCACCCTGATAGGTTCTCCTATCGGGCGTGATTTTGTAGCTCCACGACCTGGCACTCTTAAAGTCCCTCTAAAGTCACGGAGCTCGAGTGGGCTGCCTGCGACTCCACGGAGAACATACAGTCAATGGTGGCACTGGCATAGCTGCCGGTCGCAAGTCACAATGCTGAACCACTAAGGCTAAGTTCTCCACCGGCCAGGCAAGCATCTGAATGGTCTCTGCAAAGAGGCACCCCTCCTTTGTCTGTTTTGCGTCACCGTCCACTATGGGAGGGACGGGAGGAAAGCCCACTAGTGAGAAGACTCTGGGAAACTAAAGCAGATCAATTTCCAGGCAGATAGGTCAATTGAAATGCTAATGAAGGCAGTTCAGATGTATGGCAGAAAAAAAAAAAGGGTAAAGGGAGAGAAGCCTCAAGCCAGCAAAAAGTGGGAAAAGTAGAACGCTAAGAAAGGCAGAACTGTTTTTTTTTTAAGGAGCAGAGTTTTAAGACCACAGCACCAGGTTTTGCTTGGCACACAGCTGTGGGTCTGTCCAATGCCAGGCCCTCCCAGGTGGAGATGAGCCTCTGAATAAAGGCCAAAGTGATAGACCTGGGGAGAAGTTTTGCCAAGGATCCCTCCTTTTTTATAGATTATTCCTTGCAATTAGGAAATATGGGAAATTCTACATCAGTACCTAAATATTCTCCTTTGGGTTGCTCCTTAAAACACCGGAAGAGCTTCCAAGTAGGTGGTTTAGATAAGGAATATCTTGTTGACCTCTGTAACACCACGTGGCCTGAGTATAAGTTAGAATATTGGGAAGGATATAGAGTGAATGGCAGTTTGCATTACCAGATCATTTTGCAGTCATATCTTTGCAGGTAACAAAAGAAATAGCAGAGTATCAAAGCAGAGGAGGCAGGAAAATGCAAGATCTTATGATTAACTGTTTGACATTAGAAACAAAGAAGCCTATCCCCATGTCTGATAAGATACTAGCTCCCTGCCTCAGAATTAGTCTTGGCTAAAATATGGTAACATCTTTGTCATAGTTTATTTTGCCGGCTTATATTAACAAAAGCGCTTTCTTGACCCATTTTTTACAAGCGGGAGACTGGCTGGTCAGGTTGGGAAATGGGGAGCAGAGTTCCCAATCAGCTGATAAGGTTTCTTCGCCCTTCCTTTCTCAGTTCATCAGTTTCTCCCTGCCATTTTTTGAAGGGTCAGATTGAGGATCAACTACAGATGTGTGCACATGTACATGTGGTGTTTTAGTCAGTTCATTGTCTTATTTGTCTGTCTATCTGTGTTTGTCTATCTGTCTGTCTATGTGGAACACTCGAGTGTTGGAACCAGGCTGAAATCAGAAGTAGAAATTTTAGAGAAGTTAGTGATATGCAACCCAGTGATTTAAGAAATGCAGTTGTTTTTGGAACCTGTTAGACAAGGGTTAATCCTTATCAGAAAGTTGAGCCTACAGAGAAAGCAGAATTCTCAATCTAAATTTCTTGTTAGAAGAACATTGATGATTATATTATTAACAGTTGAAATCCTTTTTGAACTTAAGAATCTGTGCTATCTAGAAGAGCTTTGGAACTAGAGCCTGAAACTAAACTGAAAGAGTGTTCAGAGAAAGCAAGAACTTATCTTACAAGCCTCAGCTAACTTTTATGAAAAATTTGTAAGAGGCAGTTTCCCTTTTCTCACAGAAACCTAGCTGGTCTTAGATATGCAGATCTCAGGTGCTAGCCAGGCCTGATCTTTGGGATGTAGATTCACAGCACTAGCCAGGCTAGTCTCTGGTATGCAAAGCTCAGATACTTGTCTTTGGAATGTAGATTCCAAGCTCTAGCAGACTGGTCCCAAGTGCTTGTAGCGTGTGAAAGTACTTGTGAAAGATTTAAATATTTTCTTATGCTAATATCAAAGTTTGGTAAAAAATAATCCAAAGGGCTTTTTCTGTTTCTGAAAGCATGTTTGTATTTTCGTGGAATTGTTGAAAGTATCTGGTGTAGAAAGCTCATGATTTTAAAAACTAAGGTACAAGAACTATTGAAATTAAGCCAAAGAAGGTTTTATCATGGTTTATAAAAATGGATTGTTTATAGGTCTTATGCTGTTATGTTAATGTACATATTTGTATCTGCATTGGATTAGAATATTTGACCTAGAAGGAGTTAAAATAACTATGACACATGAAAACAAGTTAAAAAAGTAATGGTTTAGTTTAAACATGAGTTTCTAGAGTTATAAAATTGGTTGCAAAGTTTGTCCTACCAGTGCTCTATATGATCTCTGAGACTCTTGGTAACTAAAATTTCTAGAACTACTAAGAGTTATAAAATGGGTTCACCTCAGATGTCAGCCTTCTGTAATAGTTTCTGAGAATGGAGAATTGCATGGAAAATGTGGGAAATTTTACTAACTATGTTGTTAATCAGCCTGTCTATTGCTTAAAAGTACATGTTATTATTTTGATAATTTTATTTCATGCCAAGCTTTGTCTCCAGGTATCAACCTAGCCCTGACCTGAGAACTTTGTACCTAAGTGTGAAATGCTTTCTGTTTCATGATAATCTATGAGTGTTTTAATCTTTTTGTATATGTGTTTTTACTGGAAATCAGAATTTTAAGATGTCTCTTGGTTAATTTCTAATGTAAAGTGATCTTTTGCCACCTTGTATGAGCTTTAATTGTGAGCATTTTTAAGGCTTTTTGAATATCTATAGAACTGATATAATGCTTTTGAAATAGCACTGCAGAGAACAGTTTTGTCATGTTAAGTGAGATGGTTGGTAACTTGTGTCTAAATCTGGAAGATCACATTGTACATTGTACTACTATAGATGTATGTCATAAGTTAGAAAGGTAATGGATGGAGATATCATCGGGGGAAAAAGGAAAGGGATCCTGTTAAACTGAAGGTGGTTTTGAAATGAGATGAAGGAAAGTTACAGGACAGAATGAATGTTAAGGAATATGCAGAGGGTTTGAGGTTGTTTTTTAAGAAAAGGAACTGATCAAACTGTATTGTTATAAGAAACTTTAAAGTACCTGCAAAATTGTTCTAGTGCCTTTTTGGTAAGCTCTTATGAAAAAGATATCGGACAGATTGTCCAGACTCCTGGTACAGTGCTCTTAGAAAATGGGAAGTCAAGGTTTAAACATGATGATTAAATGGGAAGTCAAGGTTTAAAAATGCTGTTAAATTGTATCCTTTATCGCTACAGATTTAAGCTTCTTTTGACTAGGACCCACAGCAAATGGGTGTATTACACCTCACTGTGAGTAAGGTGAAAAGCTTGCTTTTCTCTTCTTTTGTACCTTCAGATGTTTTTGATGCTTCATGGCACTACGTTGGTTTGCATAAACACAGATAAGTCTTTCCTCTCTGTAATAGGGTCTACCCCTCATGCAGACAGTAAAAACCAGCCATGGGACCCCAAAGTCCTCTTCCAGGGAAACAGACAGGGGATCTATCTAAATGACAGGAGCAGGGACTTAACAGGTACTGTTTCAAGTACCCTACAAACCTCAGGGTGTCCCTAGAGGCATGCTGGCTCGAGAAAAGACTGGAAATCATCACTGTTATGGAGAATGAGGAATCTAGGACTCTGCAATGACTAACTCAGCCTGGGCCTACTCTCAGCATCAAGAAAAAAAGAAACCTGGAACCAGGATTTCTCCCAGTCCTGAAGAAGGGATGGGATGGACTCCTTTCTGCCAGAACATCTCTGTGGAAAATGAGGCCCAAAGCCACATCCAGCTCAAACAGAAGGCTCGAGGCCATCCATCCAGTTCATCGTGGGACATCTTCTGGCCAGGCCTGGGTAAATCTGACGTGCCAGATAAGATTACTGCCATTATTGGTGTGTCTTCTGTCTTTAGTAGACCCCCAGGACTTTGCAGTAAATAATGGGGTATCCCAAATGGAGAGTTCTCGAATCTTGCTGTATTTATGCAAAAGAACAAGCCAGATTTGTTAAGCTATCTTGCAAAGTTTTAAAATGAAGGTGGAGAGAAAACCATGTTTCTGTAACTTGTTTCTTGTAAGAATCAGATTCTAATTCTACAGAGGTGATTGGGTAAATGTGTGAATTGGCCAATGTTGCTTTGGTTTCTGTTACTTTAACTCTTTTTAAGACGTCATCGAGAAATCTCTAACATCCCTGTCCAAGATAGTCCCTCAAAACCTGAGAGGACTCGACCTTCAACCTGTTGTTCCTCAAGAACAGAGGGCTCTGAGCTGATCTGGTGGAGGGATGCTGTTTCTACGCAGACCACACTGAGGTTGTCAAAGACTCTATGGCCAAGCTACAGGAAGGCCTTGAACTACGTTGGAGAGAAAGGGAGGCCTGGGAGAATTGGTTTGAGTCTTGAAAATCCTCCTAATTCTGGGCAACAATACCGGACTCTACCCACTGAGGAAAGCTACTCTTAACCACGGGTCCTTGAATAAGGCACCCATCCCCCCACGATCTCTAGGATTAGAGATGCTCATTAAAAGAAGTGGGGAATGAAAGAATCCATATTAGGGCATCAAATTTTTGAGTGCTTCAGCTAACTTGCAACATTGCTTTCTGTAAAACTGCTTGGCTGCTTTGCACCTGGGGGTCGGGGGCGGGACTTGGAATGTGAACAGGGCATAACTTCTTTCTAAACCAAGAGTGACAGAATTCAGGTGTATTTACTGTTCCTGAAATGTATTGTCTCAGTAAAGCACCCTGCAGACTTGGGTAAAGGATAACTCAGGATGCGGGTAGATTGCCCATTCCGGGAATGTATTGTCTCAGCAAAGACCCCTGCAGATGTCGTGGGTAATGGATAACTCAAAATGTGGATGGTCGAGGGAGATTACCTAAGGCTTAATGATTCCGGCTATAACCTTGTTTGTGCTGACAATCGATGTACGTAAATGCTGATCTTTGAATCTATAGGCTAAGGAGTGAGGTACTTGTAAATGGATTGGTTAAGAAAGTATATGTTGTTACAAATCTATTGGCTATGAAATGTGCGGGCCTTGCTGTAACAGCCAGTGAAGGCCTATATAAGACCTCCTTTGAAGAAGCTCGGGGCTCTCTCAGCCACTGCCCACTCTGGGGTATGCTGTGGAGCCCCAGCATGCTGGTCTAAATAAACCCCGTTTGTACTCCTGCAGGAATTGTGTCTTTCTGGTCTCTCTGCGCCTCCCAGGGCCAGGGGACTCCCGATCCCAACAGAAGATGCCCACTTCTAAAATATCTATTACAGTTTTGCCTCAATCTTCAATAGATCTATCAAATTAATACACCAGAAGATATATTTTCCTTATCTGTACACTATATATTCACATTAGGAAAGATGACAAGAACAAGAGATCTGTGGATTGTTAGCTTGAAATTCAACGAGACAATTATTTTAATTTTTTATTTTTTATTTTTTATTTTTTTTTTTATTTTTATAATTTATTTATTTATTGAATCACTGTGGGAAAAGTTACAGAGCTTTCGGGTTTAGGTCTCAGTCATGTAGATACCGAACACATTTCCCTTTACCAATACTCATTTTTAACCCCGAACCCCAATAGACCCCCACCTCCCACCCCTCCCAATTCTTGTGAGGCAGATGAGTTCTAGTTAATACTCTATCTACTTTGACTAGATAGATTATTTCGATAGAAGATGCACAATTATTGTTTAGAGTTTACGACCCCCCCCCCCCCCCCAATCAGACATGCTGAAACAGCGTTGTGAAATGATTTGCTTTCTACAACTTGGTTTAAGAATAAAATGATGTCGCGCGGCTGCTATCGCGGCCGCGCGGTTTTGAATTTCTGCTATTTTACTTATTGACCCTGGAAGAATTTCTATTAAAAGTTAGCTAGTTAAGAGATTGGTTTCTGTGCCCTGGAGTCGTGGCCGTGCCGGAGAGCCGCTCGTGGGGGGCAGCTGGCGACCTCGGTGGGGCGTGGGGGACGGCCCACAGAGCCCCCCTTCCCATGAGGTCCCCGTCGCTCCCCCCCCGAGCCCGGCTCAAACCTGCTTTCCACAAGGCTCCCGTGCGGCCGCCATCTTTCTTTCCAGAGAGGAGCGGGCGGGCTGGTCAACGCCCTTCCCCCTCAATTTTTTATTTTTTTATCAAGAAAATAGTTTATTTTTAATGAGGAGAAATAAAAGTACTAAATTAAAAATTACATTAAAATATTCTCAAACAAAAACAAAACCACAGGTAAATGAATTTTTTCTGAATTTTCTGCCTCAAATCATATCTGGCTGAGAAGGAAATGGGAATTGTAGCATAAAATGTAATTATTTTGAAGCCAATAAGACACAAGGAAAAGAAGTTAAGTAAGTAAGGCCATTTCCTGGTAGAATAGTAATAAGCAGAAGTAGAAAGTCAATTATTTTGGCAAGAAAAATAGCTTTATACAGAATTTTTTATATTGATTTGTAATGCATAAAAATATACAAGCCATTGTATGTTTCTGAAGAATCCATTGCATTTGAAAATTGAATGGGGATTTTTGCATATAAAAATGGTAAAGGTAAAGGCCCTCCCATTGATCGTCGATTTGCTCGAGCGGGCCCAGTAACGTCTCCATTGGAGAGTGTTGTTGTTACTGTGTCTGGCATATCGAATACTCTCGGTAGCTTGCCGGGCTCTCCGAGAGGGGCGGAGGAATCGAACTCGGGTCGGCCATGTTGGCCGCGTGCAAGGCAAACGCCCTACCTGCTAACCGGATCTGAGAAAATTACCCTCTGTCCTCGCCGCTTGCCTTCAGCTAGCCTTATACTCATTCTATTAGTCTTCCTTTTAAGGAATAGTCAACTGTACAAGGCAATGTCTGCTTGACAGATTTCCTTTTGTTGTGGAGCTCACTCTCCTGTTTTAACCCACTGAGCCTATTTATTTGAAAGTATGAGCAGATTCCAGAGGAAGCACAGATATATTTATTTAACCAGCGACTTGTTTCTTTGGACTTGCCAGTTCAAATGAAGGCATCAGTTCAAGGACTAGAAACATTGGGTGGTAATGTCTGCTTGGGAAAGGGTTTTTTTTTTTTGTTTTAATTAAAATTTCAGTTTTAGTAGCATGATTTCAATAGTGTTAAGGTTTATGGTTTTCATGCAAAAATACCTTTGCCACCCAGTTCAGATAGAGAAGGGAGCACCAAATAAAGTATGTTTGGAGGATCCTCCCAGGAGGGGAGATGCATGTCGAAAGTAGACTATGGACTGAACATGTTTGCCACTCAATGCCTCTTTTGCAGACCACAACACCCAAAAGGAAAGAGAGAACACAGGGGATTGCCCTGCCACAGAGACAGGGGGGATGGGGGGATGGGGGTGGGAGGGATATTATCCATGGTGGTGGAAAATGGGCACTGGTGGAGGGATGGGTATCTGATCATTGTATAATTGAAACCAAAGCACAAAAAATTGTAAATCTACAACTTAAAAAAAATAAAATAAAATAAAGGGAAAAAAAATACCTTTGCCACCAATGGAGTGCGTAAGACCCGCCACTAATCCTCTCGGGTCACTTTCAGTAGACTGCTTCCTTTCCTTGAACCCAATTTTGGGGGAAAATATTGAATGACAGGTAATGTAATAATGCCAGCAAATACTTGGCAGAATGGAAAATGCTGTAGATCTAATTCCCTATGTGCATGGCCAGGTTATGGTTAATATATTTTTGTGTGTGAGGTCAGATAGTAATAATACAAAAATGCTCTCCAATGTTCATGTTTGCTAGTTTTTGTTGTTTATATTTATTACTATTATTTACTATTATTATTATTGGTTAGGGTTGTTAGGGTGTGGATCGAAATCTCCCTTTAACGACAAAGAGACTCAAGAGACTGCAAACAGCAAGCAGGGTTTATTGTAAGACTGGCTAGCCAGGGTCCCACCGCCTACATAGACACGCAGGTCTGGCAGGTTGGGTAAAGACCCCGAGCTTCTCCAAAGATCTTATATAGCCTTCACCGACCGTGACAGCAGAGCCCGCGCATTTCATGATACTTTCCTAACCAATCCAATTAAGGGTACATCACTTCTTAGCCTATAGTTTAAAGATCAGCATTTTGTGTCAGTGCTTAGGAACTGACAGGTTTTTAGGGCAGTCCTAGGTCTTGCAACATGGGTCTTGTGAGAGACATCTGGTTATCTGGTCTGAGCCCCACCCTTCAAGTATCTGTATCTGAATTCCTTGCTCAGGGGCAGAAAAACCAGTTATTTTGCAGTGCAGGCTCCTGTAAAGCGGCTCTGAAAAAGCTTTTCTAGACCTATTCCTTGAAAAACCAGTTATTTTGCAATGCAGGTTCCTATTAAGCTGAGCTAAATTAATTCTGGTGATGGTCCATTTTGTGAGGTGTCCCTCACAGGGTACCACTCTTAGATGTGCTCAGGGCTTACTTTTGATTCTGCACTCAGGAATCACTCCTGGTGGACTTTGGGGGGTCTACATGGAAAGCTACAGATTAAACACAAGTAAGAAGTGGGCAAGGCAAATACTGTGCTAGCTTTCTAGCCCCTCTGTTGTGTTTTAAAGAGTTAGCATAGGTCTTTGGTTTTGCTTTTGAAGGACACTTTATGAATGAATGGAATTTTAATTGTGTATATGGGCAGGATAATAGATTTCTGTTCAAAATCAAGGAGTTTTCATTTCTAAGAAAGATACTTATTGATAATTAAAAATGCACGTCAATTGTTAAAATTCCTTTTCTTCCTAAAATGGTGTGATCTATTAGTTTGAACATATGTAATGCCAATATTCGACTGTTTTGACATGAAAAAGGCAATTTTACATAGCTAATTGAAGATACACTTGGCTTAAATTCAATACTTTAACAAATATTTAAGTACCTTCCAAGGCACTAGGCTAGGTGATAGAGTTATGAGGATGAACATTTAGTCCTAATCTTCTCTGCACGAACCCCTGCTTTGACAGGATGATGAGAGTTATTGGGTAAATTAAAAATAAGAGAACCAAATTCACTAGAAAAATCAGAAAAATCTTCCCTCAGGAATGAAAGCTACTGCTAAGATAAAGGGAAAGGGTTAGATGAGTAGGACAAAGGAGAAGAGATTTCAGGGAGAGAGCATCAGTTTGTGGGTGTGAGAGCAATAGGGTGGGAATGTGTGACATGATGGAAAAACTGAGCGACATTCAGTACTCCATGGTAGTGTAGAGTTGTGATGCTGAAGGAAAGAAGCTCAACGATGGAGAATAGGAGAATGTGTTAATTCTGTGACAGAGGAGTACCTCTTAAATGAGCAACTAATGACTAGGAAGTGACATGACTTAATTGTCCTGTACAAAAAGAACTACTTACT
Source organism: Sorex fumeus (assembly GCF_029834395.1). Taxonomy (NCBI): domain Eukaryota; kingdom Metazoa; phylum Chordata; class Mammalia; order Eulipotyphla; family Soricidae; genus Sorex; species Sorex fumeus. The sequence continues at coordinate 1,400,819 of NW_026606092.1, forward strand.
GCTTAGTGAAGAACTGACCTAGAATCTAGGAAATCTCTTTAGGCTATTCCTGGAATTTGGGCCATAAAAATGGTGGCTTGTGTTGAGATTGAGAGTGGAATGTGGAAAATTCTGTGAGCTGTTCAGGGGCAGATCCTGGTGACTGGGGAATGACCAAGAGATGGGAGAGCATTGCAGTCTCCAAATGCATGTAGATCTGCTTCTGAGACACTGGAATCTTAACTGGCTCCACCATCTGGTTCCCTTCTTTAAAGACCCTGGGATCTGCATTATTAATTTGCCTGCAGGTTCTGCTCACAAACATCTTCTGAATCCTAGTTTAAAAACTCCCTAAGGTTTTGTGTGATATAACAGTAATTTTTTGGCTTTAGCAATTCAAAATGGTGTGTAGAGAGTTTAATACTGTGAAATACTAAAAGAATAAAAAAAAGATAGATATGCATTTCAGTCTTTAGTCCAGTCCTATGGATGCAATATGACTTTGTTGGATTTTAAGTAGTTCTGTTCTGCTTGGGCACAGCCGAACTGAATTCAGTAAAGATGGGTAAGCAGAGATTCCTTTAGGAAAAATATCTGAACTTTTATTTCACAACTGCTCAACTGCCACATAATGATAAATGTTTAATTCATCAGGGAGATATGAAAATTCTAAATTGGTGTATACCAATAGCATACTTTAAAATAATATAAAATAAAAAACCCCTACAAGACAATAAAACTATAGCACTGTCCTCCCATTATTCATTGACTTGCTCGAGTGAGCACCAGTAACGTCTCCATTGTGAGACTTGTTGCTACTGTTTTTGGCATATCAAATACATCACAGGGAGCTTGCCAGGCTCTGCCATGAGGGCGTGATACTCTTGGTAGCTTGCTGGGCTCTCTGAGAGGGATGGAGGAATCAAACCTGGGTTGGCCTTGTGCAAAGCTGTTGGAATACAAGGAGCTTAGGTTTATGCAGTTGCACCAATCACAGTGCTCCCGAGTCACTCCCATTCCTTTGTTTGTCTCTAACCACTTCATTGTGCTCTCTTCCCCAACTAGTTAGTCAGCTTTTCCCCTAATCTGTTAATTTGTAAGGTCAGGTAAGACACTGAACTTGTATTGTAAGTTAATATTGCCTTCCTGCTCTCCTTATGACTTTTGAATAGTGTACTTTAATGCAATGTCCTTTTTGTATAGATACAGGAAGATAATTAATATTATGCTTTGTAACTTAGGATTTAATTGGCTTTGAATATTGTTCACTCCCAGGCATATGCTTTCTCAACTTAAGCCTCAGTTACCCTCACTTTTTAGCGCCCCCCAAAGCAGGGTCCTGATGAGGGACTGGATGGAACCAGGGCAAGCAGGCTAGGTGCTACCCTGGCATTGAGATGGGCCAGGCCAAAGCACCACGATTCTTTTTTTCCCCCTTTTCTTATATTTATTTATTGTATCACTGTGGGAAAAGTTACAACGCTTTCAGGTTTAAGTCTCGGTCCTACAATGATCAAACACCTTCACCAGTATTTATTTATTTATTTATTTATTTGCTCGAGCGGGCCCAGTAACGTCTCCATTGGAGACTTTGTTGTTACTGTGTCTGGCATATCGAATACTCTCGGTAGCTTGCCGGGCTCTCCGAGAGGGGCCGAGGAATCGAACTCGGGTCGGCCATGTTGGCCGCTTGTAAGGCGATCGCCCTACCCGCTGTGCTATATTCACCACCAAGAACCCCAATATACCACCCTTCCACCCCTCCCAATGCCTGTGAGGCAGATGATTTCTACTTAACTCTCTCTACTTTGATTGCATTCATTATTTCGACAAAAGATGCAACATTATTGCTTAGAATTTCCCCCCAACAATCAGAATTGCTGAAAAGGCATTGTGAAATAATTTGATTTCTATAGCTGGTTATGAGAACCATATAATGTGACGCGGCTGCAATAGCAGCCGCGCGATTTTGTATTTCTGATACTTTACTAGGTAAGTCTGGGGGGATTTCTGCAAAGAGCCAGATAATTACGAGATTGGTTTCTGTGCGTCTGGTGTTATGGCTATGCCGGAGGGCCGCTGAGCACCATGATTCTTAACTATCAGTTAGGAGTTTGATCATAGACAAATGCTGTTATGGTCCAAAAGTAACAGTGAGACTAGGACCCTGCTAGGGTTAGAAAAGACTGTCTGGCCTGAGCACTGTAGTCTGCGCTCGAGATGTCCCTAGGAGAGCAATTCTATAAGCTTAAAGTATTTCTTACTGTTTCCATACAAAATGATTTATATTATGTATGCTTAAATGTTGGTTGGACAAGGAGAGGAGAAACGCACCCAGGGAATTCCATTCTAGGGTGGGTTGATCTGCTAAACGAGAATCTGTCCTAGAAGCAGCTTTCCCATGTGTCCTAACTAGTTTGGACATTTTTCCCTCTCGAAGTGCCTTCAGTAAATAATTTCAGTATATAGTAAGAGGCAGCTTTCCTTTTCTCATAGAAACCTAGCTGGTCTTAGATATGCAGATCTCAGGTGCTAGCCAGGCTTGATCTTTGGGATGTAGATTCCAGGCTCTAGGCAGGCTAGTCTTTGGGATGCAAAGCTCAGATACTTATCTTTGGCATGTAGATTCCAAGCTCTAGCAGACTGGTCTTTGGGATACAAATCCAAGTGCTTGTAGCTTGTGAAAGTGCTTGTGAAAAGTTTCAGTCTTGGTTTTGTATCTTCTTTCTGGAGGCCAAAATTACTGGCCTGCAGGTGTAAAGAAACAATGTATGTTTTGCTACTTCAATGTTCTTTCTGTAACTCCTTTTGATGACATCACCGTATTGTGCCCTTTAGAGGTACAATGATCTATATAAGGAGATTTTCGGGGCTCTCTGGGGGAACACGTGTTTGAGAGAACTGAGAGAATGGGGAACACAGGCCTGAGAGTACCTGGAGAACACATGCTTGAGAGATCCTGGGCCCTTCATGACATTCTTGTAGGCAGGTAGACAGGGAAGACCCCCTCCAGAAGCAATGACAAAAGCCAGCCCTGCAGAAAATAGGAAAACAGGAACTAAAGCTTAATAAGACCCTCACCTGGCTCCAGCAACAGACCCAAAGAAGCTCCTGCAGCAACAAAAGGCCAGGAAAGGAATTTCAAAGAAGACTATCACCACTCCCATACTCCCTGGTAACCTCCTTAGCAATGGACTTTTACCTGGGAAGAAGCCCCACGTGGGCGCAGTTTGGAGAAACCTTATAAAGGCCACCTTGAACAAAGGAAGGTTGCGCATATGCTGCCTGAGCCCATGTATGCTTACGCCCATGTGGTTGAGCACATGTGGTACCCGAGCGCATGTGTCGCCCGCATCTCCCCTCTGGAGATGTGTACTTTCATGCTTTCATCTCTCTCTCTCTCTCTCTCTCTCTCTCTCTCTCTCTCTCTCTCCTCTCTCTCTCTCTCTCCCCCTCCCTCTCCAAAAATCCTTCAAACAAAATCTATTTGTTTCACTGCTTGTCTACTTCTGAAATTCCTTTCTGCGAGGTGAGACAAGAACCCAGTAACCCTGGTCCCGGGTGGCAGAGGCGGGTGGGGAGAAAGTGACCTTCTTTCTCCTCCCCGTGATGTAGGCAGGTAGATAGGGAAAGGCTCTTTGCAATGAAACGAAGTTTCATGGAAGAAGAATTCTAGGAATGACCCACCTTGTGGATACAGAAAACAAAGGCCTGATAAGAACATCCGAAGACCCTCAGGATATAGGCCTCCCCATAAAATTTCTCTTTTTGGACCTCCCTGGTAACCTCCTTAGCAACGGACTTTTACCTGGAAAGAAGCCCCACGTGGGGGCAGGCTGGAGAAACCCTATAAAGGCCACCTGGAACAAAGGAAGAGCGAACATATGCTGCCTGGGCCCATGTGCTGCTTACGCCCACGTGGCTGAGCACATGTGGTGTCCGAGCACATGTGTCCTCCGCATCTCCCCTCTTGAGATGTGTACTTTCATGCTTTCGTGTCTAACTTTACTCTCTCTCTCTCTCTCTCTCTGCCCCTCCCTCTCCAAAAATCCTCCAAATAAAATCTATTTGTTTCACTGCTACTCCTGAAATCCTTTCTGTGAGGCGAGACAAGAACCCAGTAACCCTGGGTCCCGGGTGGCAGAGGCGGGTGGGGAGAAAGTGACCAAGTTTCTCCTCCCTGCTTCACATAAGTCACCCGTGGGGCCCACTGACATCAACATAAGTTTTTTCCTTGTAATAAACTGCAACTAAGACCAACCAGCCTAGCCCTTGTTTCCTTCCTTTGCCTGCCCATCGCCATCGACCTCCCTGGAGTGGGGAAATGGCCTGAGACTACCGGACACAGGCCGTGGGAGAGATAGACCTCCGCCACTGCGGCCCTTTTTGTGTTTACACACAAGGAAAATGCCCTACCTGCTGTGCTGTTGGGATCGGGAGTCCCCTGGCCCTGGGAGGCGGGGAGACCAGACAGACACAATTCCTGCAGGAGTACAAATGAGGTTTATTTAGACCAGCATGCTGGGGCTCCACAGCATACCCCAGAGTGGGCAGTGGCTGAGAGCCCCAAGCTTCTTCAAAGGGTGTCTTATATAGGCCTTCATCAACCGTTACAACAAAGCCCGCGCATTTCATAGCCAATAGATTTTGTAACAACTTATACTTTCTTAACCAATCCATTTAAAAGTACCTCACTCCTTAGCCTATAGATTCAAAGATCAGCATTTACGTACATCGATTGTCAGCACAAGTAAGGTTATAGCCGGAATCATTAAGCCTTAGGTAATCTTCCTCGACCATCCACATTTTGAGTTATCCATTACCCACAACATCTGCAGGGGTCTTTGCTGAGACAATACATTCCCAGAATGGGCAATCTACCCGCATCCTGAGTTATCCTTTACCCAAGTCTGCAGGGTGCTTTACTGAGACAATACATTTCAGGAACAGTAAATACACCTGAATTCTGTCACTCTTGGTTTAGAAAGAAGTTATGCCCTGTTCACTTTCCAAGTCCCCTCCCCCCCCCCACCCCCATTCCCTGTCCGAGGTGCAAAGCAGCCAAGCATGTTGCAAGTTAGCTGAACCACGCAAAAATTTGATGCCCTAATATGGATTCTTTCAGTGCTCTCGCTTCAGTCCCTGCTATAACTTTTTTTTAGCCCACGTGCATATAACCACCGATAATTTAATAAAATTCTATTAAAAATCTTAAAGCTTTCCTTTTTAACTTGAAAACTTTATTAAAATTTTTAAACTAACCAAAATAAGTAAAAGAACCCCAAGAGGTCAATATATTCCTGCAAAATGATGAGGTGGAGGATTAGGTCTCCTTACAAGACCTATTGTGTCACACATGATATTCAGCAAATGTGGTATTGGGGAATGCATAGATAAACCAGTCTGTAAGGGCAAAACTGATGCTATGACAGGTTGGCAGAAATGAGAAAAATCAGGTAGACCTCATGTTCAGTTCCTGGAACTGAAACAGTTTCAGTTTCCCAGAAATCAGGCATGTGTAACTAGCCAACCTGAACCCACCTGGAAAGTTCCTTGGCCCAGCAAGTGGGCTCAGTCAATCACAATGTGCTAGAAACGTAGAGAATGTAAACATAAATTGTTAATAGAAATTATTGCTTAACTGTTGCCTAACCACTGTTGCCTGACCACTGTTACCACAGTGCTTGCATTAATTTTATTTATTTATTTAATTTATTTATTTTTGCATTATTTTGGAAACTTTGAAACCTATATAAACTGCTTGCTACTTGGAGTCAGGTTTGCTATCAAGATATCACTCCGTTGGTGAGATACTAGACCCCAGTTAACTGGAATAAAACTTCTTTTGCTTTTGCATTATCTTGTTTGCACTTATGTCCGTCTCGCCACTTGGGAACCCCTAGTCCCGGGCTTAACAAGTCAATGTAAAAGAATGGAAATCAGAGACAAATCCTTCTGTGTATGAAAAACTATAGAAGAAATGGGAAACCAGATAAATGATACAAAAGAAAACATTCAAAAGAAGATATTGAAAAAATGGTCAGTCAATAGAAAAAGTGGGTTTGTATGCAAAACTCAATTTAAAAAAGATTAAGGTTAAAAAGTTTCAAATTTTTAGAAGTAAATATTGGAGAATGTCTTTGTACTTTGAAATGAAAATGTAAGGGCAAAACTGATGCCATGACAGGTGGCAGAAATCATCAAAATCAGCTAGGCCTCAGGTTCAGTTCCTGGAACTGAAACAGTCTCGGTTTCCCAGCATTGAAACAAATGTGTAACTAGCCAACCTGAACCAACCTGGGAAAGTTCCTGGGCCCAACAAGTGGGCTCAATCAATCACTATGCCTCCTCCAGTCAAAATGCCCCAGAAACTGTCTTTTGTTAACACTAAAGACTGAGTAGCTTCTGTAACCATGAACTGTTACTGGAAACTATTGTTTAACTACTGCCTGACCACTGTCACCCTAGACACTTGCCAAAACACCTTTGTTTGTTAACTAAGATTTCTTTCTGAAACAATAAGCCATGTCCTGCAAACTCTATATAAACTGCTTGCTGCCTGAAGTTGGGGTGGCTATCAAGAGACCACTCTGTGGGTGAGATAGTTGACCCCAGTATATGGAATAAAACTGGATAATGCTTTTGCATTATCGTACTAATATCTCTGTATGTCTCCCTGCTACAGAAAGAGCTTTAAAACAAGATGTAAAGGACATAGATAATCAAGAAAAGACTGATACAAACAAGTGAATGACAAAAATAGTTCATCAAAAACATAAAAATGGCATAAAATGATAAGCCATAATTCAGGACAAGATAAATTTAATTTTATACAATTTATAAATCTTAATTTTCAGAATACAATATTTCTATAAAATTATTAAAGTTAATAAGAAAATAAACATACATGACCCAACCCATCTGATATTCCTAGAAGTATCTATGGTAGATAGAACCCTGCAGATAAATACTAGTGCCAGGGCTTTAGTTTTTTAGCAAAACTCTGTCCTCCTCAGAAAATGAATTCTTATAAATAACTTGTGGACTTTAATAGAGATTGAGAATTAACTGTGAGTCACTCGTGAGTATGAGCACAATGAAGAAGAGACTACATATCTGCCATTTCTGTTATTTTCTTTCTGAGAAGTATGGTTCTGTGGGTGGTGGTAGGTATTTTTTCATGGATGCTATAGCAGAAGTCTCAGTGTCACTTTCCAAAATTTGGGGTGTTGAGAGGCAGAAGATAGTGGCTCAGACAGCTTCAGAGGTGCTAGCTATGTTCCTTCAGTTCAGTAGTTAAGGTGAAGCCTACTCAACTTCTCAACTTCTGGATGTGACAGCTGTGATTCTTTTGGTGGATCATCTTTGTAGCCCTGTTCTGGGAGCTGTTCCTGGAGGCTCCCAGTCAGTTCAGGTCAGCTGGGAAGCAAATATGAAGAAGGAACTATGTGTTAAGAGATTTACTGGGGGACATGTCTATGAAGAACCAGGGGAGGGGCAGCAGGAGTGGTCTGGAGAAGTTACAACATCATAGCTGGAGGGAAGGAGGGAAGACTGGGTAAAAAGAATCTGGGGATGGAGCACAGCTCTGAGAAAGTCCTGGCCAGGCAACAGGGAGGAGGAGTGAAGACTGTTTATTAAAGGACCCTTCGTACTGGACAGGATGAATCTGTCCCTGAGTCTTCCCTCTGCCCAGTTAGAGGCTGAGAGTGACCTCGCTAGTCTGTGACCTTGTGTGGATTCTGTGGGAGCCCCAAGAGCAGTAGCTGGAGCTGTTAGCCAATTCCCATCTTGAGGAGCTACTTTTTTCAAGAAAGATCTGAGCATCACACTCCCATGTGGACTTTCTTAGCCTGTAGGCTTTCCCTGTCTTTCCAATGACATATACATCATATGCATGTACATAATAGAAAACATTTTATATATTAAATATATATTTTAGATATAAAATAAATTTCCCCTGTATTTTATATAGTACACAGATATTTTAGAGCATCTAAATTCTGTTTTAAATCTCTCACTGCTGATACCTGTTGGGATAGTTTCTTTCATCTGATGTTTTCCCCTGATCAATATAATCCCCAATCTCTTCCATATACCAGAATCTGGCATATGGAAGATGATCTATACATATATATATGTATTTTTTTTCCTTTTTGGGTCACATCTAGTGATGCACAGGGGTTACTCCTGGCTATTCACTCAGGAATTACTCCCAGAGGGGACCATATGGGATAATGGGAATCGAACCCATGTCAACTGCGTGCAAGGCAAATGCCCTACCTGCTGTGCTATCACTCCAGCCCTTCAATACATATGTTTTTGCATAAATGAATTTAAGCGAAGAGGCTAAGGGTCTTTGAAAAACAATATACTTAATATTTAATTGCAATTGTTTGCACTCTTGCAAAAATCCTTTTTAGCAAAATCAGAGAGATGGGTGGAAGCAGCTTCAGGGGTAATGGGAAGGAACAGAAGAGGAGAAAAGTTGGCAAGAGGGCAGTAACTCAGTTCCCACATGGGGTGGCGCTATACCGAGGCAACAGCAGGGTCCTGATATAGGGGTCCAGGTTGTGGCTGATTGTGAATGAACTTCGTTCCTGGTTCAAGTTGCTACTGATTTCATGGTGGAGGTGATGAAAGAAAAAAAAATATACGGAGAGGTCACCCTATGATGGGTAGGTGGCAGAGGCTGATTTTTGACTTTTCTGTAAAATTATGAATTCCAAGTATATCTATATATCTCTTCCTCTGGTATTAAAAATGCCCAACTAAGGTCAGCACCTCCTTTTCTCTCAGGGCCTCTTTAGGGATCTGTAGTACTTTGTTAAAGCTGAGCAGCCCCTTGAAGTGGAAGAATTAGGGCAACCCCTCAATCCAGTCTACCTATAGAGAAGTTTATTTTGTTTATAAAGCACTGTTCATCGATTTGCTCAAGCGGGCACCAGTAACGTCTCCATTGTGAGACTTGTGTTAATGTTTTTAGCATAATGAATACTCCATGGGGGAGCTTGCCAGGCTCTGCTGTGAGGGCGTGATACTCTTGGTAGCTTGCCGGGCTCTCTGAGAGGGATAGAGGAATCGAACCTAGGTTGGCTGCGTGCAAGGCAAATGCCCTAACTGCTGTGCTATTGCTCCAGCCCATTGTTTATAAAGCCTCTGCTTTTCCTGAAAACTAGGTTTCTGAAACATAGACATCAACTCTCAAATTTCTCAATGACAATGAGTATAATAAAGAAAAATGGCTTTTGAAAGAGGAAATATCAATGAAGTTCTGCTGAAAAAATTCCAATAAAGAAGAATAAAAAAATTTAGTTTATTACTTCTCTTACACAGATTTTGCTTCAATAAACTGCAGGAGGTTTTGGTGGAAATGATCACTTGTCTAGATCACAAACACTTAAGAACAAAAGCAGCATTCTTCATCTCCCAAGCTGTGCTGATCTTCTCCGCCATCCAGGTCAGTTTATCCGCTGGTACTTGAACCTGGGACTTGGATTTCTCCCTGCAAGCCCCCCAGGCATCCTCTCAAATGCTGGGAGAAAAGCAGCCCTGAGCCTCTGCCTCTTCCTCTTCGTCTCCCAAGCTGTGCTGATCTTCTCCACCATCCAGGTCAGTTTATCTGCCGCTACTCAAATTTGGGACTTGGATTTCTCCCTGCAACCCCTCAGGTGTCCTCTCGGACACTGGGAGAAAAGCAGCCTTGAATCTAACTCTTCATCTTCGTCTCCCAAGCTGTGCTGATCTTCTCCACCACCCAGTCTTTACCCTCCCCCCACACACACCAGGTTTCCATCAGGGAGGGGCCTCTTCAGAAGTGGGCGTGGCTTCTGTAAAAGTGGGCGCGGCCTAATTATCAGCAGGCCAATGCTCACGTGGCCGCAGGTAATTACCCATATCAAGGAACCCAGTCCCACACCAACATGAAGAAACAATGCAAATTCCCACCACATGGGGAGGACAAGGAAAAGAATCCAGAAGCCTCTGTAGATACTGCTCACCTAAGGGACCTCTCTGACAAAGAATTTAGATATGAAGTCAGGAAGATGTTCAATCAACTCAATGAAACAGTCAGACAGATAACCAGTAACATGACAGAAAAAATCGAAAAATTACGGGAAGAAATGAGATCAGAAATGTCATGAATGAAAGATTCCATAGATGAAATAAAAAACTCAGTCTGTGCCCTCAACAATGGGATGACTGCAGCTGAAGACGGAATCAGTGAGCTGGAAGATCAGCTGCGGCAAGACAATAGGCAACAACAAACAATGGCAAAGGACTTCAAAATAACTCTAGAGAGTATCAGAATCCTAAGAGATGATTCCAAGGGGAACAACATTAGAGTCATTGGAGTACCAGAAGCACAGGGAAACAATCCCAATGTGAAAAACACGGTTAAACAAATCATTGATGAAAAATTCCCTGAGCTCCACAATGCAGCCATTCAGGTTCAAGGAGCCCGAAGGGTGCCAGCTAAAAGAGACCCTAACAAAAACACTCCAAGACTTTTCATAGTTAGAATGATCGATGCTGCTGATAGAGACACAATTCTGCAAGCAACAAGGTCAAAGAAGGAAATCACATACAAAGGAGCACCCCTTCGATTCACAGCAGTCCTATCAGAGGGTTTCCCAAAGGCAATGGCGGGATATAGTGAAAAAGCTCACTGAAATGAATGCTTCACCAAGAATACTCTATCCAGCTAAACTCTCACTCAAAATCGAAGGAATGGTACACTATTTTCTAGAAAAACAGCAGCTCAGGAACTTCATAGACTCAAAACCAAACCTAAAACAAGGGCTAAAGGCGCTACCATAAGACAAGATGAACCCGACAAGCACAACAGACCCTTAAAAAGAGATGACACAAAATCCCATAACAATAATTTCTCTCAATGTCAACGGTCTAAATTCACCAACTAAGAGACACAGAGTGGCAAAATGGATTCAGAAACAGAACCCAACATTCTTTTGCCTACAAGGAACTCATCTCAACAGTCAGAGCAAACAAAGACTCAAAGTCAAAGGATGGAAAACAATCCTGCAAGAAAACAGCTCCCTCAAAAAAGCTGGGGTGGCCATACTAGTATCTGAAAACACTAATTTCAGGTTGAAAAAGATTAGAAGGGACAGCAAAGGCTATTTTCTCTTCATCAAGGGATACAGACAACAGGAAGAAATCATGCTTTTAAATGTATGCACACCTAATGTGGGAACAGCTAAATACTTAAAAATAACTGCTAACAGATTTTAAGGAGAACATTGCTAGCAACACAATAGTAGCTGGAGATTTCAACATCACCTTATCACCTCTGGATAGATCAACAGGAACAAAATTCAACAAGGAAACATTGGCTTTGAAAGAAGAAATAGAAGAGAAGAAATAGAGACATTGGCTTTGAAAGAAGAAATAGAAGAGAAGAAATAGAAGACCTTTACAAGGCTTTACATGCCAAAAAGAAAGAATACCCATTCTTCTCCAGTGGGCAGTGAATATTTTTCAAAATAGACCATGTGATAGGCACAAAACATACCTCAGTAGAATCAGGAAGATAGAAATAGTATCAACAATCTTTTCAGACCATGATGCACTGAGAATAGAAGTGAATCACGCACAGACAAGGAGAACTAAATCAAACACTCAGAAGTTAAACAACTCAATGCTGAACAATGAGTGGATCAGGAAGAAAGTCAAGGACAAAATCAAAAGATACTTGGAAACAAATGAGAATGAAGATACAAGCTACAAGAACTTATGGGATGCAGCTAAAGGTGTATTAAGGAGAAAATTTATAGCTCTGAAAGCATATCTCAGGACGGAAGAAAGGATGCAAATAAACAACCTGACTTCACAGCTCAAGACCTTAGAAAAGGATCAACAGAAGGAGCCCAAATCAGGCAGAAGGAAAGAGATCATAAAACTTAGAGCAGAAATCAACGAAATCAAAATCAAAGAAACAATCCAAAAGATCAATGAAACCAAGAGCTGGTTCTTCGAGAAAATAACTAAGATAGATACACCACTAGCAACACTCACAAATAAACAGAGAGAGAGAACCCTAATAAATAAAATCAGAAATAATAATAGGGATATCACAACAGAAACCAAAGGAATCCAAAGGATCATCAGAGACTACTTTGAAAGTCTGTATGCCATGAAACAAGAGAACCAAGAAGAAATGGATAAATTCCTGAATTCCTAAAATCCCCCAAAGCTGAATCAAGAAGATATAGAGTACCTGAATAGACCTATTAACATCAAAGAAATTGAAAATGTAATAAAAAGTCTTCCCAAAAACAAGAACCCAGTTCCAGATGGATTCACTAGCGAATTTTTCCAAACATATAAAGAGGACCGACTGCCAGTCCTTCTGAAGCTTTTCCAGGAAATTGAAAAAACAGAAACTCTCCCAAACAGTTTCTATGAAGCCCATATCTTCCTAATACCAAAAGAAAACAAAGACACCACAAGAAAAGAAAACTACAGGCCGATATCCCTGATGAGCACGTATGCGAAGATTCTCAACAAAATACTAGCAAATAGAATTCAATTACTCATGAAAAAGATCATACACCATGATCAAGTGGGATTCATCACAGGGATGCAATGATGGCTTAACATTCAGAAATCAATCAACATAATCCATCACATCAACAAAAGAAAAGATAAAAATCATATGATCATATCAATAGATTCAGAGAAAGCATTTGACAAGTTCTAGCACCCGTTCATGATTAAAACCTTCGTCAAAATGTGGATAGAGGGGACTTTCCTCAATATAGTTAAAGCCATCTACCACAAGCGTACAGCAAGCATCATCCTCAAAGGGGGAAAAACTGAGAGCCTTTCCCCTAAGATCAGGAACGAGAAAAGGATGTCCACTCTCTCCACTACTGTTTAATATAGTACTGGAAGGACTTGAATAGCGATTAGGCAAGAAAAAGATATTAAGGGCATTCACGTAGGAAAGGAAGAAATCAAACTCTCTCTATTTGCAGATGATATGATACTATACTTAGGGAACCCTAAAGCCTCTACCAAGAAACTCCTAGAAACAATGGACTTGTATAGTAACGTTGCAAACTATAAAATCAATACCCTAAAGTCCATGGCTTTCCTATACACAAATAGTGAAAGAGAAGAAAGTGATATGAAGAAAACAATCCCGTTCACAATTGTGCCCTAGAAAATCAAGTTTCTAGGAATCAGCTTAACTAAGGAAGTAAAGGAGCTGTACAAAGAAAACTATAAAACTCTACTTCAGGAAATAAAAGAGGACACGAGGAAATGGAAAAATATCCCCTGTTAATGGATGGGGAGAATTAACATTGTGAAAATGGCAATACTTCCCAAAGCACTGTACAAAATCAATGCGATCCCTATTACGATACCCATGACATTTTTCAAAGAAATGGAGCAAACACTCCTGAAATTTATATGGAACAATAAGACCCCCAAGAATAGCTAAAGTAATTCTTCGGAAAAAGAAAATGGGAGGAATCAACCTCCCTAACTTTGAAATCTACTACATAGCAGTAATAATTAAAACACCATGGTACTGGAACAAAGGCAGAGCTGCAGAACAATGGAACAGGATTGAATATACTGACATCTCCCCCCAAGCATATGATCATGTAATCTTCGATAAGGGGGCAAGAAAAGTGAAGTGGAGCAGGGAAAGCCTCTTTAATAAATTGTGCTGGCAAAACTGGACAGCTCCATGCAAAAAGTGGGCTCAGATCTCTGCCTAACGCCATGCACAAAAGTAAGATCAAAATGTATTAAAGACCGCAACATCACACCAGAATCCATAAGGTACATTCAAGACCAAGTTGGCAAAACCCTCCATGATATTGAAGCTAATGGTATCTTCAAAGATGTCATGCCACTGGCCAAGCAAGTGAAAACGGAGATAGACAAATGGGACTGTCTTAAACTAAGAAGCTTCTGCACCTCAAAAGAAACAGTGACCAAAATACAAAGACACTCTACAGAATGGGAAAGGATATTCCCCGAATACATATCTGACAAAGGGTTGATATCAAGAATAAACAAAGTACTGGTTGAATTCCACAAGAAGAAAACATCCAACCCCATCAAAAATGGGGCAATGAAATGAACAGAAAATTTCTCAAAGAAGAAATCTGAATGGCAAAAAAGCACACGAGAAAATGCTCTACATCATTAACCGTCAGGGAGATGCCAGATCAAAACCACAAGGAGATACCATCTCACACCTCAGAGACTGACCCACATCCAAAAGAACAAAAGCAACTGATGCTGGCGCAGATGTGGTGAGAAAGAGACATTCCTTCACGGTTGGTGGGAATGCCAACTGGTTCAGCCCTTTTGGAAAACAGTATGAACGATTCTCAAGAAATTAGAAATTGAGCTCTCATTTGACCCAGTAATACCACTCCTGGGAATATATCCCAGAGAGGCAAAGATGTATGGTCGAAGTGACATCAGCAGTTGTTTGTTCATTGCAGCACTCTTTACAATAGCCAGAATCTGGAAAAAATCTGAGTGCCCGAGAACAGATGACTGGTTAAAGAAACTTTGGTACATCTATACAATGGAGTACTATGTAGCTGTTAGAAAAGATGAAGTCATGAATTTTACATACAAGTGGTACCACATGGAAAGTATCATGCTAAGCGAAATGAGTCAGAAAGAGAGGGATAGACATAAAAAGATTGCATTCATCTGGGGGACATAAAGTAACAAAATAGGAGACTAACACCCAAGAATAGTCACGATCAGTACCAGGAGGATAACTCCATGGCTTAGAGGCCAGTCGGGCACTCTAGGGGAAAGGGCAGTTCAGATAGAGAAGGGAACACCAAATAAAGGATGTTTGGAGGATCCTCCCAGGAGTGAAAATACATGTTGAAAGTAGACTATGTACTGAACATGATTGCCACTCAATGCCTCTTTTGCAGACCACAACACCCAAAAGGAGAGAGAGAACAAAAGGTAATGCTCTGCCACAGAGGCAGGGTGGGATGGGGGATGGGTGTGGGAGGGATACTGGGATCCATGGTGGTGGAAAATGGGCACTGGTGGAGGGATGGGTACTTGATCATTGTATAATCGAAACCCTAGCACAAAACTGTAAATCCACAACTGTACCTCATGGTGTTCCACTAATAAAAATTAATAAAAGTGGGGCGATGAAATGAACAGAATCTTTCTCAAGGAAGAAATCCGAATGGCTAAAAGGCACATGAGAAAATATCTACATCATTAATCATCAGGGAGATGCTGATCAAAACAACAGTAGGATACCATTTCACACCACAGAGACTGGCCCACATCCAAAAGAACAAAAGCAACCGATGCTGGCGTGGATGTGGCGAGAAAGGGACCCTCCTTCACTGCTGGTTGGAATGCTGACTGGTTCAGCCCTTTGGAAAACAGTATGGACGATTCTCCAAAAATTAGAAATTGAGCTCCCATTTGACCCAGCAAAACCACTCCTGGGAATATATCCCAGAGAGGCAAAGATGTATGGTCGAAGTGACATCAGCACTTGTTTGTTCATTGCAACACTCTTTACAATAGCCAGAATCTGGAAAAAAACCTGAGTGCCCGAGAACAGATGACTGGTTAAAGAAACTTTGGTACATCTACACAATGGAGTACTATGTAGCTGTTAGAAAAGATGAAGTCATGAAATTTACATACAAGTGGTACTACATGGAAAGTATCATGTTAAGCGAAATGAGTCAGAAAGAGAGGGATAGACAGAAAGATTACATTCATCTGGGGAACATAAAGTAACGAAATAGGAGACTAACACTCAAGAGTGGCCGATATTAGTACTAGGAATTTTGCTCCATGGCTTGGAGGCCAGCCACACATGCTAGGGGAAAAGGGAGCTCAGATAGAGAAGGGAGCACCAAATAAAGGGTATTGGGAGGATCCTCCCAGGATGAGAGAAGCATGCTGAAAGTAGACTATAGACCAAACATGATTGCCACTCAATGCCTCTTTTGCAAACCACAACACCCAAAAGGAGAGAGAGAACAAAAGGGAATGCCCTGCCACAGAGGAAGTATGGGATGGAGGGATGTGGTTTGGTATGGATACTGGGACCCGTGGTGCTGGAAAATGGGCATTGGTGGAGGGATGTGTACTTGACCATTGTATAATTGAAACCCAAGCACAAACATTTTTAAATTTACATCTGTACCTCTTGGTGTTTCACTAATAAAAATTATAATAAAAAGAACAAAATCAGCAATTGAAGATGCTCCTCAACCCTACCTCAATTTAATGGAGCTGAGTGTTTTCTCATTGGACAATCTTCACTCTTACATCTGGACCACCCAGGCTGATGAAAGAAGCCCATCAAATATTAATTTAGCCCTTTTGGGTCGTATTTAATATTTAAATTGGCTGTCTGAGGAATCTTACTTAAAAGAGAGGACAAGTTTCAGCTGGTGTCACAGTCTATCTTTCCCTTTTTTCCCTCTTCTTCATGGTCACCTTGGACAACCAGAGGTCAGGGCTTTGGTTTATACCATTATTATGTTTTATTACAATAAGGAATTGCATCCCTTAAATAAAAACAATATAAACGTTTGGGAAGATGACAGCAATAAATGTCAAGAAAGATGTTATATCAATTTGGGCTTATATTAATGAAAGAATTTTTGATAAAAGTTACATATATAGTCTCTTTTTTATTGAACTTCATTCTATTGCTCCTTGTAGGAACTGAGTATTTTGAAAATGAAGGGTCTTGAAACTCTGCATCAAATAAGTCTATCAGTGACTTTTGCTCCCCAGTAACACAAACTCACTTCATGTTTCTGTGTCACATTTTGATAACTTTAGAAATAGTTAAGATGTTGCATTATTATAACATCTGTGATGGTGGTCTATGATCAGTGATATTTAATGTTACTGTCCTAATTGTTTTGGGTGCAACCTGAACTGTGCCCATCTAAGATGACAGACTTGGTAGATTGTGTGTGTGTGTATGTGAGTGAGTGTGTGTGTGTGTGTGTGTCCTGCTTGCTTCTTGACATGCTATTTCTAACTCTTTCCCTGGGCTCATGTCTTCCTATTCCCTGAGATGCACCAATCTTGAAATTAGGTCACTCCAAACTTTACAGTGCTGTCTAATAGCTCCAGTGAAAAGAAGAATAGTGGGTATTTCACTTGAGATCAAAAAAACTAGAAAGGAAACTTTGTTAGGAAGGCTTGTTAAAAGCTGAGACAGGCTGACTTGTACTAGTCAGCCATGAAATATATGAGGAGGAAATGTTCTCGAAAGAAATTGAAAGTGCTACTCCAGTGAAAGCACAAATAATAAAAAAATTAAATTGCTTTATTGCTGATATGAAAAAATTGGAGCAGTTTGGATAGAAGATCAAACCAGTCCGAATATTTCCCAAAATTTAAGCTCAGTCTCTAATACCCTTGACTTCTGTGAAGGCAGAGAGAGGTGAGAAGACTGCATGAAACTGCAAAGTTCATGAGATTATGGAAATAAACCATTTCCACTACAAAAAAGTTCAAGGTGAAGGAACATGTGCTGAAGCAGAGGCTGCAGTAATAAAAGATTATATATTACGATGTAGAAACCACAGTTATTCAGAAGAAGTAGCAAAGATCATTGAGAAAGATGGCTAATAAACAACAGTTTTCTGATGTAGATAAACAGCCTTTTATTAGAAAAGGTGGCACCTGGGACTTTCACAGCTAGAGAGAAGTCAGTACCAGGTTCCAAAGCTTCAAAGGACAGGCTGAATCTCTTGAAGGTACGGTGAGGTGAACTCAATTTTCATGTTGTTTGTGTGTGTGTGTGTGTGGGGGGGAACTTGGGCAAACACCACTCTCCTGTGCTATTTCTCTGGCCCCACAGCTAATGATTCTAAGTTAAACCCAATGTTCATTTTTTTTTTATTATGAAAATTTGAGAATCCTTAAGAATCCTGTTAAACCTACACTGACTGTGCTATATGAATGGAACAACAAAGTCTGGGTGACTGCTCATTTGTTTACATGATTGGCTGAATATATTATTCTCACTGTTGAGACTTGTTAGAAGAAAATATTGTTATTTTTATGCCTGCTTGTTTTCATGACTTGTTTTCATGCCTGTCAGTACCACATTCATTCTAAAGCTCATGGATTAAGGAGTCATTTCACTTTTGAATTTTTTACTTGAAATACATTTTGTAAGCTAGAGCTGCGATAGATGTTGATTCCTTCAGTGGATTTGGGCAAAGTAAATTAAAAATCTTCTATAAAGCGTTTAACATTATAGATATCTTAAGAACATTTCTGATATGTGGGATGAGATAAAAGTGAATATAACCAGGAGTTTGGAAGAAGTTGATCCCAAACCTTATGGGTGACTTAGAGGGGGCTCAAGACTTCAGTGAAGAAAGAACCAGATGTATAAAGAACAAGAGAACAAAAATGAGAAGTTGGGGATGAACATGTGACTGAATAGCTGCAATCTCATAGTAAAACATAATGGGAAAGGATTGCTTTTTAATGGATGTACAGAGAAAGTAGTTTCTTGAGATGGAATCTATTCCTGGTAAAGATGCTGTGAATGTTGTTGGACTGACAGACATGGCCTTAGAATATGACATGAACTGAGTTGATAAAGTGATGACAGAGTATAAGAGGATTACCTTAAATTTCTAAGAAGTTCTACTGTAAAATCCCATCAAATAGTGTAAAATCCTATCAAATAGTATCATGCTATAGAGAAATTTTCATGAAAAGAAGACACAATCAGCATGGCAAATTTTATTGTTGTGTTCTTCATTGTCATCTCCAAGAAATTTCCATAGTCACACCAATCTAAAACCCTACTACCCCATTAGTCAGCAACCATCAACACCAGGGCAAGAGGCTTCAGATTATGATTGACAGTTCTTTATCTGTCACTTCCCCCACCTCTTTTTGTTATTTGTGCCACGTCCTGTTCTGCTCAGGGTTTACTCTTGGATCTGTGCTCAGGGTTCACTCCTGGTAGTGCTCAGAATACCATATGGGGTACCTGGGAATCAAACCCGGGTCAGCTGTGTGCAAGACAAATACCTTCCCTGCTGTATTATCTCTCCGGTCTACAAGGTTTCCCCAGTTTTAAATTGATGTATGGTGATTTACAATACTGTCAGTGATAATTTCATGCATACATTGTTCTGATACCACATGCACCACCAGAGGGTCTGCTTCCCTTCACCAATGTCCCAGGGACCCCTCCCACCCAGGTCAACTCAGTTTTGTAGATCAAGACCCCAATTCTATTGCCTTTGTCCATTTTTTCTTTCTTTATTATGCGATCGCACAGCGGTAGGGCGTTTGCCTTGCGCAGAGTCAGCCTGGCGAGCCAGGTTCGATTTTTCCGCCCCTCTCAGAGAGCCCGGCAAGCTAGTGAGAGTATCTCCTATCTTGTCTGCACGGCAAAGCCTGGTAAGCTACCCATGACGTATTCAATATACCAAACACAGTAACAACAAGTCTCATGATGGAGACGTTACTGGGCCTGCTCTATGAATAACAGGAAGACCGTGACCGTGATATTGCACATGTGAGGGAGATCATTTTTTTAAATCTGCCCTCTTCTGACTGACTTCAATCAGCGCTATAGCCTCTAGCTCCAGTCATGCAGTGATAAATTGCGTGATTTCATCTTTGCTGACAGTTAGTGATATTCCATTGTGTATATACACCATAATTCCTTTACTGCGTCATCTATTGTTTGCACTTCAGTTTTGTAGATCTTGTCTATTGTAATAGTTATGCAATGAACCTATAGGCACAATCGTTTTTTGGAAGTCTTTTTAGGTCCTTGGGGTAGACGCTGAAAAGTGGAATTGCTAAGTCATATGGATGGAAGATAAATGGTTAGTTTAAAATTTTTTTCTTTCTTTCTTTTTTTGGTGGGGGGCACACCTGGCAGTACTCAAGGCTTACTTTTGATTCTGTACTCAAGGATCATTCCTGGCAATGCTCAAGGGACCATATGGTGTGCCAGAATCAAACCTGGGTTGGCTGCATGCAAGACACACTATACTATTTCTCTGGACCCTCAATTCTTAGTTTTTTGAGAAGTGTCCATACTGTTTTCCAAAACAGATTGAACCAGTTATATTCCCACCAGAAGTGCATGAGGATTCCTCTCCTCCCACATCTACTCCAACACAGGTTGTTTTTGCTCTTTTTTTCATGAGTGCCAATATGACTGGTGTGAGGTGGTATCTCATTGTTGTTTTGATTGCATTTTCTTAATACTAAGTGATGCACAACATTTTTTCATATATCTGTTGGCTATCTGTTTATCTTCTTTTTTTATGTAGGAGTACTGTTATTTACTTAGCCACTGATTAGCTGATTGAATTGTGCATGAAATCCACCTTACTTTTTTTCATTTTTTATAATTTTATTTATTGAATCATCATGCGAACAGTTACAAAGCTTTCGGGTCTAAGTCTCGGTCATACAATGAAACACCTGTACCTTCATCAGTGCTCATTCTCCACCCCCAACAACCCCAGTATACCCCCATCCCACACCCTCCCCCTACCTGTTGGGCAGATGATTTCCACATTACTCTCTCTCTACTTTGATCACATTCAATATTTTGACACCAGATCCACCATTATTATTTGAGATTTTACCCCAACACTAAGATATGCTGAAAAGGCAACAGTAGACAATTTGTTTTCTATTGCTGGTTATGAATAACATATGATGCCGCGTGACTGCACTACTTTGCCTTGCACGCAGCCAACATGGCTGACCCAAGTTCGATTCCTTCGACCCTCTCGGAGAGCCTGGCAAGCTACCAAGAGTATCTCGCCCACATGGCAGAGCCTGCCAAGTCACCCGTGATGTATTCGATATGCCAAACACAGTAACAAATCTCACGATGGAGACGTTACTGGGCCCACTCGAGCAAATCGATGAACAACGGGAGGACCGTGACCGTCTGTTTATTCTAGTCATTGCTACTTTTGTGGTGCTGAGATTTCTTAATTTGATGTAGCCCCATTTGTCTATTTTGTTTCTGTTTGCATGGCCAAGGTATTGAGTCATAGAGGATGCTGCTAGACTAAAATCCATGAAGAAACTTATTTAAATGACAAGATTGACTGGAAGGGAAACTAGAATTCATTCATTTTAGGGCAATTTATCTCTATTTAAAGACAAATTGATGTAATGGCTATGTACAAAATAGTTATGAAATTCTCTATTATAATAGGTCGGTCACAGTCACGGTCCTGCCATTAGTCATTTGCTTGAGCGGGTCCAGTAACATCTCCATCATGAGACTTGTTGTTACTGTGTTCGGCATATTGAATACGTCATGGGTAGCTTGCCAGGCTTTGCCATGCAGGCGAGAGACTCTCGGTAGCTTGCCGGGCTCTCTGAGACGGGTGGAGGAATCAAATTCAGGTCAGCTATGTTGGCTGTGTGCAAAGCAAACGCTGGTTTTATGATAATTAAATGGAAAATATTAGATTCTTCAATAAAACAACGTTTGAAAAAAGTGTATTTAGTTTACTTTTTTGTTAAATATTAAGAACAAAACAACTTATTCTAATAAAAAGAGCTGAATGAGTTTGCCACTAACGGAGAAAGAGACTTTCAAAGAACCAATAATCTACTCCATCCTAAACTTTATTTTATGTCAATTAAAATATATTATTGCCCGTTTAGTTAAAACAGCTACAGTATACTTGTGCACATGTTCTGATAACTTTCTGAACAAAAAAGACAGGGAAGGGCACGATGAAAGAATAAAGAAATTACACTGTAGCAGTCAGGATGTGGTGGGACCCAAGTGCAGTTTTCTAATTGAGAATGTCTTCTTAGTCATGAGGAACTGAGTTCTGGAGTAGCTGGTTCTTTTGTTAGTGGATACCTCCCACCTGCTGCTGAAACACATCAGTTGTATCTTCATCCTCCATTTCCATCTGAGCAGTTGTGTCTGTTTCATATATTGGCTGCCAGTCAAATTGGAATCTGACCTACCTCATCAACACCCTAGTCATTCATAGCAGGTTTTCATTAGTTTACTAAATGGTGTGTGCCTCTTAATCATAATTGCACCACAGAGAGCTACCTGCCTTGCACCTTCATGTTAATATGATGCTTGTTTTCAGTCATGACTCTTTCTTTGGACTTTTCCTTGGCCTTGGGACACATCTTAATCTCCTCAATAGCTGCCCTCACAAAAGAGGTACCAGGTCTGCAAGGAACGAGTAATGAAGTACACAGACACACACATACACACACATTTTTATTTAGGCACTATGATTTACAAAGTGCCTAACTGATTATGATTTATATAGGTGCTGTGATTTAATAAAGGAGTATGGGGATGCTTTGTCCCAACATTAAACCTATCACCAGTGCCTCATCCCTCCATCAATGAATGTCCCAGGATTTCTTTCCTCCAACACTCCACCTCCTTAGTAAATTCATTATTTTAAAAAACTTATTTTTTAATAGCTTGGGTAAAATAATTACCATAGTGTTCACTCTCATGGTTTTGATGTTTATGGTTACCTTACCTGACCACTGATAATATTTGGTTGGTTGATTTTTTTTTTTTTTTGGTTGATTGTTTAGGTCATACCTCGCTCTCCTCAGAACTTACTCTTCACTCTGTGCTCAAGGATCACTCTGCCTGTGCTTGGGAGACTATATGTAGTGTGGGGATTGATCCAAGGCAACACCCTAACCTCTGTACTATCATACTGACCTAAAGTTGTTGTTTTTAGTTCTTTTTTGGGGGGAGGAGGCACACCTGGTGATGCTCAGGATTTGCATCTGACTCTGTGCTCAAGAAACACTTGAGCAGTGTTTTCAGGGCACCAAATATGGTGCTGAGATTGAACCTGGGCAGCCATGTGCAAGGCAAGTGCCTTCCCTGCTTTATTATCCCTCCTGCCCCATGGCCTAAGGTATTTTTAAATGAAACCATGTACATTATCTTTTATACATAATGCTCACTAATTATATTTGTAATCTGTTAAATGCAATAGGAACTTTATTTTTAAAAATTAAAAAATTAATGTAGACAAAACGCACAACTGTTGATACCATTCTAGAGTTGAAATTGATTAGATTACAAAGCTCCAGTATTAAAATTGATAAGCATAGAGAATCAATTTTTAATGTGAAAATTGTTATATCTCATCACAAGGTTAAGTCCTTGTCTGAGAATTTACTAAACTATTTATTACTTCTGTGTTATTTTTTGTTTGTTGAGTTTAGTTGCTTATATGTTACTTTACCAACTAATTTGGCGTGCTCCTTGCAGTAGAAACTTTAAAACAGTTATTTTTAAACAGTTTTTTTTTTTTTTAGCTAACATGGGTTTGTAAGAGTATAAATGTTTATATGTTTTAGGGGCAAAATGTTACCACACTCCATCCACCACTGACTGACTCCACTGCAGTCCACTGAACCCTATCAGTCCATTTCCTTCACCCCTTGGTAATGTCACATAGTGCTCAGGGTTTACTCCTGGTTCTGTGCTCAGAGATAGCTCCTGAGGGTCCTTGGGACCTGCAAGGCAAGTGTCCTGGCTACGGTACCAGCTCTCTCTCACTCCAGCCTGGAAATCTTGGTTGTTTTTTCAGGATCTTTAGTTCTTCAGTAGTATTTCTCTCCCTCCTCTGGGTGGGGTGGGGTCTCACAATTTGCATCTCAAAGGAATGTGGTCTTCTTGTTCTGAGCTACAGGCCCCTGTTACAGACTCATTTTATCTACAGATCTCCCTAGAGTTACTTTAAATTTTTTATTTCTTTGTTTTTTGGGTGACTCCTGTGCTCATGTTTTACTCCTGACACAGGGATTAGTCTGAGGCAGTGGTTGGGAACCTCAAGTGATGCTGGGAATCCAAGCTGGGTGGGCCGCTTGCAAGGTAAATGAAAGATGAAACAAGACCACCGCAGCTCCAGTTTAGAAAGCCAGACTTGGTTTCATGCCTTGGGGGCTTGAGTTTACAACCTAGTAAGAAAAACATGCCAGACCCCAAGGGCATGGATTAACTATCCAGAATCAACCACAGATAACAAGGATGATTCAAGTAAATGAAATAGGATGTGTTAACCAGTTTCACTTCTGTACCTCCACTTGCTTGCTCAAGGCCGAGAATGCACCTTGAGGGGGCACCCAGACACGCAGGCATGCACCCAGGCACGTAGGCAGGAGGGCAAAGGGCTTAAAAACCTCTCCCAGAGGGCGATCTGAGTTCCAAGTTTTCAAACCCTCATCGCTCAGTTTCTAGCGCTCGGAATTCCAAGCCCAGGGAGCCGTCCCAGCTTGAAAATCCTTGGTGCTGAGTCCCTAGTATGAGTGTGTTTTAATATGTGAATAAAACCTTGAAATATCTGTCCTGTCTCTGTGTCTCAGTTGGTGGCTGAGCTCACTCAGGCTTGTGGCACGTAGCAGTAAGCATCCTACCAGCTGTACTATTGCTTCTTCTGTACTGACCCCTTTTTGTGTTTCTCTGCTTCTCTTTGCCATTTATTTGTCCAGAAAACAGAAAACGATATGTCATTTGATCTGTAGCTTTTCCTATAGCCTGTATCTTGCTAAGCGCACCCCTGTGGTACCATTTGCCAAGTTCCTTTGCTCATCGGCTTGCTCTCAGCTGTTCATTCATGGTGTTTCCCTCAGAAGGTGAACAAGACAGTTATTTCTTTGGGGCATGTTTGCAGACACTGCGCACTAGATTCATTAATTCATGAGGTATGTACAGATTTTTATTTTGTAGTAATAATAAACTCCTAAGAAGTGAGAAACAAGTGGATATCACATGTACCCATCACCTACTTCTGTCAGCTAAGTAACATTTCTCTAGTTACCTAGGCACATTAAGACACACTTTTATTTTATTTTATTTTCATTTTGGGGGTCATAAATATTTATTTTTTTAAAGAAAATCCTAATTTTATTTATTTATTTTTCCTTTCTTTCTTTCTTTCTTTCTTTCTTTCTTTCTTTCTTTCTTTCTTTCTTATTAGTGAAACACCATGAGGAACAGTTGTAGACTTACAAACTTTCGTATTTGGGTTTCAGTTATACATTGCTGCACTGTTCATAATAGCCAAAATCTGGAAAAAAAAACCTGAATGCCCAAGAACAGATGACTGGTTAAAGAAACTTTGGTACATCTACACAATGCAGCTGTTAGAAATGATGAAGTCATGAAATTTGCAAACAAGTGGTTCTACATGCTAAGTGAAATGAGTCAGAAAGAGAGGAACAAATATAGAAATACTGAACTCATCTGGGGAATATAAAGTAACAGAATGGGAGACGAATACCTAAGAATAGATGAGATAAGTACCAGGAGGTCTGCTCCATGGTTTGGAAGCTGGCAGCACATGCTGGGGGAAAAGGCAGCTCAGTTAGAGACGGGAACACCAAGTAAAAAGTGTTTGGAGGACTCGCTTGGGATGCGAGATGCGTGCTGAAAGTAGACTATAGACCAAACACGATGGTGACTCAATATCTCTATTGCAAACCACAACACCCTAAAGGAAAGAGTGAGCAAAAGGGAATGCCCTGCCACCGAGGTGGGGTGGGATGGTGAAGAATGGGCACTGGTGGAGGGATGGGTACTAGATCATTGTATAAGACACACTTTTAAATGTGCTCTGAAAAGGACATTTCACCACTTAATAATTCTGGTAAAAAACCCCTCAGTATCAAAACTCTTCCTGATTTGGCTAATTATGTGTGTTTCTCAGTTTTATTTCACGTCAAAATAAAAAATTTTCTCTAAAAGTTAATTTATGAGCCTCCAGGCTGTGGGGTGGGCGAGAGCCCTCCCCAGCCCAAGGGACCCAGCCTCAGCAGCTGACCTCCACTGCCCAACCACTGCCATGCTCCAGGCCACTTTCTGGATGCTCAGGCCAAGACTCACGCAAGAATGAAGTTCCACGGAACCCAGATAAGCAGAACTTTGTGACCTTGGACTCTGGACTTAACAGGACCCAGAAGCAGAGATCCTCTGCCTGCTTCCCCCAGTCTCTGGTGACTCAGGGATCACACCCAAAAGCCACAGCCTGCCGCACCAGATAACGTCCTCATCAGCCACCCTCCAGAATTCATGGATGCTCCTCCCAGACGGGAGTATAAAAGGAGGCTCCCAGAACCATGCCACTGGACTCCGCACCAGGCTGTTGGACGGGTGAGAGCTCTCCCCCTACTAAGAACCCAGCCCCAGCAGCCGACTTCCACTGCTCAACCACCGCC
Organism: Sorex fumeus; assembly: GCF_029834395.1. Classification (NCBI taxonomy): domain Eukaryota; kingdom Metazoa; phylum Chordata; class Mammalia; order Eulipotyphla; family Soricidae; genus Sorex; species Sorex fumeus. Next base: position 1,427,051 of record NW_026606092.1, read on the forward strand.
ACACTCCAGGCCGCTTTCTGGACCGCAAGGCTGCAAAGTGGCTGTGCGACATTATAAGACACTTCCTACCCATTTATACCTCCTGGAGAGCCCGGCAAACTACTGAGAGTATCCGGTCCACACAGGCAGAGACTGGCATAAAGCTCCCTGTTGTGTAATCGATATGCCAAATATAGTAATGACCATAGGTCTCATTCCCCTGACCCTGAAAGTGCCTTCAATTGTTCAAAGATGATTAAGAAGAGGATGCTAAAATCTCAGGGCTAGGAGGAATAGAGACATTACTGGCACACGCTCGAGTAATTTGATGACCAATGGGATGATAGTGATAGTGATAATGACATAGATACATAAAATTGAGCTTTATTTTGGGCTGAACACAGCTTTGGCACTGTCTAATCCTGCTTCAGGAGACCCATTTTCGTTGACCTTTCAAAGGTTAGGTTACCTTTTCCTTCCATTAAATCCAGAAACCACATTTCTATAATGACTTCATGGAATAGTAGCTCACCTCCTGGTTATCAGGAATGACAGAAACATTTTCAGAGCTTTCTAATTTACAAAGTACTTTATCTAAAAGAAGTCACACCATACTAGGGTGTCAGAATTAAAGAATCAGTGGAGGCAAATCTTGTTGGGAATATGACTCCTTGTATTTTAGAAAAAAATTGACAATTTTCACATGTTAATAGTGCTGTGTACAAGAGTTTCAACATCAGTATTTGTTGGGACATTTCTAAGGACTGTCTTTTGGAAATTTAAAATGATTTCTTTTTCTTTTAATTTAAAAAAGTTTTTTTTATTGAATTACTGTGAGATACAGCTACAGAGCATTCATGTTTAAGATTCAGCCATACAATGATCAAACATCTATCTCTCTACCAGTGCAAACTTTCTACCACCAATGTCCCCATTATCCCCCCCAACCCCCCCACCCCAGTCCTCACCCTGCCTCTATGGTGGACAATTGCTCAGATACTCTCTCTCTATTTTGGGGCATGATATTTTGCTCAAATTTTCCCACCACCATTCAAGCCTGCCTTCCAGGGGCAGATAGTAGGTCATTTATTTTCTATTGCTCATTTTGTATACCACGAAAGATAGTGTGGCCATGTAAGCCGGCCGTGCCTCTGAAATTCTAGTATTATAAATGTTTGGTTTCCAGAGACATCTCTGTAGGAAGCTATTCCATTTTGAGATTCAATTCGGCTGTTGGTATGCCAAGATGGTGCCTGGGGGCGGGTTTTGGGTGTGACTTCCAGCATCAGGAGCATACAGGAAATAGGGCTGAGACTGTCCAGTTCCACTGCCACCGTGCAGTTTGGAGACTTAGTCCTGAAACCCACATATTGGAGCCTTGCTTGTGTGAACTCACATTTGTTGGGATTCTATGTGGAAAAGGAGCTGAGATGGTGCCTGATCCATCTGGGGTGCCCTGGTGAAATTGGCTTGGTCTGGGGCTGGTGAAATCTCTGGTGCTGTGGTACCCTCCGGGACTCATTGCTGCTGTGTGCCTAAAATGATTTCTTAGACTTATAGCTTGCAAAAAATGGGGAGAAACATTAGAGATCATTTGAGCTTATCAGAACTCAGGAGAAACTTTCCCCATCCACTCTGATCTTCTAAAGCTGGAAGAGCAAACAAATGAATATCAGACTAGGAAGAGAAAAGAGCAACTTTAATTATGTAATACAAAAAATTTGCATATGTATGAGTTCTAAAGGAGATGGAACAAACCAAGGGTATATTCCTTGTGTTAAGGAAGGGGAAATGGAGATGGGGCATCCCAGAGGAAAAAGGGGTTTTACATGATGAGGCAGAAACAACTTTGTTGTGTGTGTGCAGAGGGGTGGATGAGTGACCATAGAGATCAGGACTTGTGAAGTCTTGACCAGCTTCTGCCCATTAAGATCCTGCCACTCTCACTGAGACTGTCATTGAGCTCCCTGAGACCCACCTGACCTGCATGACCTGGGAGCTGATCTTTGCAACTTAGATTTTTGAGTTGTCATGGTTCTCTGGCTGAGAAGAGATGATATTCTTTATAGGAAAAGGATAAATCATTCCCAACCTCCACTTGGATTTAGGTCCTTTGGTTTTTATTACAATAGGAAAGAATTTCAGGTCCAGATCACATCCTCTTCTCTTCCAGAAGGGAGCATAACATGACACTAGCCATAAACATGCCACCGGACCTGCACCAGGCTGGTGAGACCACTCTTTCCCCAAGGGACCCAGCCCTAGCAGCCAAAAACCTCCAGAATTCAACCACTGCTACGCTCACGGTGGCTCTCCATATGCTGGGGCCGAACCTCACCCATGAATGAACTTATTCCTGCACTACACAGCTGCATTTGTGGCCACGCGATCATAGGACATACTCTATCCATACTCCAAGAGTACTGCACCATATTTGATGGGATTCAAAGTAGAAGGCCACCAACCTTAGAGGGAAATTTTTTTTACATATATATGTATATGTATATACATATATATATATCTATAAAAGTATACAAGACTCAACCTTTAACAACATGTTAGTGATCTCTTATAGAAGGGTTTAATGACCCTGGGTGAAATACAAGAATCTTCACACTCTTTCCTTTAAGGATACTTTTTTGTAGCATTTTCAGTGGTTTTTCATAACAAACAATAAAAAATATATTATTTCGGTTCTGTTTGGGGCAGGGATTGGTTCTGTATGGAAACATGCAAAATATGGTGGTGAATAAAAACAAAATATGGTGGTGGGAAGGTGTAATGGTGGTGGGATTGGTGTTTGAATATTAAGTGCAATCAAATATTGTGAACTACTTAATAAAATAAAAAAATTTTAAAAAGAAAAGAATTTCAGGGTTTGGAGAGATAGCTCAGTGGGCTGGATACATGGTTTGCTTGTAGGAGACCAGGGTTTGACCCATGGCACCACACTGTCTTCTAAGTACAGCTGAGAGTGATCCCCAAGTACAGAGCTGTGTGTAGTGCCTGAACACTGTGGGTTTGGCTTCAACCTCACCTTCCAACCAAAACAATTTATTAGGGAAACACAAGCAGTAGGAAAAGTGTTAATGAAGGAAACTAGTTTGAGAGAGAAGGTGGGGGAGAGAAACAGAAAGGAGAGGATTGTAAAATGAAGGGAAGATTACATACCTACAATGTTGTTGGTGACTCCAGCTGCTGCTGAGAACTGACTGTACAGTTACTGTGTCTAGTTGTTTAGTTGGGCTATGGGGCACTGTTCTGGAGCTACAAGGAAGGATTTGAGCTCTGATAGTCTCTTCACTTTCAGTCCTATCAGGTGTTGTACTTTCAGTCCTATCAGGTGTTGTTCCTGCCTGTGAACCATCTCTGGATCTGGTCTTTGTCTTGGGTTCGCAACAGGGTAACTTACTCAGAATATATCTTGTCTCTTCAACCTTTTTTTTTGTGTGTATGATGTGGCTCCTTAGAGTTTACTACAGAGGGACCTCCCTACTTGACTGCTTACCTCAGCTTCCTGGGACAAGCTATTACCTCTGTTGTGTGTTAAGATAGGTTTCTGTGATAAAAATATAATTTCTGGAAATATCCCCAAATCTAATAATCTGCACTATTATTGTATTTTGCGGGGGGGGGGAGAAGGAAACATCTGGCTGTGTGTAATGTTATTCCTGCCTCTGTTCTCAGGGTTCACGCCTGGTGGGTCTTGGAGGACCCTACATGGTGCCTTACCTATTGTACCATCCCTATACATATACATATATATATATACACATATACATATATATATATATATCACTGTATCACTGTCATCTCGTTGTTCATTGATTTACTTGAATGGGTGCCAGTAACATCTCCATTCATACCAGCCCCGAGATTTTATTTTATTTTATTTTTTTTTCCCCTTTATTTTATTTTATTTTTTTTTAAAGTTGTAGATTTACAATTTTTTGTGCTTTGGTTTCAATTATACAATGATCAGATACCCATCCCTCCACCAGTGCCCATTTTCCACCACCATGGATAATATCCCTCCCACCCCCATCCCCCCATCCCCCCGTCTCTGTGGCAGGGCAATCCCCTGTGTTCTCTCTCTCCTTTTGGGTGTTGTGGTCTGCAAAAGAGGCATTGAGTGGCAAACATGTTCAGTCCATAGTCTACTTTCGACATGCATCTCCCCTCCTGGGAGGATCCTCCAAACATCCTTTATTTGGTGCTCCCTTCTCTATCTGAATAGCCCTTTCCTCTAGGATACCCGGCTGGCCTCTAAGTTATGGAGTAATCCTCCTGGTGCTGATCTCAGCTATTCTTGGGTATTAATCTCATACTTTGTTACTTTATATCCCCCAGATGAATGCAATCTTTCTATGTCTATCCCTCTCTTTCTGACTCATTTCGCTTAGCATGATACTTTCCATATTGTACCACTTGTATGTAAATTTCATGACTTCATCTTTTCTAAGAGCTACATAGTACTCCATTGTGTAGATGTACCAAAGTTTCTTTAACCAGTCATCTGTTCTTGGGCATTCAGGTTTCTTCCAGTTTCTGGCTATTGTAAAGAGGGCTGCAATGAACAAACAAGTGCAGATGTCACTTCGACTATACATTTTTGCCTCTCTGGGATATATTCCCAGGAGTGGTATTGCTGGGTCAAATGGGAGCTCAATTTCTAATTTTTTGAGAATCGTCCATACTGTTTTCCAGAAGGGCTGAACCAGTGGACATTCCCACCAACAGTGAAGGAGTGTCCCTTTCTCGCCACATCCACGCCAGCATCGGTTGCTTTTGTTCTTTTGAATTTGGGCCAGTCTCTGAGGTGTGAGATGGTATCTCATTGTGGTTTTGATCTGCATCTCCCTGATGATTAATGATGTAGAGCATTTTCTCATGTGCTTTTTTGCCATTCGGATTTCTTCTTTGAGAAAGTTTCTGTTCATTTCATTGCCCCATTTTTGGATGGGGTTGGATGTTTTCTTCTTGTGGAGTTTAACCAGTATTTTGTATATCCTGGATATCAACCCCTTGTCAGATGTGTATTCGGTGAATATCCTTTCCCATTCTGTAGACTGTCTTTGTATTTTGGTCACTGTTTCTTTGGAGGTGCAGAAGCTTCTTAGTTTAAGATAGTCCCATTTATCTATCTCTGTTTTCACTTGCTCGGCCAGTGGCGTGGCATCTTTGAAGATACCATTAGCTTCAATGTCATGGAGGGTTTTGCCAACTTTATCTTCAATGTACCTTATGGTTTCTGGTCTGATGTTGAGGTCTTTAATCCATTTTGATCTTACTTTTGTACATGGTGTTAGGCAGAGTTCTGAGCCTATTTTTTTGCATGTAGCCGTCCAGTGATGCCAACACAATTTATTAAAGAGGCTTTCCTTACTCCACTTCACATTACTTGCACCTTTATCAAAGATTAGATGAGCATATGATTGAGGAGAGATGTCAGTGTATTCAACCCTGTTCCATTGGTCTGCAGTTCTGCCTTTGTTCCAGTACCATGCTGTTTTAATTATTACTGCTTTGTAGTACAGTTTGAAGTTCGGGAGGTTGATTCCTCCCATTTTCTTTTTCCCAAGAATTGCTTTAGCTATTCGTGGGGGCTTATTGTTCCATATAAATTTCAAGAGTGTTTGCTCCATTTCTTTGAAGAATGTCATGGGTATCCTTATAGGGATTGCATTGAATTTATACAATGCTTTCGGTAGTATTGCCATTTTGACAATGTTAAGTCTCCCGACCCATGAGCAGGGGATATCTTTCCATTTCCTCATGTCCTCTTTTGTTTCCTGAAGTATCGTTTTGTAGTTTTCTTTGTACAGGTCCTTTACTTCCTTAGTTAAGCTGATTCCTAGGTACTTGATTTTCTGGGGCACAATTGTGAATGGGATTGTTTTTTTCATGTTGCTTTCTTCTCTCTCACTGTTTGCGTATAGGAAAGCCATGGACTTTTGGGTATTGATTTTATAACCTGCAACTGTACTATACGAGTCTATTGTTTCTAGGAGTTTTTTGGTGGAAGTTATTGGGTTCTCTAAGTAGAGTATCATATCATCTGCGAATAGTGAGAGCTTGATTTCTTCCTTTCCTACCTGAATGCCCTTAATATCTTTTTCCTGCCTAATCGCTATTGCAAGTACTTCCAGTACTATATTGAACAGCAGTGGGGAGAGTGGGCATCCCTGTCTCGTCCCTGATCTTAGAGGGAAGGCTCTCAGTTTTTCCCCATTGAGGATGATGCTTGCTGTAGGCTTGTGGTAGATGGCTTTAATTATGTTGAGGAAGGTCCCCTCTATACCCATTTTGGCTAGGGTTTTCATCATAAAGGGGTGCTGGATCTTATCAAATGCTTTCTCTGCATCTATTGATATGATCATATGCTTTTTATCTTTTCTTTTGTTGATATGCCAGCCCCGAGATTTTAGCAGCCTCTCCTTACTTGTCTTTCCCAACGCTGCCCTATTGGAGTCTCTTTCTGGCTCAGGGGAATGAGACCCGTTATTGTTACTGTTTTTGCCATATCGAATACATCACGGGTAGCTTGCCAGGCTCTGCCATGTGGGCAGGATACTCTCGGTAGCTTGCTGGGTTCTCCGAGAGGGATATATATATATATATATATATATATCAAAGAACCTCCGGCTCTGGTCATATCTCTTCGATTCCACTGTTCTTCCTGCATTAACATACGCCTTAGAGACCTGGGTCCTATGAAAACAGGATGAGAATGTTATTCAAGTCTTCCAAAGAGGAATCGAAAGAGCTATGCTTGGAGTATTACATTTCACTCAAATGAGAGAAAGAATTTGGACTTCCAACCTCCATCGACAGTCAAGAATCAGGGACCTGTGTCATTTGCCAAGGCGTCGAAAATCAAATGGGCTGGACACGTAATGAGATTTGGAGACAACTGCTGGACTAGAGCCATTACCGACTGAAATCCACGGGATGTCAAAAGACCACGTGGTCGCCTACCTATGAGATGGTCAGACTTCTTCATCAAGACCCTGAACGATCTGTTTGAGGCTCTTTGTGTTCCTAGAATGAGCAGATGCTATTGGGCTACACTAGCATGCGATAGGGATGAATGGAGACGTTACTGGCATCTGCTCCAGCAAATTGATGAATAATGGGATGTCAAGTGATCAAGTGATATAGTATATATTTCCCTCTATGATTTGTTTCCTACTGTCTGAGCCCCATCAAATATGGTGTGGTAATAATGGAAAATGGGTAGGGAGTGTCTTATGCTGTATCCAGGAATATGTCCACTCATCTGTGAGGCTTGGCCAGAGCATGTGGAAAGCAGTCTGGAGCATGGCAACAGTGGGACTGTGGATGTCGGCTGCCAGGGCTGAGTCGCTTGGGGTGGGGAGGGCTCTCATCTGCCCCTCCTCTGGGGTGCCCCTAGTGAAAACAACCTAGCGCTGAGTCTGAAGGCATGGTTATGGGGTCCTCATTCTATGCTCCCTAATGGGAGAAGCAGCAGTGAGTTCTGGAGGGTGGCTGATGAGGAGATTATCTGGCACCAGCAGGAAGTGGCTTATGAAGGTGAGCCGTAAGTTGCCAGAGACTGGGGGAAGCAAGCAGAGGATCTCTACTCCTGGGTCCTGTTGAGCCCAGAGTCCAAGGTCACAAAGTTCCACATTACCTGGGTTCCGTGGGACTTCACTAATGCTTGAGGCTCGGCCTGAGCATGTGGAGATATATATATATATATACATATATATGTATATATATATATATATATATATATATATATATATATAGAGCACTGTAGCACTGTTCTCCTGTTGTTCGTCAATTTTCTTGAGTGGGCACCAGTATCGTCTCCATTGTGAGACTTGTTACTGTTTTTGGCATATCAAATACACCAAGGGGTGCTTGCAAAGTTTTGCTGTGTGGGTGGGATACTCTCAGTAGCTTTCTGGGCTCTCCGAGAGGGACGGAGGAATAGAACTTGGGTTGGCTGCATGCAAGGTAAACTCCCTAACTGCTGTGCTATCGCTCCAGCCCATATATATATATATATATATATACATATAGATATATATATTTTAAGTCTACTTAGTGGTGATGGAGACTTTTTTTTTAGGTCTCCTTAATGGTCACACTCAGAAATACTCACCCAGTTGTGCAGGCCTGACTAATGCTCAAACCTGGAGATTTTCTGGACCACCTGGGTGACAATTGGTGCTGGGAGGTCCCTGTAGTTCTGGGGATCAAATTCAGGACCTCACACACAATATACCAGTTCCACCTTTTAACCCCTGGGATATCATTTGTACCTACAGGTCTTTAGTCGACTTTAGTGTCTCTTAATGAAAAATACCTACTCTGGACATCTTGAAAAAAGTTTGACCCTATTTTGGGGAGGTCATTCCTATCAATTAATCTAGTCTTTATCAGATTAGTATCAATGGGGTAATCTACATGACAAGATACCTGTGACCTTCCCCTAAGAGTAGGTGCCTTTGCAAGAATGAATTTATCTTTTTGTTTGCTAATAACCTTCCCCCACTTCTCTCCTGGCTATAAAAACATTCCATTCCTTGCAGTGCCCTTCTATTTGCTATATGGGATACTGTCCAGATTCATGAATCGTTTAATAAAGACACATAAGTCTGCATTTATTCAGATGGATGTCGTTTTCCAACAGCATAATCAAACAAGCATTTTAGAAGGATCACTTAGCTACAGTGAAGGGTGAACAGGCAGAGCTGAGACTGGAGCAGAAGAATGGAGAGATGATAAGAATCTGAACTAAGGCAGTGACAGAATATGGGGTTTGCAGAGGTGCCTTTGAAAAGTTGCTTAGAAGGAAGAATTGGTGGAATAGGGGCTAAATGTTGAGAAGGAGATGAGTGAAGGCTGACAGCTGTGCTCCTGGCGTGGGTGCTTGGATTATGGTGTTTTCCTTGCAAGGTTGGCAAGGAAAGGAGGGCAAGGTTGCTATGGGAAATGAGATGATGAATTTCAGGTTTGGAGTTCAGGAGACAGGTGACTCCTCTCAGAAAGGATATAGTAGATTGGAAGTTAAAGTTTAAAAAACATTGGGTCAGGCCTGGAATGTCATTTGAGTGGTCAAGCACATACCTTGCATATATGTGAGGCCCTGGGTTTTATTCTCTGAGAAACTTTGCTCCAACCACACTTCATTTTATCAGCACCTTTGAATGGTCCCCAAACAAGCACTACCAAATGAAGAAGGTTATATGTTAAAGGTGAAAAATAAAAAAAAATATTTTATTAGAAAGGAAAAGTACTTCTGATGGTATTGAAACCTAAAATACATTGTTCTCTCCGGATGCTTTGCCTATACTTTCCTGGGAGAAAGAGTTGTGCAGAGAAGAGCAAAGGACAGGAGCACCAGGGGGTGACCCTCCTATCAGATACACTGTGGGACAAATTGCAGTGTGGATTAGGAAATGCTTAGCAAGCAGGTGTACTCAAGAAATTCCTGACAGCTTCTTGTCCCAAGTACTCTCCCCAAATGCCACTTAGAATCAACCATTTCTTGCAATTCTGTGCTTTTCCCTGAGAGTAATTCTGGGACATGTCACTGTCACTGTCCTCCTGTTGTTCATCGATTTTCTCGAGCGGGCCCAGTAACGTCTCCATTGTAACAATTGTTACTGTGTTTGGCATATCAAATACGTCATGGGTAGCTTGCCAGGCTTTGCCGTGAGGGCGAGATACTCTCAATAGCTTACTGGGCTCTCCAAGAGGGGCAGAGGAATCAGACTCGGGTTGGCCATGTTGGCTGCATGCAAGGCAAACGCCCTACCTGTTGTGCTATTGCTCCAGCCCTCTGGAACATATAATTTTCTTTATTTCATCTTGTTTCTAGTCCCCTAGCCCCCTTTTAAAAATGATTTATCTTCTCCCCCGACACAACGAGACGAGTTGCCACCCATGAATGACTCCTCCAGTTTATCGAGCTCCTTAACAGCCATTATCCAAGAGGCACACAAACCAATCTTGGAACCCAGCAGCTTTTGGCAGAAATGCTTCCAGACTTTGCTTTAAGCTATGGCGCCATGCCACCCCAGGTGGGAAAAGGTGTTGTCCTTCTGCCTATTCCCCTGGAAGCACGGAGTCCACCATCTTTCAGAGCCTATTGGACAGTCAGGTACAAGCTGGCAGTGATGAAACCGTGGTACCTCACGGGATGGGGGGTGGAATCGGCCCTTCTCCCCCTCCCCAACAAGACCCCAAGTTGCCGCCCATGAACAGCTCCTCAGGCTTCTTAACAGCCATGATCCCAGAGGCACACAAATCAATCTCGGAACCCAGTGGCTTTTGGCAGAAATCCCTCGACCTAATTATCAAAATATCAGAATTCCAAAATCGTGTGGCTGCTATATAATAGTGGCCTTGCGACATCATATGCTTTTCATAATCAGCAATAGAAAACAAATTATCTAAGGATGCCTTTTCAGCAGGTCTGATTGTTGGGGAAAAATTTCAAATAATAATGGTGGGTCTATTGTCTAAATATTGAATGTAATCAAAGTAGAGAGAGAGAGAGAGAGTAAAGTGAAAATCATCTGCTACACCAGCAGGGGGAGGGGTGGGATGGGGGTATACTGGATTCTTGGTGATAGAAAATGTGCACTGGTGAAGGGATAGGCGAGCCTGAGACTTAAACCTGAAAGCTTTGTAACTGTTCTCATGGTGATTCAATTAAAAAAATCCAAAAAACTATTTATTAAAAATTTTCATTTTATTTTTTGGTTTAAAATATTATTAATGGCTTCTCATCGACATAATTTCAACATCACATCCATCACTAGTGTACTTATCTCCCTCCCACAATTCCCCTTTCTCTCCACACCCCTCCCCCAATTCAACTATGTGAAACAGTTTCTCTATTATGTAGCCTTTGGGTGTTTTATCTTTTTTTTTTTTCCCTTTATTTTATTTTATTTTTTTTAAAGTTGTAGATTTACAATTTTTTGTGCTTTGGTTTCAATTATACAATGATCAGATACCCATCCCTCCACCAGTGCCCATTTTCCACCACCATGGATAATATCCCTCCCACCCCCACCCCCCCCATCCCCCCTGTCTCTGTGGCAGGGCAATCCCCTGTGTTCTCTCTCTCCTTTTGGGTGTTGTGGTCTGCAAAAGAGGCATTGAGTGGCAAACATGTTCAGTCCATAGTCTACTTTCGACATGCATCTCCCCTCCTGGGAGGATCCTCCAAACATCCTTTATTTGGTGCTCCCTTCTCTATCTGAACTGCCCTTTCCTCTAGGATACCCGGCTGGCCTCTAAGTTATGGAGTAATCCTCCTAGTGCTGATCTCAGCTATTCTTGGGTATTAATCTCATACTTTGTTACTTTATATCCCCCAGATGAATGCAATCTTTCTGTGTCTATCCCTCTCTTTCTGACTCATTTCGCTTAGCATGATACTTTCCATATTGTACCACTTGTATGTAAATTTCATGACTTCATCTTTTCTAAGAGCTACATAGTACTCCATTGTGTAGATGTACCAAAGTTTCTTTAACCAGTCATCTGTTCTTGGGCATTCAGGTTTCTTCCAGTTTCTGGCTATTGTAAAGAGTGCTGCAATGAACAAACAAGTGCAGATGTCACTTCGACTATACATTTTTGCCTCTCTGGGATATATTCCCAGGAGTGGTATTGCTGGGTCAAATGGGAGCTCAATTTCTAATTTTTTGAGAATCGTCCATACTGTTTTCCAGAAGGGCTGAACCAGTGGACATTCCCACCAACAGTGAAGGAGTGTCCCTTTCTCGCCACATCCACGCCAGCATCGGTTGCTTTTGTTCTTTTGAATGTGGGCCAGTCTCTGAGGTGTGAGATGGTATCTCATTGTGGTTTTGATCTGCATCTCCCTGATGATTAATGATGTAGAGCATTTTCTCATGTGCTTTTTTGCCATTCGGATTTCTTCTTTGAGAAAGTTTCTGTTCATTTCATTGCCCCATTTTTGGATGGGGTTGGATGTTTTCTTCTTGTGGAGTTTAACCAGTATTTTGTATATCCTGGATATCAACCCCTTGTCAGATGTGTATTCGGTGAATATCCTTTCCCATTCTGTAGACTGTCTTTGTATTTTGGTCACTGTTTCTTTGGAGGTGCAGAAGCTTCTTAGTTTAAGATAGTCCCATTTATCTATCTCTGTTTTCACTTGCTCGGCCAGTGGCGTGGCATCTTTGAAGATACCATTAGCTTCAATGTCATGGAGGGTTTTGCCAACTTTATCTTCAATGTACCTTATGGTTTCTGGTCTGATGTTGAGGTCTTTAATCCATTTTGATCTTACTTTTGTACATGGTGTTAGGCAGAGTTCTGAGCCTATTTTTTTGCATGTAGCCGTCCAGTGATGCCAACACAATTTATTAAAGAGGCTTTCCTTACTCCACTTCACATTACTTGCACCTTTATCAAAGATTAGATGAGCATATGATTGAGGAGAGATGTCAGTGTATTCAACCCTGTTCCATTGGTCTGCAGTTCTGCCTTTGTTCCAATACCATGCTGTTTTAATTATTACTGCTTTGTAGTACAGTTTGAAGTTCGGGAGGTTGATTCCTCCCATTTTCTTTTTCCCAAGAATTGCTTTAGCTATTCGTGGGGGCTTATTGTTCCATATAAATTTCAAGAGTGTTTGCTCCATTTCTTTGAAGAATGTCATGGGTATCCTTATAGGGATTGCATTGAATTTATACAATGCTTTCGGTAGTATTGCCATTTTGACAATGTTAAGTCTCCCGACCCATGAGCAGGGGATATCTTTCCATTTCCTCATGTCCTCTTTTGTTTCCTGAAGTATCGTTTTGTAGTTTTCTTTGTACAGGTCCTTTACTTCCTTAGTTAAGCTGATTCCTAGGTACTTGATTTTCTGGGGCACAATTGTGAATGGGATTGTTTTTTTCATGTTGCTTTCTTCTCTCTCACTGTTTGCGTATAGGAAAGCCATGGACTTTTGGGTATTGATTTTATAACCTGCAACTGTACTATACGAGTCTATTGTTTCTAGGAGTTTTTTGGTGGAAGTTATTGGGTTCTATAAGTAGAGTATCATATCATCTGCGAATAGTGAGAGCTTGATTTCTTCCTTTCCTACCTGAATGCCCTTAATATCTTTTTCCTGCCTAATCGCTATTGCAAGTACTTCCAGTACTATATTGAACAGCAGTGGAGAGAGTGGGCATCCCTGTCTCGTCCCTGATCTTAGAGGGAAGGCTCTCAGTTTTTCCCCATTGAGGATGATGCTTGCTGTAGGCTTGTGGTAGATGGCTTTAATTATGTTGAGGAAGGTCCCCTCTATACCCATTTTGGCTAGGGTTTTCATCATAAAGGGGTGCTGGATCTTATTAAATGCTTTCTCTGCATCTATTGATATGATCATATGCTTTTTATCTTTTCTTTTGTTGATATGGTGGATTATGTTGATTGATTTCCGAATGTTAATCCATCCTTGCATCCCTGGGATGAATCCTACTTGGTCATGGTGTATGATCTTTTTGATGAGTAGTTGGATTCTATTTGCTAGTAGTTTGTTGAGGATCTTTGCATCTGTGTTCATCAGGGATATCGGCCTGTAATTCTCTTTCTTTGTGGTATCTCTGTCTGCTTTTGGTATCAGTGTTATATTTGCTTCGTAGAAACTGTTCGGAAGTGTTTTTGATATTTCAATTTCGTGGAAAAGCTTAAAGAGCATCGGGAGTAAGTCCTCTTTAAAGATTTGGAAGAATTCACTAGTGAATCCATCCGGGCCAGGACTTTTGTGCTTGGGGAGACTTTTTATTACCATTTCAATTTCCTTGATGGTGATAGGTCTGTTCAGGTATTCCAGGTCTTCTTGGTTCAGCCTTGGGAGTCTGTAGGAGTCTAGGAATTTATCCATTTCCTCGAGGTTTTGATGTTCCGTGGCATAAAGCTTCTCAAAGTACTCCCTGAGGATCCTCTGAATTTCTGTGGTTTCTGTTGTAATGGCCCCCTTTTCATTTCTGATTCGGTTTATTAGGGTTTTCTCTCTCCCTTTCTTTGTGAGTTTTGCTAGAGGCTTATCGATCTTGTTAATTTTCTCGAAGAACCAGCTTTTGGTTTCATTGATCTTTCGGATTGTTTTTTGGGTTTCCATCTCGTTAATCTCTGCTCTGAGTTTTATTATTTCCTTCCTCCTGTTCGAGTTGTGCTCCTTTTTTTGGTCCTTCTCCAAGCTCTTAAGCTGTGAGGTTAGGTTACTTATGTGTGCTCGCTCCTCCTTCCTGAGGAATGCTTGTAGAGCTATAAACTTTCCTCTTAACACAGCCTTTGCTGTGTCCCATAAGTTTTGGTAACTCGTGTTCTCATTTTCATTCGTTTCTAGGAATCTTTTGATTTCCTCTTTGATTTCCTGTCTAATCCACTCGTTGTTCAATAGTGCACTGTTTAATTTCCAGGTGTTTGATTTAGTTTTCTGTTTTTGTGTGTGATTTACTTCTAATTTCAGCGCATTATGGTCTGAGAAGATTGTTGATACAATCTCTACCTTCTTAATTTTATGGAGGCATGTTTTGTGGCTCAGCATGTGGTCTATGTTGGAGAATGTTCCATGTACGCTTGAGAAGAATGTGTATTCAGCTTTTTGTGGATGAAGTGTCCTGTATATATCTACTAAGTCCCTTTCTTCCATTGATTCCCTCAAATGAAGTATGTCCTTGCTAAGCTTGAGTCTGGTTGATTTATCAAGAGGTGACAAAGCAGTGTTGAAGTCTCCCACTAGTATTGTGTTGCTATTGATGTCTTTTTCCAAATCTATGAGTAGTTGTTTTAAGTACTTTGCTGGTCTCTCATTAGGTGCATATACATTTATTATTGTAAGTTCTTCCTGTTGTACAGATCCTCTGATCAATAAGAAATGGCCTTCACTGTCTCTTATGACCTTCCTCACTCTGAAATCGATGTGGTCTGATATAAGGATGGCTACCCCAGCTTTTTTATGGGAGCTGTTTGCCTGTAGGATTGTTTTCCAGCCTTTGACTCTGAGTCTGTGTTTGCTTTGACTATTGAGATGCGTTTCTTGCAGGCAGCAGAATGTTGGGTTCAATTTTCTAATCCATCCTGCCACTCTATGTCTTTTAATTGGTGCGTTTAGCCCATTGATATTGAGAGAGATTATTGTTATGGGATTTTGTCCCATTGTTCTGTTAAAATTTGGTGTATTTGAGGGGCCTTTCTTGCCTTAAAGTAGCCCATTTAGTTGTTCTTGTAACCATGGTTTTGAGTCTATGAAGTTCCTGAGCTGTTGTTTGTCTGTGAAACTGTGTGTTGTTCCTTCTATTATGAATGAGAGTCTTGCTGGGAAAAGTATTTTGGGGGAGGCATTTATTTCATTGAGTTTTTTTACTATGTCCCACCACTGTTTTTGGGCCATGAGGGTTTCATCAGAAAAATCAGCTGTGAATTTTAAGGATGCTCCTTTGTAAGAGATTTATTTCTTCGATCTTGCTGCTTTCAGAATTTTGTCTCTGTCTAAGGTTTTGGTCATTTTGATCAGAATGTGTCTTGGGGTATTTTTATTCGGATTTCTTCTAGCTGGTACTCTTCGGGCCTCCTGAATGTGGTCACAAGTTTTCTTCAGCTCTGGAAATGTTGTAGCAATGATTTCTTTGACAGTTTCTTCTTCATCGAGGTTTTCTTCCTGTCCCTCTGGGACTCCAATAATTCTTATGTTACCCCTCTTGGCTTCATCACGATCTTCTCTTGCCATCTGTTCCCGAATTGTGAGTCTCTTTTCCATTTTCTGCTCTTTTCTGGAGAGTCTCTGAACTTCATCTTTGAGCTCACTGATTCTGTTCTCAGCTGCTCTTACTCTGCTGCTGAGGCCTTCCACTGAGCTTTTCAATTAGCCTATGAGATTTTTCAGGTCTGACATTTCTGATTGCATTTTCCTCATTTCTGCCTTCAGATCCTCTTGTCTTCTATTGGCATTGGTTTCCATTGTTTCTTTTAATTCCCTAAGCATCCTAAGTAGCTCCCTTCTGAATTCCTTGTCAGAGAGGTTGTCTAACACTACAGTACTGTTGGTGTCATCTGGGCTAGACTCTTCAATATGAAAGTTTGGTGGGCTTTTGCGTTGCTTTACCATTGTGAGAGGTGTGGTTTAGTCCTTCACGTTCACTGTTACTATTCTGCTTGATATGCAGTGTGAGTTAAGATAGGCTTATGAGTTATTGGCTACTGTGTTTCTAGTGGCTGAGCTAAAATAGAGAAGTTTCCATCTAAGAAGTTAGCTTATGGTTTCTATGGCATATGAAGTGGGAAAATATTTCGTGGCCGCGTCAGCGGCCACGGCTCCGGAAAGAGTCCCTGGCACTGGGCGAGGAGTTGGGAACGTCTCCTGTTTGGAATTGGAGCCGTTCAGCTTTGTTGCCCAGAGCTGGGCCTCTGCGCCCGTCCCACGCAGATCAGGGGTTGAAAACCGGCTGTCTAGGGGCTGTTTCTAGCTGCACGTGCCCAGAGAGGGACCCAGGCACTTGGGGGCGGGCTGTACCTGTTGGAATTGGAGCAGTTCAGCTTTGTTGCCCAGAGCTGGGCCTCTGTGCCTGTCCCACGCAGATCAGGAGTTGAAAACCGGCTGTCTAGGGGCTGTTTCTAGCTGCGCGTGCCCAGAGAGGGACCTTGGGTGTTTTATCTTTATTTTTAAATTTTTATTCAGGGTCAGGGGAATGAGACCCATTGTAATTACTGGTTTTGGCACATCGAATACACAATGGATAGCTTACCAGGTTCTGCCGTGCGAGCTGAATACTCTCAGTAGCTTGCCAGGCTCTCTGAGAGGGATAGAGGCTTTTGGGGCGGTCTCTAATTTATTTATAATAATACATTTTTATTATTTTATTTATTTTTCTTTTTGGGTCACACCTGGCGATGCTCAGGGGTTACTCTTCCTTCTGCACTCAGGAATCACTCCTGGCGCTGTTTGGGGGGTGCATATGGGATGTTGGGAATTGAACCTGGGTTGGCTGTGTGCAAGGCAAACACTCTACCCACTGTACTATCGCTCCAGACCTGCCTTTGGGTGTTTTTAAAGGCCTTCCCTGGTTCTCAGTGGGCCACAGGACTATTTCCTGCTATATTGTATAACCAGGCCAGCAGTAAAGAACTAGGGGATGAGGAATAGGTATTCTGTTCAGCAGTGCTGGGGACCAGGTGTGCTACACCCTATGCTTCTGGGACTACGTGGTGCTGATCACTGTACTATCTCCTGAACGCACACTTCTCCCCTTTAAAAGCTGATTATCAATTTGATTTAATACATCTGTTTTTTCTTCTTTCTTAAGTCTCTGTACCCCTTTATAAATTATAAGCTGTTTGGTCTTAGCTACATCAATAGATACTGATAAATATGACATATTGTTATGATGGAAATTTGTGATATGCATCTTTGATTTTATAATTGATTTATAACATGTATTCGAAAGAGATGATTTTGCTTCTGGATGGAAATATTTAAAAGATGCCCACCCTGTCTGCACTTAGGATAATCTTCCCTGTTCCAAGCTAAGAAAATGCTGGTTTTAGGAAACTCCCTGTAGCCAACTGCTAAGATGCCATCATGTGTGTGTACCCCTTGCATTGCTTGAGCATGAGGCAAAACTCATCAAATGATGAATTTGTAGTAACACCCTCCAGAAACCTGCTCTTCGCCCCTGAGCTTTGTCTAAGGTTTCAGGTGCTTGACTAATTTAGACCCACCCATCTGATCAACTGGTGTAATAAAGGCCTCCTTCTTCTCCCTCCATAGATTGTTTTGGTGGGTTTGAATAATTAAACACCCATTTCAGCAATATGATAAAGACTGAAATCCCGATATGCCTGTATAGTCCCTGCATTACCCAAATCATGCAGCTCTTGTCCAACCCTTTCATGAATATTCTAAGTTAACTTTCTCCAGAAAACTTACTTTATTTCATGAATGCCTAAGTTGACTTACTCCAGAAAAAAGCTTGCCTAAAACACAGAGGTGAGAGGAGGGGGAGCCATGAGGATGGAGATGCTTACTTTAATAAATTCTTTGCTTTCTATACATACTCTTTCATTCATCTTCCTTATTGGGGGGACCACACCAAGCATTGCTCAGGGCCTATTATCTCAATTTAAAATTCTTAATTTAAGTTATAAGAACAAAAGTATTAAATCTTTTTGTTTTGTTTGTTTTTGGACCACAGCTGGTGGTTTTTATTTGCAGCCTTTAGCC
This sequence comes from Sorex fumeus, assembly GCF_029834395.1. Classification (NCBI taxonomy): domain Eukaryota; kingdom Metazoa; phylum Chordata; class Mammalia; order Eulipotyphla; family Soricidae; genus Sorex; species Sorex fumeus. The sequence continues at coordinate 1,445,259 of NW_026606092.1, forward strand.
CTTAAATTAAGATTTTAAAAAAAAATCCCATTTTCTAGCTAATATACACCTCCAGTGTTCAATTATCTTTCTCTCTCCTCTCTCTCTCTCTCTCTCTCTCTCTCTCTCTCTCCTTTTATTCTTTATTTTTTGCAAAGCAGGTGAACCAGGGACTCACACAGTGCATACCAGATATGTACTCTAGTGTATGACTAAGTTATATCCTTACCCTAACTGTATCATTTCTATAGCTTTTAGTTGTTATGAGACATAACCTGTTAAAGAAGGAATTAATTATTGCATGCTTTTAAACATTAAAATGATTTAGAAGTAATATAGATAGAGAAAATTCTTTTAAATACACCCTCCTCCAATCTATCCCATCCTCAGCTGACTGCAGTGAGCAGATTTAATGTGTTTTATTTTAAAATTTTCTGTTATCTATATAGATATAATATACCCAAACAAGCTCTTATTTCATAAAATCTTAAACATAACTAAGAATACTGTATGCATTCTTTTTATGTTGAATATTAGATCTTGAAGATTTTTTATGTCACTAAATGTAAATCTATTTTATGTTATTTGAATTTTCCCCCAACTATTCTGTGAGATGTAAAGCAAGCTTCACAGTTCTAATGCACCACTGGCAACCCTTTAGTTTAGTTAACCAGGGCGAGGACAGATATCCCTTTATCTCAGGTTCTTAACTGAGTCATAGTTCTCTTTGCAGCTATTTTCGTCCTGTTATACTAGCTGGACTGGCCACATAGTACAATTCTGGTTATGAAATGCAAGGGAACATTGACAGAGCAGCTTCTGAGAGTTATCTTTATTCCTTGATGAAAAGAGAACAAGTATTCAGATGAGTTTTCTTTTTATTATGATCACTTTTCCCACAAGGGCTAGAGCAATGCACAGCGGTAGGGCGTTTGCCTTGCACGCAGCCAACATGGCCGACCCGAGTTCGATTCCTCCGCCCCTCTCGGAGAGCCCGGCAAGCTACCGAGAGTATCTCGCCCACACGACAGAGCCTGGCAAGCCACCCGTGATGTATTTGATATGCCAAACACAGTAACAACAAAATCTCCAATGGAGACATTACTGGGCTCGCTTGAGCAAATAGATGAACAACAGGAGGGCCTTTACCTTTACCTTTCCCACAAACCTGATTTCCTGCCTTTAAAGATGATTTAAAGTCTTGAAACTGTCTTGAGAAGATAAACCCCCAGGCTTAAGGATGGAAAGTCAACATGCAAAATGTACTAGTCAATTTGTTGTCTAACAAATGGCCTCAAAATCTCAGTAGTTTACAGTAATTGTTCATTTGTTTTCACTCAGAGTTGTGTGAGTCAGTACTGTTCTCCTGGGCTCACCTGAAATGGACTGAGACTATTTCTAAGGTGTGAATTAGGTTCAGGTTTGTTCTATGTATTGTCCCATTTCTTTGGCAAATTATTATTTTCTTTCTTTTATCTTTTATCTTTTTATTTTTTTTATTGAATCACAGTGAGGTACAGTACAAACTTTCATGATTACGTTTCAGTCATACAATAATCGAGCACCCATCCCTCCACCAGTGCACATTTTCCTTCACCAATGTTCCCAGTATCCCTCCCGCTACTCTCACCCCGTTTCACCCCTTGCCTCTGTGGAAGGTATATTCCTTCTTACTCTCACTCTACTTTGGGGTGTTATGGTTTGCAATACAAGTACTAAGAGGCCATCATGTTTGGTCCTTATTCTACTTTCATTATGCATCTCCCATCCTGAGCGATTCCTCTAACCATCATTCACTTAAAGGTGATTCCTCCATCCCAATTGCCTTTTCTCCCAGCTCGCAAGGCTGGTTTCCAAACCGTGGAGTAATCCTCCTGGCCCTTGTCTCTACTGTCTAGCTATTAGTCTCATTTTATGTTATTTTATATTCTACAAATCTGTGCAGTCATTCTATGTGGCAAATTCTCAAGGTAGGTTTTTTTTTTTTTGCAAGAATTGGCTGGGTAAATTTGAGCCTGACTCAGCAGTCAGGAATCACTCCTGGCAGTGCTCAGGAGACCATCTGGAATGCTGGGGACTAAACAGGCAAGGTAAATACCCTTTCTAGGGTAACTGTTGCTCTGGCCTCTTATGGTAGTTCCTTTGACAGATCACAGCAGTGAGGAGAAACATGAGAAGAAAACACCTCTTAAGACCTTGACTAGAACTATTGCATGCACAGTTACTTCCATCTCATGTATTTTTTCCCCTCAGGAATAAAGAGCTTAGAATAATAATCTTACCAATGTACTAGGGTTGGGGAGCAATAAATAGGCTGAAAAGACTTTGGATCCTTGATGACAACATGGAACAGCTGAACAAAGACTGGTACTAGTTTATCCAGACTCTTGTTTTTGTGAGTCCCTACTTACTTAAGGTCGAATGTCTACTTGAAGTTGAAAACATTTTAAAGTAATAAAATGGAGCTGCGTTCTAAATCAACCATAACATTTATTCTGGATTTCCATTATTACAATTGATGCTACAATACATATTTTATTTAAACTTGACAAATTGTGTATGTATCCTACAAAACACATTCCTAGATATGGAATTTCTGGGTGGAAAGATATTTTCATTAAGTGGTAGTACAGCGGGTAAGGCATTTGCCTTGCATGCGACCAACATGACTGACCAGGGTTCAATTCCTCCGTCCCTCTCAGAGAGCTCTGCAAGCTATTGAGAGTATCTCGCCAGCACGGCAAAGCCTGACAAGCTACCCATGACATATTCAATATGCCAAAAACAGTAACAAGTCTCACAATTTGTTGTGAGGCATTACTGGTGCCCACTCGAGCAAATTGATGAACAAAGGAAGAACAGTGCTACAGTGCTACAGATATTCAAAGTGACCATCCAAAAGACTTTTTATTTTATTCTTCATGCCCTGACTAGTACTGATATGATGACACTTGGAAAAAAATGCTTCCAGTCTAATGGGTGATGCATAAATATGTTTCATTTGTATCAGTGAAATTCAATGTCATTTCACATTGTATTGGCCATTTGTATTATTTGCTGTTTGCTCTGCATAGTTCACATCCTTGTCTCATTTTACTGTGGCGCTATTTTCCTTTTTTTCTAAGTAGTTGGTAAGGAAAAATTTTGCTTACTTCTTTTAATCTTTTATTTTACACATGTGGTCGGTGTATTGCCCAGCATTTGTTTGTCTTTTATTCTTTAAAAAAAAACACCTAAATATTGCAGAGGTTCAGTAATATGAAGCACACTAAAACTGTAAAGAACAGAAAGTAATTTAATGAATTCTAAAAAATTTGTGGCCCAGATAAAAAAATGATACTTATCACCTTAAAGTCCTCTCTGCATCCTAGTTCTAATGGTCTTTCCAATGTTCAGATTTGTTACAATGCTGAAATTTTAATTTATCAATTTTTATAGTCTCACTTTCCATATTTGTATTTACAAATATATCAAATCTAATTTACATGTTTTTTAAACTTAATATAAGTGGAATAATTTTTTAAGTATTTTTGTGAATTCTTTCACTCTACCCATTGATAAGTCATTATTATTATTATTATTACTCTTTTTTTGGGTGACACCTGGTGATGCACAGAGCTTATACCTGACTCTGCACCCAGGAATTACTCCTGGCAGTGCTCAGGGGACCACATAGGATACTGGGAATTGAACGCGGGTTGGCCAAGGATGCAAGGCAAACACCCCACCTGCTGTGCTATCGCTCTAGCCCCTACAATTTTTTTGCATGTCTCTAGTTCCTGGCAGTAAAGAAATCCAGGATATGAAATAGAATAACTTATTGTACTTTTCCTTTCTTGACAACCATTTGAGTTGGTTCTGATTCCCCACCTCCTTCTACTCTGTCTCCCAGCAAATAGTGGTCATCTGAACTTTATGGTCCATGCTGTTTGGTTCTTATGTGTGACCTTCTTGAGTTTACCTACGAAACAAGAGATCTTACCTAACTAAATTAAGTCCAGTTATATTTTTACTGGTTCACACTCTTAAAACATATTTAATTTGTATCTGTAAGTTAATTTTGGGAGAATAGACATATTTACAAAAATAACTCATTAAAACTCATGCATTTTGTGATATTGGGGATGGTATTGGAGGGTGTCATGTTAAGTGAAATAAGTTGAAGGAGAAGGATAAATAACAGATAATCTCGCTTCCCTCGAGGACCTCTAGGACCAGCCACCACCATGCTGAGACCACTCTCCACACACCTGAAGGTACCGGCAGAGGGACAAAGCCACGTGGGTTCCGGGGCCGAGATCTCCAAGCCTACTCGGATTGGAGTCGAGCATCCTTCACCCAGATCCTCCAAATTCCAGTAGGCGGGGGTCACACCCACCAACTGGCCCCCTGGCGCCATGTAATCCCATCAGTGGCCAAGACTCTGAGACTATAAAAACCAGCTCCCGGAACCGTTGCAGCCGCGTGACATCTTATTATGACATCTCATTCCTATTTTGATAAACTGGCAGGCTACCGAATGTAGCCTGCCCACACGGCAGAGTCTGGCAAACTCCCCGTGGCGCACCCAATATGCCAAATACCATTAACAATGATGGGTCTCATTCTCCTAAAGAGCCTTGAATATAACCTCAGGGCCAGGATGAAGGAGATGTTACTGGGGCCTGCTCGAGGCAATCGACGAATAACAGGATGATCTGTGATCTGTGATCTCGCTTCCCTATAGAATATAGAGAGACAAAACAAGAGAACTGACAGCACCCATCAACGACAAATCCTTGTCATTGGAATACAAAACCAGTTAACCAGTGAGTGAGGGGAAAGGAGAAAGAAAAGCAGATTTTAGCGGCACGGGGATGGAGGTAGATGGCTGTGGGGATTTTGGTGGTGGTGGAAGCAGTTACTTTATATATTCATACCATGAACTTTAACAGTATTATAGCAATGTAGAGTCTAATAAATTAAAAAATATGGTAATAATAGGGGCAGAGGAGGGGTATTTGCCTTGCTGACCTGGGTTCAATCCCCAAAATCCCATAATGGTCCCCCAGCACTGCCAGGAGTAATTACTGAGTGCAGAGCCAGGAGTAACCTCTGAGCATTGCTGGGTGTGTCCCCAGAACAAAACAAATATATATTAAAAATTAAAAAAAATTGGATATCATTATTTAAGTAATTTTATTTTTAATTAATATTTTATTTAGATATTTTGAATATTAACTAAGTGAGTTTATAATTTTTTTCATAAATATCCTTTGATCTATTTATCCCTAAGTTATTTACACTTTTCTTATGCTGCAAGTGGCATCTTTTCAAAAAACTCTTTTTAACACTAAAAGTTTTTGTTGACTTAGAAGCAAAACTTTCCTATTTAGATCCTTGTTAAATTCTATTACGAATTAAAAGTACATCAATAGGGGCTGGAGTGATAGCACAGTGGGTAGGGTGTTTGCCTTATACGTGGTGGACCCGGATTTGATTCCCAGAATCCCACATGGTCCCCCAAGCACCCATATGGTCTCCCAAGTACCTCCAAGAGTATTTCCTAAGTACAGGAGCCAGGAGTAATCCCTGAGCATAACCGGGTGTGACCCAAAAAGAAAAAAAAGTACATCAATATTACTTGGGACTTTGCCTATATAAATGGTATATCATAGGCAAATAAAGTTTTATTTCTCCCTTTCTGATATTTAGTTTATTTCATTTATTTTTATCTTATTTCAAGACAATATCTCCCTTTGTGTCTACCTTTTCTCCTCTCTGCTTTATTGGTATTTTCAATCTCTTTGTCTCTCTCTGTTCTATATTCCGGTCAATTTTGTCAGCATTATAGCTTGTTTTATAAATTTCTGTGAATCTAGTCATTTAGTAAATTAAATAAGTTCAGTAAGTTTAAAAAATTTTAAGTATTTTTCATTTATAAAGGTCATATTTTTTAAAATGGCTTTTTTGTCAATTTTTTTACCCCCAAATTGAGGTAATGTTTGTTTGCAAGAATGTATATTTTCAGAGACACATTTTTAAAAAACTTTTTATTAGTGAAACACAATGAGGTACAGTTGTAGACTTACAAATTTTTGTGCTTCGATTTCAGTTATACAATGATCAAGTACTATCCCTCCACCAGTGCCCATTTTCCACCACCATGGGTCCCAGTATCCCCCCCAACCCCATCCCCCACATCCCACCCTGCCTTTGTGGCAGGGCATTCCTTTTTGTTCTCTCTCCTTTTGGGTGTTGTGGTTTGCAAAAGAGGCATTGAGGGGCAATCATGTTTGGTCTACTTTCAGCATGCTTCTCCCATCCTGGGAGGATCCTCCCAACACCCTTTATTTGGTGCTCCCTTCTCTATCTGAGCTCCCTTTTCCCCTAGCATGTGTGGCTGGCCTCCAAGCCATGGAGCAAAATTCCTAGTACTAATATCGGCCACTCTTGAGTGTTAGTCTCCTATTTTGTTACTTTATGTTCCCCAGATGAATGTAATCTTTCTGTCTATCCCTCTCTTTCTGACTCATTTCGCTTAACATGATACTTTCCATGTAGTACCACTTGTATGTAAACTTCATGACTTCGTCTTTCCTAACAGCTACATAGTACTCCATTGTGTAAATGTGCCAGAGTTTCTTCAACCAGTCATCTGTTCTCAGGCACTCAGGTTTTTTCCAGATTCTGGCTATTGTAAAGAGTGCTGCAATGAACAAACAAGTGCAGATGTCACTTTGACTATATTTTTTGCCTCTCTGGGATATATCCCCAGGAGTGGTATTGCTGGGTCAAATGAGAGCTCAATTTCTAATTTTTGGAGAATTGTCCATACTGTTTTCCAAAGGGCTGAATCAGTCGGCATTCCCACCAGCAGTGAAGGAGGGTCCCTTTCTCGCCACATCCATGCCAGCACAGGTTGCTTTTGTTCTTTTGGATGTAGGCCAATCTCTGTGGTGTGAGATGATATCTCATTGTTGTTTTGATCTGCATCTCCCTGATGGTTAATGATGTAGAGCATTTTCTCATGTGCCTTTTAGCCATTCGGATTTCTTCTTTGAGAAAGTTTCTGTTCATTTCGACAGAGACACATTTTAAAGCTCTTCCCTGTTAGTCATGTTCAAGTTCTTTGTACAAGAGCATTGTATATTGATTTCAGTATCTGAAGTTTCTAACTTATTTTATATTGTCTGTTGATTCTTCTGTTCTCATTCATGGAGACATACCATCATGAGTTTGGGATTTTTTGATTCTGAGTTTATATTTCTTAGTGCTTTATCCATAGTTATTTTTCCAGTGATGCTCAGAAATCCCTTTTGGAGGTGCTCAGGAGAACCATCTGGGGTTCCAGGATTGAACTGGAATTAACCATTTTCAAGCAAGCACATTAATTCCTGCACCATTTCTCTGGCCATTTCCATGGAAAGTTTTGAGTTACATAGGAGGTGGGTTATTTCGGAGAGAATTTATATTTAATTCTCTTGGGTATTTGGGATATCCAAACTTTGAATAAAGTTAGGGTAATTTTATACTAATGAATCTAGGGTTTTTTCAGTCTGCCAAGGCATCATCTTTTTGGTTTTTGGGGTATAAATATTAGTGATATTCAGCTTGTGTTAGTAGTTCTTTGTAATTCATAGTAATTCAATTAAAAGTTAATTTAAAAAAAGGAATTCATAAGGAGGGCTAGAGAGAGTACGAGGTCAAGGTGCTTACCTTGCATCTCACCGATGCGGGGGGCCCGCAAAAGCACTCTGCGGCCTGCGGAGGTGGCCCTAGGATCTGTAGGTGGAAGGAGGGACCAACTGAATGAACACAAGACACAAGAGACAGAATACAGTTCAGAAACAGAGAGAAAAAGGGACAGACTTTATTGGGGGCAATCAGGGTATATATCCATTAGTAAGGTAGCTACACAAAAGGTCGTGCCCATATATGGTTAGGAAGGTTTGTTTTCACATATCATGCATTACAAGGTTTGTGTGTATCTCGTACCAGACACGAGGTGATTACACAAAGGGCCATGTCCAGATGATTTAACAGACACGAGGTAGAAACACAAAGGGCCATGTCCATATGATTTAGCAGACACGAGGTAGATACACAAAGGGCCGTATCCATATGTTTTACCAGACACGAGGTAGTTACTTCTTGTTATTACTGACAGCCATGACAGATATTCTCTCAGAATAACCATACATCAAGATAACCATACATAGCATTGGCTTTGCCTGCTGCGGTGTCATGTAGGTCAAGACAACCATACATAGCACAGGCTGTGCTTGCCACGGGGTAGAGTAGGTCAAGATGACCATACCTAGCACAGGCACGTAGGCCCTTGGTCAGTTAAAGGGCCAGCTTCCCACACACCAACTCTGGCTTGAATCCTGTACACTATATATAAGGTCTTGCAGGTAAGAGGTCAGAGTCATTCCTAAGCATGTACAGAGTCTGGAATAATCCTAGACCACCAACGTGTGGCCCAAACACAAAAAAAAAAGAAAAAAAAGAATTCTCTACAGAAAGCCTCCTTTCTCCCTTATTCTAGTGACAGTAATCAGCAAATAAATTTTATTTCCTGCCTCCTTGGACTGAGCTGGCTCATCTTGGTCTTGTGAATATAACTTTTTGTGGTCCCGGATTTAGGGAAGGAAGGGACTCTCTTATTAGACATACATGCACTTAAGTAGGGCCAAGAGAGTTAGCACAGTAGGCTGAGAACATGATTTGAGTGCTGGGGACCTGGGCTCAATCTCCAGCATTGCATGATACTGCAGAACTGCTGGGAGTGATTGGAGCACAAAACTAGGAGTAGCTCCTCAGCATTGCTGGGTATGACTCTCCTCCCTAATATCAAAATCAGGCCAGAAGTTGAAAGATTTTAGGGATGGCAAATGCCTTCAGAGTACAAGGCAGATAATGGGCTCTGCTTCTCTGTGTCTCTTCCTCCTCCTCATTTTGGGGCTTTGAGAATTCTTTATTTTCTCTATCAGCTGCTAAATCCATTAAAATATTTGAAATATTCTACTCAGAAATTTTAATTGCTACGAGAAAAGAATTTTTGGCAGAGGCAAGCTGCACTGGTTACCTTTACTTTACATGGCTCCAGGAGACAGTGATTTCTTCTTTCTGGCCCTGATTTATTTACATTAAAATCTTGGCAAATATCATCTAAACATCTGTGAAATGTGATCTTTAAATTATGAGCCATTTTTCAAACTCTTTAAATTGTTTCACTTCATTTTACAATACATTTCAGTAGAACTGAACTTGCTTCAGGCTATGGCGAAATTTCTCTTTAGGGTTATCTTTTTTTTTTTTTAATTTTTATTAGTGAAACACCATGAGGTACAGTTGTCGACTTACAAATTTTTGTGCTTGGATTTCGGTCATACCATGATCAAATACCCATCCCTCCACCAGTGCCCATTTTCCACCACCAAGGATAATATCCCTCCCCCCCCCCATTCCCCCCATCCCCTCCTGACACTGTGGCAGGGCCTTTCCTTTTGTTTTCTCTCTCCTTTTGGGTGTTGTGATCAGCAAAAGAGGCACTGAGTGGCAAACATGTTCAGTCCAGTCTACTTTCAACCTGCATCTCCCCTCCTGGGAGGATCCTCCAAACACCCTCCATTTGGTGCTCCCTTCTCTATCTGAACTAATATCTAACTACACTCTCCTGGTTGAAAATTTCTCAGTGAAACTTATTAATAAATAGAAGTCAGTGTCAAGAAATGGTGGCATATAAGACAAATTTGGGGGAAGTTGTATGTATGTTTCTACTATAAAAAACAGCATCCTCAATTGTAATGTAGATCAACTCCTTTCTACTTACCCTCTGCTTTAGGAGGAATTCACTAGTTAAGGTGGAATGAGGTGAGTTCCCCCCTCACTCAGATCTTTTTATAATCATTCTGCAGCCTGTCTGCCATTGTGGCTGGACTGGGCAGGGACTTGAGGAGTAATAGAGTTCGAGGGGTTTTCAAATGCCTTAAAAGATTTTATAAACAGTTAGTTCTTAGGGGAAGACTGAGTTCAGCATTCAAGTCTAAGGGAGAAAAATGTTGATACACAGTTAGCCTAGATTTGAATTTGGTTAGTGGAAATAAAAGAGTTTAGATTTCAGTAGATGTTTCAGAAACATTCCTTTATTCATATTTAAAAACCCAATGAAATTTCACAAAATTAAAAATTGGGGACATTTTCTGCTTCTAGAGATGACTCAGGATATTATAAATTAATGAGGTTAAATCCAAGACAATTTCAGGTATGAGCCCGCGGTGACAGGGTAACTGCAGTCTCATGGGAAGGGGGGTGGTCCCAGCTTGTCCTTCACGCCCCACCAAGGTCAGGAGTTGCCCCTCATGAGCAGCTCTCTGGCACAGCCATAACACCAGATGCACAGAAATCAATCTCATAATTATCTGGCTCTTCGCAGAAATCCAAAACAAAATCACGTGGCTGCTATCGCGGCCATATGACATTATATGATTCTCATAACCAGCAATAGAAAACAAAGTATTTCACAATGCCTTATCAGCAATTCTGATTGTTGCGTGGAGGGGGGGGGGATTCTAAACAATAATGGTGCATCTTTTGTCGAAATAATGAATGTATTCAATATAGAGAAGAGTTAAGTGGAAATTATCTGCCTCACAGGCATTGGGAGAGGTGAGAGGGAGGTATATTGGGGTTCTTCGTGGTGAAAAATGAGTACTGGTGAAGGGAGAGATGTTTGATCATTGTATGACTGAGACTTAAACCTGAAAGCTTAGTAATTTTTCCCACAGTGATTCAATAAATAAATATCACTTAATCACTTATCACTTAATCCCCGTTATTCATCGATTTACTCGAACGGGTGCCAGTAACGTCTCCATTCATCCCGGTTGCGTGCTAGTGTAGCCCAATGGTATCTGTTCGTTCTAGGAACACGCAGAGCCTCAAACGGATCATTCAGGGTCTTGACGAAGAAGTCTGACCATCTTGTAGGCGGGCGTCCGCGTGATCTTTTGATGTCCCGTGGAATCCAATCAGTAATGGCTCTAGTCCAGCGGTTGTCTGTAAACCTCATTACGTGTCCAGCCCATTTGATTTTTGATGTCTTGGCAAATGAGACAGCGTCCCTGATTCTTGAGCCTTGACAAAGATCAGAACTCTGGATTCTATCTCTCATTTGAGTGAATCATGATATTCCAAGCATAGCTCTTTCGATTCCTCTTTGAGAGACCCGAATAGCGTTCTCATCCTGTTTTCGTAGGGTCCAGGTCTCTGAGGCATATGTTAATGCAGGAAGAACAGTGGAATCAAAGAGATGTGCTCGTAGCTGGAGGTTCTTTGTCCTTTTAGTTATTTCTTCAACGTTCTTGAAGGCATTCCAAGCCTCTCTCTTCCTCCTGCGCAACTCAGGTGCCAGGTCATTCATCATGTTGATTTCTCGACCTAGGTATATATAACTGTTGCATTCAGAGATGGTGGTTCCGTTGAGAGCGAATGGAGCGTCAGGACAAGGCTGTTTCTCATAAACATTGTCTTCGTAAGATTCAGCCGTAGTCCGACCTTACCACATTCACGGTTAAAGTTGTTCAGCATTTGTGCCGCTTGGCTGATGTTTGGTGTTATTAGAACGATGTCATCAGCAAAGCGGAGGTGGTGTATTTGCCGACCATCTATCTTCACTCCCATTCTTTCCCATTCCAGTCATTGCATGATGTTCTCGAGGGTGGCACTGAAGAGTTTTGGTGAAATGGTATCACCCTGCCAAACCTCTCTCTTGATATGGATGATTACTTCTTTGTAGAATGGTGAGATCTTGGTAGTGAATCCGCAATAGAGCTCACGAAGGATCCTGATGTATTGAGTTTGTATGCCCTGATTGGCTAGGGCTTCCATGACCGCTTCCATCTCAACAGAATCAAAGGCCTTCTTTAAATCAATGAACGTTAGACAGAGCGGCATCTTGTACTCCCGAGAAATCTCAATGAGCTTAGTAATCGTGTGGATATGGTCGATGGTACTGAATCCTTTTCGGAATCCAGCTTGTTCACATGGTTGTCCTTCATCTAGTGTTCTGCTAATCCTATTCAGGATGACTCGAGTGAACAGTTTGTAGACGACAGACAATAGGCAGATTGGGCGATAGTTGCCAATGTCGTGGATGTCTCCTTTCTTGTATAGTAGTATAGTCCTGCTGGTTTTCCATTGGGATGGAACCTTGCATTCAGATAGGTAGCGTGTGAAGAGCCTAGCCAATGTATTGATGAGTACTGATGGTAAGTTCTTCAGGTGTTCAGGTCTGATCTTGTCTGGGCCAGGTGCTCTTTGTTTCTTTACCGACGAGATGGCATGTTGGATTTCGGAAGGGAGAACATTGGGAACGACATATCCATCATGTGGTATGTGGTATGTGGGCAAGAGGACGTGGTTATTAAAGAGATCTGAGTAGAAGTCATGAATAATCTTCTCCATTGCCCTTATGGAAGATGTGATAGATCCATCATGATGTCGGAGGGCAGTCATCTTGGTTTTGTAGTTGGTGAAGGACAGGCGGGCTTTACGAATGCTTTTCCCAGCTTCTGCCGCATCTACCAGTATTGCTGCTCTCCTGTTTTTGAGGTCATCCTTGATGGCTTCTCTGCACTGTTTTGCCAGTTCGGATGTTCGCTTGTGGTTGCCTGAGGCATGTGCCAAGCCACGTTGGCAAATAAGTTCAAGAGTGTTTGAAGAAAGGCGGTTTTTTGTGGTTATCTCTCTCTTGGCATTCCTCCCACAATCATGGAGGTGTTGAATCATTCGATCGTATTCCTCATCAATGTTGTCAATGACGGCATCTTCCCATGGTGCCGCAACAGAGCCAAAGAGCTCCCAGTTGGTGGTCGTTCTGGGAGTCCTCTTCTTAATCCTTGCATTCTTTTCTCCTCGTTCTGTGAGGTAGAAATTTGCACGAAGAAGATGGTGGTTGATCCCGTTTGGAATTTTGGGACAACAGCAACATCGGTTAGGCAAAACCGCTGATTGAATATGATGTGGTCTATTTCATTGTGGAATCGTCCATCAGGAGACTCCCATGTCCAATGTTTAGATTCAGCCTTTTGGAACTGTGAGTTACCATGGAAGATTTTGGTTGACATGATGAACTCAGACAGTCTGTCACCCTGTTTGTTCCATTCTAGGCCATGGGTCCCGATGTGGAGTTTATCGACTGATCTTCTTGGTCCTATCTTGCCATTAAAATCACCAACAATGATCTTGTAGAAGGTTTGATCTTCTTTATAGAACTTCTCCAGCTCCATGAACTTCTCAGTTTCTCTTTCACCATAACTGGATGTTGGTGCATAGACAACAAAGATAGAAACTGCCGGTAGTTAGCCACATCTATTCAAGTGTAATCGTCCGATTTGGGTTGTTAGGCATTCGAATGAATCAATGCTCGTGGCTAAGTTTGTGTTGACAAGGATACCGACACCACCGACGCCTCTTTTATCACATGTTCCAAGGAACAGTTCTTCTCCAGTGTCAAAAACGGCATGATGTGATTGATGTCTTCTCGTTTCGGTAAGACCAATGATGTCGTACTTGATCTTTCGCGCTTGTACCATAAGGTCTTCAATGGATGCAGTAGATGCCAGCGTACGAGCATTGAAAGTACAGACAATCATTTTTGTTTTTCTTCATTTTGGCAGCCTATTTCTGCCTTGGTATTTTATCAGCCTTTCCTTCCATATCATTCTCGACTCTGCCATATTCAGGGTTAGGGGAATGAGATCCATTTATTACTGGATTTGGCATATCAATTTGGTTTATTTGGCATAGACCACGGATAGCTTGCCAGGCTCTGCCATGCGGGTGGGATATTTAAAGGTACCCTGAAAACTTAGAGAAAAGTAAATAAATAGTCGTGTGGCCGCAAATGCGGCCGCGTGCTCCCGGGAGCTTGTTGTGATAATCTCTGGATCCTGGCCGTTGTTGGGGTTACACGGCAGTTGGAGGGTATAACTGTCTAGCTACTGACAGGTCCAGTCTCAAATCATGCAGGCTTGGAGATCTCAGCCCCGGGTCCCACACACCTGGGTTCCTCTGCCAGTTCTGTTATGCCTGAGGCTTATCCAAGTGTGTGGAGAGTGGCCTCAGTATGGCCTTGGCTGGGGCCTGGAGGTCTTCAGCTGTTTGGGCCCTGGCAAGGATATTCAGGCACAGGGTAGGAGTCTCTGCCTTGTGCTCTCCCGGGAGCTTGTGATAATCTCTGGATCCTGGTCGTTGTTGGGGTTACACGGCAGTTGGAGGGTGTAACTGTCTAGCTACTGACAGGTCCAGTCTCAAACCATGCAGGCTTGGAGATCTCAGCCCCGGGTCCCACACACCTGGGTTCCTCTGCCAGTTCTGTTATGCCTGAGGCTTATCCAAGTGTGTGGAGAGTGGCCTCAGTATGGCCTTGGCTGGGGCCTGGAGGTCTTCAGCTGTTTGGGCCCTGGCAAGGATATTCAGGCACAGGGTAGGAGTCTCTGCCTTGTGCTCTCCCGGGAGCTTGTGATAATCTCTGGATCCTGGCCGTTGTTGGGGTTACACGGCAGTTGGAGGGTGTAACTGTCTAGCTACTGACAGGTCCAGTCTCAAACCATGTAGGCTTGGAGATCTCAGCCCCGGGTCCCACACACCTGGGTTCCTCTGCCAGTTCTGTTATGCCTGAGGCTTATCCAAGTGTGTGGAGAGTGGCCTCAGTATGGCCTTGGCTGGGGCCTGGAGGTCTTCAGCTGTTTGGGCCCTGGCAAGGATATTCAGGCACAGGGTAGGAGACTCTGTCTTGTGCTCTCCCGGGAGCTTGTTGTGATAATCTCTGGATTATAAATATAAGAAGAAAAATAAATAAATAAAATTATGAAAAAAAAGTAACGTGGAGTTCATGTCCAATTCAATCAGCTAATCAGTGGCTGAATACAATGCAGTACTCCTACATAAAAAAAACAAGGCAATTTGTTGATAATTGTCAGTCACTATCCTTTATATTGCTGATCTTTTTAAATAGTTAATGTTTCCATTATTTGTAAGTGTTGATTATTAAGATCACTTAAGGATATTTATGAAATGTATATATCACTTGTGTGGGAGTGTATGTTACTGTGGGATGGTATTCATTCAGCACTCACTTTCTTTTAAAATCTTGATTATAGCCTGGAAGACAGATCACATGAAGTCAGTTTCTATTACACTTCCATTGCTCATTCATTCAAATAAAATTTGTGTGCTTCCATGAATGTTCTGCATTGTGCTCATTCAAGTTTATTTCTGTCAACAAGTATTTATTGCATTCTCTGGATGTATTAGGCTCTCTCTGGATAAAAAGTGCACACTCCTTTGGCCCAAGAAAATGGTTAGAGAAAATTTAAATTTTAGGACAGATCCTTCAGCAGCTTTGCATTCACATAAGACATAGCTATAGCTTATTAAACTTGATGCTTTCATCAAGTTTAAAATAATACCTTGCATAATTATGTTCCATAATGGAAGTGGAAAAGAAACAATTGCTTTTTCTTTTCTTTTCTTTTCTTTTCTTTTCTTTTCTTTTCTTTTCTTTTCTTTTCTTTTCTTCCTCCCCTCCCCTCCCCTCCCCTCCCCTCCCCTCCCCTCCCCTCCCCTCCCCTCCCCTCCCCTCCCCTCCCCTCCCCTCCCCTCCTCTCCCCTCTCCTCTCCTCTCCTCTCCTCTCCTCTCCTCTCCTCTCCTCTCCTCTCCTCTCCTCTCCTCTCCTCTCCTCTCCTCTCCTCTCCTCTCCTCTCCTCTCCTCTCCTCTCTTCTTCCTTTCTTCTTTTCTTTTCTTTTGTATTTTAATTCTTTTTTGAAACAGACTAGATTTTAAAGTCTCCTTCCCATTTGGCACTTATATAACCCAAGTTTAATTTCCAGAATTTATAAGATTCATGCCAAAACACAGAAATTTTATCTGGTGTCCTTGCAGTGGGGAACATTACAGATGGTGATATTTTCCAGCATCTGTAATAATTTGACAAGGCCCAGGTATTGGACAGTTAAGGTTTACTTTATGGAAGAACATCACAAGGTAAAACAGAGGATGTGGTTTTATAGAAAAGAATTTTTAAAAAATTCATCTTTCTTTCTTTTGAAGATTTCTAGTAATGAGATAGAAAAATGAGATAACACAATACAACCTGCTAGATATTCTAAGGAAATCTTTTGGAATAAAAAAGATAGAACCGTGATTATGAACCATAATCTATTTAATAGTGGATACTTCCAGATTTAAAAAGAATTCAGGTTTGTTTGTGTTTATTGTATACCAGTATCTTATTCTAAGTGCGTTGTTAACTTAAGCCCTTACAACAATCTGCTATGAATTGTATACTCTTATGATCTGTTTTGTGGATAAGAAAACTGAGGCAGGGGCTGGAGGGATAGCACAGCAGGTAGAGCATTTACCTTGCGCGCGGTCAACCCAGCTTCGATTCCCAGCATCCCATATGATCCCCCGAGCACCTCCTGGAGTAACTACTGAGTGAAGGGCCAGGAGTAACCCTTTTGCATGGCTGGGTGTGACCCAAAGAGCAAAACAAAAAAGAAAACTGAGCATAACAAATAATTTGTCCTGATCTTCAAGGTGGTAGAAAAGTGATTTAAATTCAGGTAGCCAGGCAAATTCGCTCTAGAAACAATCATCTAAAACTATACAGCCTTAAATTTACTTATTTATTTGTTTTAGCTTTTGGGCAAAACTCAGTAGTATTTTGGACTTAGTCTTGACTCCGTGCTCAGGGATCACTCTTGGCAGTTCTTAGGGACTATATGCAGTACTGGGGATCAATACTTGCTTACATGTAAGGCAAGTGTCTTAATCCCATTCTATTTCTTCAGTCCTCAAGTATAATTCTTAATTACAAAAATACAAATACTCAAGCTTTCCATTCTCTTTTCCGTTTTAGCACTGTAAATTGACATAGCAACGTGCCCCCCACCCCCATTTGCCTCAAATTGTAAAAGTTCCACCTAAGACACTTATTTATTAGAAACCAAGAAGAGTAGAGTCCAAATTGCAAGATGGTATTTTTATTGGTGG
The DNA here is from genome assembly GCF_029834395.1 of Sorex fumeus. Lineage (NCBI taxonomy): Eukaryota > Metazoa > Chordata > Mammalia > Eulipotyphla > Soricidae > Sorex > Sorex fumeus. The sequence goes on from NW_026606092.1 coordinate 1,462,283, forward strand.
TGGTTTATATTCTGAGAAAATTGTGAAAGTATTTATCTAAAAATTGTTACTATAAAAGGTAATATAAAGAGAGATAGAGACACACACACTAAGATTGACAGTAATGTATTCATAGTTATATTTTTTTAGTAAATGGATGATCTTTATCTAGTCATTGAATATTCAGACTGATCTTTTTTCTAGTCATTGAATATTCAGACTGATGTTAATATTCTCATTAACCCCTTCCATTAGATGTTAATCTAAAATTCTGCTTTCATTGTGCTTCTCTTCCCTTGGGACTGGAGAGATGATGGACTCAGTATAAAGCTGGACTCCACTGTATAAGTAAGCAGCCCAACTGCTGTGCGCATCAGGACAACTTTCATGATACATAGAGGTAATACAATGGAAATCACTGTTTAGAAATCCAATTTATCTTGCTGTGAATAGAATTGCTTCCAATACAAACGGCAATTAGTTTTGTTCCATAACACTGTTATAGAAATGTGACATTGAAAAACTATTTGCTATCTACTAAAGCATTCATCTACCATTAAGTTCATGCCATGGTAGGGAAAAATGTTAATTTCTGTGACAAAATGGAAAGGGTTTTTATTTTTATTTTTTGTTTTTAGACCAAGAACTTCTACAAGGTCAGGATACAACTGCTGAGGCAATGAAGTGAAGGTTTTCCTAAAACTTTTAGTTGCTCATACATTCTATTAAAGCTGAAAAATTCTGCTGATTATTGTTTCTCAAATCCACTGGGGTTTCTGCTAAATCACATTATAGATTAAGAGAAGAGTGATGTCAGCCTTTAATATTTCCTCTTGAACTGCACCAGAGCCTGTACTGATGAGCTCTTTGTTGACCTTGGTTCTCTTTGGCTTCTGCATCTTCTATCTCTCTTGACAAGTCAAGTAAGTTTACTACTCACACTGTTGTATAGAAAATGCCTGAAATACACCTTTGCATTTACCATAAGAATGAAAGTCTCTACAACAGGAGCAGAATCCATCCCCCAACAAATGTTGATGGCATATTTTCTTACCCATTGGTAGGCAAGTATACATCAAAAGTCCTTAGTCTTATTAGACTGAACCTGACTAATGGAAAACTGCATAATAAAATTCAATATTGTCAACTGTTCCTATGTTCATTGATGACCTTTGAGGGAAAGAAATGTGAGGGAGAGCATAGGTTGGTGGGTAAAGCATCATACAGCTTAGTTGGGAGTCCATGGTCTACTGCGTAGATTTTGGAAAGTACTTATATTGCTGAATTTATTTCTTCACTGGTGAGAGATAATCGATACCTCTGGTGGTTATTGTGAAAATTAGATATTATAGTTTGCTTGTTGCAAGTGTTAAATACTAGCTTTTGTTATTAGTTTATGCCAGGGGAAAAATAGATGAAACCTGATTCCTGCACTAAAGGAGATTGTTCTAGAAGGAAAAAGAAAATGTGCATAAATATCTATGCTCCAAGATGAAAGGGAGCTTTGAAGGAGCTTCAACATGTCCTTAAAATGGTGAGTGAATTATGGAGAGAGACTATTGATAGGGACGTCCTAACTGTTTTCTCTGACTCTTGCATTGCCCTATTGCCCTATTTACTCTTGCATTGCCCTATTGCCCTAATCTATTTTTCATTAAACAATTAGCATGGTCTTTCTTAGGGTGATTATGCTTAAGTTCCTCCCATTCATCTCCTTCCTTTTGGGATAAAGTATTTAGGTTATGAATTCATGCTTAATTCCCTAATTTCATCTCTTTACTGAGTCCTTCCCTATACATATACATCATGGGCTAGTCCTTTGAACACTGAAAAAAACTCAGTTTTGTGTTAATCAAGGTTCTGTAGAGAAGTAGAGCTAATAGAATAATAATATGCATATTTTTATCATACCATAGAAACTATTATTATAAGTTACCTCCCACGTTTGTGGAGGTAGAAAACTCTTAAGATCCATGAAATCAAATATTGGCTTTTGGGGATCTGTGTGAAAATTCCTAGAATCAGATGCAAGGTAAGATAAGTATCTGGAAGAAGCTCTGAGAACTAATAAAATTCATTTGGATGCCTATATTATCACAGTTTTGATTTTCATGATCTTTTGATATGTCTTTTTATTAAAAAATTTTTGTGTGCTCCAGTAAAAGTTTATTTATAAAAACAGGTGGCAGGTAAGGTAGTTGGATTTAACTCCTGGGCTATAATTGCCCAACTTGAATTAAAGGCATGATTTGTATAGGCCTCTCTTGCCTTGGGAAAATGTAGACATTACAGCTGACTATCTTGTTTGAAACTCTGATGACTGTCCTTGTTTTCTGAAATACTTGGGGAAATGAAAGTCATGAAACTGGCTTTCTCTTGGGCCAAATGGCATATCAGTGAGAATGCTTTCAGTGTTAGGCACTTTGGCACAAGCTGTAGGTACACTGCAAAACTGATCTTTTATTGAGGAAGTGTGTTCAGTGGCCACACCTGGTAGTTCTCAGGCGGTTCTTCATCTCTGTGCCTAGGGATTATATATCTGGTAGTGCTTGGGAACCATGCAGTGCTAGGAATGAAACTAGGGTCAGCTGAATGCAAGCAAGGGCCCTAACTCTGATACCTTATTCTTCCACCTGGAGAACTGATCTCATACTACTATCTTCAGAACTAGGATTTGAGACTGTCTGGGAAAGTAGATCTATTGTTTAAAGTTTTTATAAAACAAATCATACCATTTAAAATTTTATTTATTTATTTAATCAATGTATTGGTTTTTGGACCACACCTGGCAGTGCTCAAGTGTCACTCCTAGTTTTGCACACAGGAATCATTTCTGGTGGTGCTCATGGAACCATATGGGATGCTGGGAATTGAACCTGGGTCAGTGACATGCAAGGCAAGTGCCCTAACTATATTATTGCTTGATGAGTATTCTTTAACATTTAAGGGCTTCCTTGTTTTCAGAACAACTAAAGCTCCATATTCATCTTTTGTAGTTCCTGCTACAGGTCTAGAATCAGTTTTTTATTCTCTATGGAATCATGGTTCTCTTTAGTTTATAACATTTGAATCCTATCTTGGGTCAATAAGGGGCTCATTACTGTTTTTTTGTTTGTTTGTTTGTTTTTTCTTTTTGGGTCACACCAAAATGGGGTTACTCCTTGCTCATGCACTCAGGAATTACTCCTGGAGGTGCTTGGGGGACCATATGGGATGCTGGGAATTGAACCTGGGTCGGTCCCATGCAAAGCAAATGCCCTGCCTGCTGTGTGATTGCTCCAACCCCATTGAGTTGTTTTTGCTTTCACATCTTTTCAGTTGATAAGAGATGGGAAATGTAACAACAACAACAACAACAACAACAAACTCACATTCATTCTGAAACTTGCAATTCCAAATGAACTTTTATGGAAAACAATTTACATATTTTTCTCTTGTAGAGTAAAAATATTAGTTCCTAATAAAATATACTCTATTGTAGAATTATAATGCTATATAAGCATTTAAAAGTGATTAAAAGCTTTCGTGGTTATGCGACTTCTTATTGTCTAGTTCTAGCACTCAGAGAACTCCGCAGGCTACCAAGAGTATCCTGCCCGCATGGCAGAGTCTGGTAAGCTCCCCGTGGCATATTTGATATGCCAAAACCCTGTAACAATGATGGGTCTCATTCCCCTGACCTTGAAAGAGCCTCCAATGTGGCACTTTTTAAAATCTCAGGGCTAGGACGAATGGAGACGTTACTACTACCTGCTCGAGGAAATTGATGAACAATGGGATGACAGTGATGCAGTGATACTAGGGCCAGAATGAGAGTACAGTGTGTAATGCTCTTTACAGTGTGTAAGGCTCTTGCCTTGATGCGGTAGATCCAGATTTGATCCTCTGCACCACATATGGTCTCCCGAACCTTGCTAGGAATTATCCCTGAGTGCAGAGCCAGGAGTAAGTCTTAGACTATTGAATAAGGATTGAAAGTTTCATTCTTCTTAGAATATATGTCATTAAATAAGTATGTCCTAAATACTGTGTTTTCAAGCCATTAGAATGATTTATCTGTGTGATAAGTTATCTTTTCTAATGACTTACATCTCACACTAACAAGTCTTCATTATACTTGAGAAAGCAAGTTGGCTAAGGTTTCTTTATAATACACTTACTTCCTAGTGCAGACAGACGCTTGAGATTAAAGTTGCATTTCAGTGTAATTAATAGGAGTAACAATAACAAAAAAGATAGAGGAAAATAAAAGATATTCTCTAAGTATGTGCTTATTTGACATAGTATCTCAAGGGTTTTGTCAGGGAGTGACAAATATCAGACATAAAATTTTTCTGCCAATGTAACTTACTGGACTGCCTGGTTACTATCAGATTGCCATGTTTCTTATAGGCAGCAAACTATGGACAATCCAGGTTTCCTATCATAAAACTTGGTTTCCAGGTCATTTTGGTGTAAGCATCAACAGAAAGTTAAGAAAGGATCAGGAATGTGGTAAGATTAGAACCAAAGAAGGTGGATGTCTTTCAGTGCTGAGGAAGATGCTTGGATTTTGCTGCTTCAGTAGGTAGCCTTTGAGTCCAGCTGGTATATAAAGACAGAGATAAGCCAGGTAAATACTTGGTTAAAGGAGAATGAAAGAACGGGTGGTGCGGGGCTGGAGCAATAGCACAGCAGGTAGGGCATTTGCCTTGCATGCGGCCGACCCAGGTTTGATTCCTAGCATCCCATATGGTTCCCTGAGAACCACCAAAGGTAATTCCTGAGTGCAGAGCCAGGAATAACCCCTGAGCATTGCCGGGTGTGACCCAAAAAGACAAAAAAGAATGGGTGGTGGTAGTGGAGTTTGTGAGGGGTCTTTGGTGGGGGTGGGGGGTGGGATGTTGATACTGTGGTGAAGGGTGTGGTGTTAGAATTATATAAATGAGAAACCATTATTAACAGTATTATAATCCACAGAATCTCAATCAACAAAGCAAACAAACAAACAAATAGTAGAAGATAAGTTTCAATAGCATTTAGGCTGGGATTTTAAACTATCTTCCCAGCCTAAGTGCTATTGTAGGTTCCTTGCCTGTTGAAGGTACCTGAGTAGATACCTTTTCTGTGTGGTCCTGGTGTCCCTTACCTCCAGGTGTCACCTTATTGTCAGGAGTAAGTACCATTAGGCCTCCATGGACAGGCTAAATATTGTTGGAAGTGGTCCCTGAGCTTTTGAGCATTGCCATGCAGATCTCTGCCTGCAAAATTTCCAATAGTTCTTTACTACTATATTAGACAGTGTACTAATTAAATTGAAATAGTGGTCAAAACTCAAAAGTCACTTTCACACTAACTCGTTAGAGTCATATGGAGGGTATGTGGTATCAAATTTGTTTAACTTTTTGGGTTTAATATAATACAGTGGTCTGTTTACAAATTTTTTAACAAATATTAAATATTTATTATAAACATTTTTTCAGGGGTCACAACTGAAAATGCTCAGGGTTTACTCCTGGCTCTGCATTTGGGAATTATTCTGAGCAATGCTCAGGAGATCATATGGATAGAACCCAGGTCAGCAGCATGTAAGGCCTATTCTGCTGTACCCCCTGGTCCTAATTATAAACATTTTATATGCCTAGTAAAATATTTTTCTAGAACTAGAATTTAGGTTAAAATGTGATCAAGTCTCATGCAATATGTTTGTAGAGAAATAATTAGGAGCAGCATTATTGTAATTACTTTCATTTTATTTCCTTAAGTCTTTACAGAAGAAGAGTCAAATAAATGATGCAATTTTTCAATTAGTTTCCAATTTTTTTTAACTCCAAGAATGGCAAATGAGAAATATATCCATGAAAGTTTAACAAAATTTAGCAAAAGCAAATACACAGTTTAGAAATGACACTAATATTGCATAAGAAATACTGCTTACTGTAATAAAAGGAAATACTATAAATACCATCAAACCTGTCGACACTATGATAAGTTTTCAGAGTTAAAATGAGCCTTGAACTCATCCATATTCTCATGTTGTAAATGAGGAAGCAAGAATTTCAATGGTTTTGACTTGTGCAGTGCTAAGTTAGATTAAGGACTAGATTTGGCCCTCAACACAACCAAGGAGACCACCTATAGGTCTCTCAGAGTGAGTTGGACAACTTTTGCAACATATGGTGCCTTAAAGTCAAATATAGCCCAGCTTACAAATTCTTCAAGTCAAGAAAACCAGGCCTTAAATTATAACTTACCTTTAACAAGACAAAAGAGAAGGAGAAGTCCCAGCTTTTATGTAACCTTTTGTGTAGGGCTTCAGACTTTTTCCATTTGTGACCACTTTTGCCTGGGATATGTAACATGGGTGAGTGCTGTTAGAGACACCTCAGATCTATGACATGGTTGACTTTGAATTAGTTTTAAGTCAATGCTCATTCAGAAACTTTTTATGGTTGTCAAATTTTCACGCATTTGGTTACATGATTTCATAGAGTCACCCGGAGTTTATGAAGCTAGGCCCTATAGGACCTACTGGAGTGGTAATGAGTAGCTGTCATCTTAGGGAAACCAGGTGCCATTGACCTACAGTAGGCCTGTAATACCATCTGTAGTGCCGTGAGCTAATATTTGGAAATGTGTTAAAAAAAAAACCCAACTAGGCATGATCAGACTAGTAGGACACGCATAGTTTCTAGAACTGAGTGTAGTGTTTTTGGTAATAGTCAAGAAAGTTACAAGTTAAAGGAGTGTTCTTGAATAGTTGTTAGGAACAATGTCAGCTTGCTTTAGTTTCTTTTTTTGTTTAAAAGAATTTAAAAAAATTTAGACACTGTGGTTTGTTTACAATATATTTTTTTACAATATAGTTGTTAACAATATATTTTTAGACTTACAGTGTTCCTACTGCTAATCCACCACCTTGAACACTTGAACCATATATATCCCTTCATCATTGATCTCACGAAGACAATGTTTATGAGAAATGGACTTGTTCCTGATGTTCCATTCGCTCTCAACAGAACGAATATCTCTGAATGCAACAGCTATGTGTACCTAGGTCGAGAAGTCAACATGACGAATGACATGGCACCTGAGTTTTACAGGAGGAAGAGGGTGGCTTGGAACGTCTTCAAGAGCGTCAAAGAAACAGCCAAGAGGATGAAGAACCTCCGGCTCAGGGCACATCTCTTCAATTCTACTGTTCTTCCAGCATTAACATACACCTCAGAGACCTGGGCCCTACAAAAACAGGATGAGAACACTATTCGGGTCTCCCAAAGAGGAATCAAAAGAGCTATGGTTGGAGTGTCACGCTTCACTCAAGTGAGAGAAAGAATCTGGAGTTATGGCCTCTGTCAATGATTGAGTACCAGGGACAGTGTCTCGTTTGCCAAGGTGTCGAAAATCAGATGGGCTGGACACATAATGCGATTTGGAGACGACTGCAGGACTAAAGCTGTTACCGACTGGATTCCATGGGACATCAAAAGATCGCGTGGCCTCCCACCTACGAGATGATCAGACTTCTTTGTCAACCCTGAGAGATCAGTTTGAAGCTCTTCGTTTCCAGGAGCGAGCAGACGCCATTAGGCTACACTAGCATGCAACAGGGACGAATGGAGATGTTACTGTCGCCCGCTCAAGCAAATTGATGAGTAATGGGATGTTAAGTGATCAAGTGAAGTGATCATCATTGATCCCAGAGTGGGAAAGTTGTTTAGTCCAGCCTCTATAGGAAACATGACAATTCCTCAAAAAACTAAGAATAGAGCTATCATAGGATCTGGTGATCCCACTGCTTGCACAAGATTCCACTACATGCAAAAACATTCACTTGAAAAGATAAATAGATTCAGTTTTATGATTCATATTTCCAGATACCTACTCTACCCTAATGAAACCAAACCTAAAGCAATTAAGAATTGAGTTCAAAAATTAAAAAACCAGCAAGTTCTTTTGGGCAGGGACAAACGTCCTTAATTTGTCCTTCTACCAAAAGCCTAGCATAAAGAAAGGTTGAACTCTTACTAAAAAATCTCTGTTTGGTTTTGCAGATACTAATGTGCCTCCCGGGATCTGCCCAATAAGGAATTTATTAACCTCTCTGGAACTGACCAGTCTTTAATCTGTCCTTTCTAAGAATATGCTGTTCTTTTTCCCTTCCCTCATAAAAACTGCTTTTTGTGACCCTGCAGACAAGATGTGAGTCCACTGTCTTCCAATCTGTCATCTTGCTACCATCTTACTGGACTCATCACTATGTCTCTTAATTGATTGGCCCGATAGTATCAGTGGAATTGGACCTAGTGGTCAGATCAACATCAAATCCGATGTCCAACAAAAGACATTTATGTGGAAGTGACTTACATTTTCATTGAAATGCCCTGTGCTTTTGTAATGCTGAAGAAGTCATGGTATTTTCTGAGATAAGAATTCAGCCCATTAATTCCTTCATTTCAGAAAATATATGAGAAAATCTAGAAGTTACAAATTTGCCTGTTTACCTTTAAGAATTAGACACAGAATAGTGCCTCAAAAGACTAGAGATACTGCAATGTTAGAAGTATTTTTTAGCAATGATAACATAAAACTGTTGGAATGTCTGGAAGAAAGTTAGTCTTCTATTTCACCAAGAGTTTGGATAGAATGGCTGCTTCTATTTTCCATTTCCCTCATTTTCATTACCAGTGTTTGGGATGGACAAGCACAATCTTAATTATTTCTCATTGGGGTGAGGGTGGAGGACAAAACTAATGATGTCACCAGAGGAGGCATGCCAAGAGGATTTACCACCCTGGAGATCAGTCAAATGAAAATTTTGCTAGCATATCACTCCTAGGGTGATGGGCTCAGTGGGAGCTGAGAGTAGCAATGAGTTGTGCCAGCTACCTACTGAGGGTGACAGTTTAAAAACAATGGACTGAAAAATGTTGTAAATTTAAAGAACAATGAACTACCTAGTGTCAGGGTTTAGAGATTGATGGAACTGATCCCTGGAAAGCCAGATAGAAGGAGTGTAGAAATTCATATCATTTTAGATCTCAAAATGTTTCTTGCAATGATTCATTAAGAGCCATAGAGATATAAATACATACCTAGGTATACACACATACATTATTTATATTGTTTTCTATCTGTGTTTAAAATACTCAGGCACTGAAAATTTTTGGAAGTGTTCAGTAAAGCGAGATGGCTTCTTTTGCAATATGCAGTTAGTCTTGGTTGCTCAGGCTTCCTTTAACTTTCTTTCTTTTTTCCTCCAATGTAACTAAAAGTGAAGGGCAAACAGGAAAGAGGGTTTTGCTTATTTTGATACTCTTATAGCAGTGCTGCTGCAGGATAGCCTTTGCATTGCACATCATAGATTAGAATGTGAAGATGTGAATGGCTCTACCCACAACCTCTGCAGTGGTGCAATGGGGGTTGCTAGTCTGTTACAGCTGGATGGGAATTAGAAATTTGGAAAATATATCAATTACCTATGACAGTTTCATGTTCCAAAACATTGCAGTTTAAAGCAAAAACTAGTTATTATGTCTCAAGAGATAAAGGGTCAGCAGGATGGTTGTGCTGATCTAGACTGGGGTCTGTCATGCATCCATAGTTAGTCTGATGTCTGGTGAGTCTAGGAGCCCTTACAGGGACAGTTTATCTGTCATCCCTTTGTCTCTCACATCCCTTTAATAGGGTTGCTTAGGTTTGTTCTCATTTTAATGGCAATTAAAATGCAAAGGATTTTTCAAGCTTTACTTAATTCAGTTAATTGCTTTTTCATTGTGTAAAGAAAATCATAGGGCCAACTCCAGATCCAATGTAAGAAGACACTATAAAAGGATACAGGAAGGTGAAAAACATGGAATCACTTCAATCAACCCAACTGCGTTAGTTTGAAGCCAAAAAAGTTCAGAGTATCATAACTGCCAATGATTTTTTCAAGTGTATAATATTTTACAACGGTATTTGTATATTTTGTTTGATATAATCTCACTTGTTTACTTTTGATTTTGTTTTCTTTGCTGATGGTGTAAAATCATTGAAGACATCTCTCAGGTTCGTATCCTGGAGAGTTCCATGTATGTTTTATTCAATATATTTATGGATTCTGGTATAATTTCATTTTATTCATCTATCAATATTAACAAGGGAACTCCAATGTTTTATCTGTTTTTGAGATTGTGTCAAACTTTGTGCTTAAGATGATTACTTGGCAGGATTTTCTTTACATGACATATTCTATTTCCTCTCAAGTACAAAGGAGTGTTTTATAAAATGAAAAAAAAAGCGGTGTATATTTTGTTAGTGTACGAAAACAAGGATTTGTGACCTAAGGGAAATATTATCTTGGGAAGATTTAAAGTGGCTGAAGCTTCCTTACACAGAAACAATGCAGTTTGGGAGGAGCTTGGGCTTGGAAGGTGGAACAAGCAGGACAAGCAGAAAAAGAAATGGGAAGCAGTGGAAGAGAAAAGGAGAGAGAGAGAGAGAGAGAGAGAGAGAGAGAGAGAGAGAGAGAGAGAGAGAGAGAGAAAGGCAAACTGAAATAAGTGAAATGTAAGTGGTAGGAAAGCAAAGATGGTTTGCTTTTCTGAGTTCTGTGTGTGTGTGTGTGTGTGTGTGTGTGTGTGTGTGTTCATCATTAGCTAACCCTCTATGGGATGTTATAATTCTCTCCAATCCTATGGAGATAACTAAGGAATGTGATTATGTGAGAATATTAAAAAGTGAAACGGTGTGAAAACTAAAACATTAATTTAATTTATCTTGTAGAATATTTAAGAGCTGGCCATTTAGCTTGCCTTGTCCTTCCTTCCTTCCTTCCTTCCTTCCTTCCTTCCTTCCTTCCTTCCTTCCTTCCTTCCTTCCTTTCTTCCTTGTCTCTTTCTATTTCTCTCTCTTTCTCTCTCCCTTCCTTCCTTCCTTCCTTCCTTCCTTCCTTCCTTCCTTCCTTCCTTCCTTCTTTCTTTCTTTCTTTCTCTCCCTCTCTTTCTTTTGTTCTTTCTTTCTTTCATTGAATCACTGTGAGATTGACCTGTTCTTTCCCACAAAGGTTTTCATGCATACCCCAGCTTTCCCTTCATCCCAAACATATGCCAGTCATTTCTTTTTTGAGAAAGTTTCTGTTCATTTTGTTGCCCCATTTTTTGATGGGGTTGGATGTTTTCTTCTTGTGGAGTTCAACCAGTACTTTTTTCCCAAGAATTGCTTTAGCTATTCGTGGGGACTTATTGTTCAATATGAATTTCAGGAGTGTTTGCCCCATTTCTTTGAAAAATGTCATGAGTATCGTTATAGGGATGGCATTGAAATTGTACAATGCTTTGGGAAGTATTGCCATTTTGACAATGTTAATTTTCCCGATCCATGAGCAGGGCATATCTTTCCATTTCAGCGTGTCCTCTTTTATTTCCTGAAGCAGCGTTTTGTAGTTTTCTTTGTACAGGTCCTTTACTTCGTTAGTTAAGCTGATTCCTAGGTAATTGATTTTCTGGGGCACAATTGTGAACAGGATTGTTTTTTTCATGTCACTTTCTTCTCTCTCACTATTTGCATATAGTAAAGTCATGGACTTTTGGGTATTGACTTTATAGCCTGACACTTTACTATATAAGTCTATAGTTTCTAGGAGTTTCTTGGTTGAGATTTTAGGGTTCTCTAAGTATAGTATCATATCATCTGCGAATAGTGAGGGCTTGATTTCTTCCTTTTCTACCTGAATGCCCTTAATATCTTTTTCTTGCCTAACCGCAATTGGAAGTACTTCCAGTACTATATTGAACAAAAGTGGAGAGAGTTGTCATCCTTGTCTCGTCCCTGATCTTAGTGGGAAGGCTCTCAGTTTTTTCCCCTTTGAGGATGATGCTTTCTGTTGGCTTGTGGTAGATGGCTTTAACTATATTGAGGAAAGTCCCCTCTATACTCATTTTGTCAGGGATTTTATCATAAACGGGTGTTGGATCTTGTCAAATGCTTTCTCTGCATCTGTTGATGTGATCATATGATTTTTATCTTTTCTTTTGTTTATATGATGGATTATGTTGAATGATTTCCGAATGTTAAACCATCCTTGCATCCCGAGATGAATCCCACTTGGTCATGGTGTATGATCTTTTTGATGAGTCATTGGATTCTATTTGCTAATAGTTTATTGAGGATCTTTGCGTCTGTTCATCAGGGATATCGGCCTGTAATTCCCTTTCTTTGTGGTATCTGTCTGCCTTTGGTATCAGGGTGATATTTGCTTCATAGAAACTCTTCGGAAGTGTTTTTGATACTTCGATTTTGTGGAAAAACTTCAAGAGGATTGGGAGTAAGTCCACTATAAGAAATTGGAATAATTCACTAGTGAATCCATCTGGGCCTGGACTTTTGTGCTTGGGGAGAATTTTTGTTACAGGTTCAATTTCCTTGATGGTGGTAGGTTTGTTCAGGTATTCCAGTTCTACTTAGTTCAGACTTGGTAGGCTATAGGAATATAGGAATTTATTCATTTCCTCAAGGTTTTTGTGGTCCACGGCATAAAGCTTCTCAAAGTACTCCCTGAGGATCCTTTGAATTTCTGTAGTTTCTGTTGTAATGATCCCCTTTTCATTTTTGATTTGGTTTATTAGGGTTTTCTCTCTTCCTTTCTTTGTGAGATTTGCTAGAGGCTTATTGATCTTGTTTACTTTTTCGAAGAACCAGTTGCTTTCATTGATCTTTTGGATTTTTTTGGGGTTTCCATCTCGTTAATCTCTGCTCTGAGTTTTATTATTTCCTTCCTCCTGTTTGGATTAGGCTCCTTTTGTTGGTCATTTTTCAAGCTCTTAAGATGTGAGGTTAGGTTACTTATGTGGGCTCGCTCCTCCTTTCTGAGGAATACTTGTAGGGCTATAAACTTTCCTCTTAACACAGCTTTTGTTGTGTTTCATAAATTTTGGTAACTCGTGTCCTCATTTTCATTCATTTCCAGGAATCTTTTGATTTCCTCTTTGATTTCTTTTCTAAGACACTTATTGTCCAAAAGTGAACTATTTAATTTTCAGATGTTTGATTTAAAGTTTTCTGTTTGTGTGTGTTGATCAATAAGAAATGGCCTTCACTGTCTCTTGTGACCTTCTTCATTCTGAAATCAATGTGGTCTGATACTAGGATGGCTATCCCAGCTTTTTTTATGGGAGTTGTTTGCCTGTAGGATTGTTTTCCAGCCTTTGACTCTCAGCCTGTGTTTTTTTCACTGTTGATATGTGTTTTTTGCAGGCAGCAGAATGTTGGGTTCTATTTTCTAATCTATCCTGCCACTCTGTGTCTTTTAATTGGTGTGTTTAGCCCATTGATGTTGAAAGAGATTATTGTTATGGGGTTTTGTCCCATTTTTCTATTGACATTTGGTGTATTTGAAGGGCCTGTCCTGTCTTAAAGTAGCCCATTTAATTGTTCTTGTAACCATGGTTTTGAGACTATGAAGTTCCTGAGCTATTGTTTGTTTGTGAAACTGTATGTTGTTCCTTCTGTTATGAATGAGAGATTCGCTGGGTAAAAGTATTTTTGGTGAGGCCTTTATTTCATGGAGTTTTTTTCACTATATCCCACCTCTGTTTTTGGGCCATGAGGGTTTCACCAGACAAATAGGCTGTTAATCTTAAGGATGCTCCTTTATAGGCAATTTCTTTCTCTGATCTTGTTGCTTTCAGAATTTTGTCTCCATCTTAAGTTTTGGTCATTTTGATCAGGACGGGTCTTGGGGTATTTTTATTCGGATTTCTTCTAGCTGGTACCTTCGTGCCTCCTGAATGTGGTTGCATGTTTTCTTTAGCTCTGGAAACATCATAGCAATGATGTCTTTGACAGTTTCTTCTTCATCAGGGTTTTCTTCCTGTCCTTCTGCGACTCCAATGATTCTTATGTTACTCCTCTTGGTTTCATCACGATCTTCTCTTGCCATCTGTTCCTGTATTGTGAGTCTCCTTTCCATTTTCTTGTCTTTTCTGGAGAGTCTCTGGACTTCATCTTCGAGCTCGCTGATTCTGTCCTCAGTAGCTCTTACTCTGTTGCTGAGGCCTTCCACTGAGTTTTTCAATTCGCCTACCAGGTTTTTCAGGTCTGACATTTTCGTTTGTAATTTTGTTTGCATTTTCCTCATTTCTACCTTCAAATCCTCTTGTCTTTTATTGGCATTGTTTTCCATGGTTTCTTTTAGCTCCCTAAGCATCCTCAGTAGCTCCCTTCTAAATTCCTTGTCAGAGAGGTTGTCTAGCACTTCATTACTGTTGGGGTCTTCTGGGCTAGCCTCTTCAAACGGTAAGTGTGGTGGGCTTCTGCTTTGCTTTACCATTGTGACCTGGGTGAGTGAGCAGGGGGTGCCAGGAATTGTTCAGCCTTGGTTGTATGCAGTGTGTCTCATTTCCCTTCCTCCGCAAACCAAGAATGAAAACCGGCTGCTCTCTGGGGGGTCTAGTTAGACATGCAGCCCTGGGAAGGGGTCATGAAGCCAAGTGGAGCTCTCTCTTATCATCTCTGCTCTCTCTTATCATCACTTAGTGCTCACATCCCCACTCTCTGTCTCAGGGCTCTCCCACCAGCTGCTCCCTCCCAGACCCGCCATAACTCTATGCCTTGCCCAAGGCTTATCTCCATGGGCAGCACCTCTCTGGGTAGAAGCAGGACTCCAATTGACCTTGAGCTACCCCTCTAGCTAACAGCAACGGCAGTGGCAACTCTCTGGTTCCCTGAGTTTTTTTCTGCCAACCATTCTAGTTTCTCTCTCTCTTTAGGTTCAGGGGCCAAGTCCAGGGGCCTGTGCCCTACCCAAACTCTCGCGGCTCATCATTCTGGCAGCAGTGTGATAGCACCTCTTAGCTAACTGCATACTTGCGGTTAGGTGCACGTCTCCCTCCGTCTCAGCAAACTCTTATAGGAAATGAATTGAAGCAGCCGAACAGCAGTCTATCTGGTAAACCTGGGGCCAGGCATATATACAAGTAAATACCAAGATCTCTCTTCTCTCCTAGATCCTGCCATGCCAAGATCCTGATGTTTCCCTAAGCCAAGGACTCATTCCTGTCCTGGGATCCCCAAACTTGCTAGCAGGCATATAGTCTTTTAGGCTTAAGTCCTACCTATGTTTAGTGTGGGGAGAACTTTTCCCAAAGTTGCACAATGAGAGATAAATCTTGTCCCTGCTAGCTAATCTCGGCCAGCAGTGTGTATGTGCAGTGTGTGTGTGTGTGTGTGTGTGTGTGTGTGTGTGTGTGTGTTGGAGGATATCTCTGGGTTTCTAGCATCAATTTGTTTTATTAGTATTGTAACCAAATCTTATTTTAAAATTTATTTTTGTTTTATTTTTGGGCCACACCCATTGGTGCTCAGGACTTACTTCTGGCTCTGCATTCTGAGGTCACTCCTGGCTATGCTTCTGGAACCATCTGGGGTACTGGGATTGGCCATGTACAAGGCAAGTGCTCAATCTACCATACTCTCTTTCTCTCTGATCAATGGCCAAATAATTCCTCTCCCCCTTGCCAAATTTTAAGTTATTAAAGCACTGCGAGTCAATATTCAGAATCCGGAAACAACTCATGTGTTTGAGAACAGACAACTGGTTAAAGAAAGTATGGTAGCCATTCGCCCTCTCCTTTCTGGAAAGAAAGATGGCGGCCGCATGGGAGCCTTGTGGACAGCAGGTTTGAGCCGGGGGTCGGGGACGGCAGGGACCTCATGGGAAGGGGGGCATTCCGGTCCGTCCTTCACGCCCTACCGAGGTCACCAGTTGCCCCCCACGAGTGGCTCTCCGGCACGGCCACAGCCCCAGAGCACAGAAACCAATCTCTTAACTATCTAACTTTTAATAGAAATACTTCCAGGGTTAATAAGTAAAATAGCAGAAATCCAAAACCATAGCGGCCGCGTGACATCATTTAATTCTTAAACCCAGCCGTAGAAAGCAAATCATTTCACAACGCTTTTTCAGCATGTCTGATTTGGGGTGGGGGGGGTCGTAAACTCTAAATAATAATGGTGCATCTTTTATCGAAACAATGAATCTAGTCAAAGTAGATAGAGTGTTAACTAGAACTCACCTGCCTCACAGGAATTGGGAGGGGTGGGAGATGGGGTTCTATTGGGGTTCGTGGTAAAAAATAAGTATTGGTAAAGGGAAATGTGTTTGATATTTACATGACTGAGACCTAAACCTGAAAGCTCTGTAACTTTTCCCACAGTGATTCAATAAATAAATAAATTATAAAAAAAAGATGTAATGGTGGTGGGAAGGGTGTTTGAATATTAAATGTAATCAAATATTGTGAACTAACTTATAAAATAAAAAAATTTTAAAAATAAAAAAAGAAAGCATGGTAAATCTATACAATGGAATGCTATGCAACGTCAGAAAGAATGATATCACGAAATTTGCTTATAAATGGATGGACAGGAAAAGTATCATGATGAGTGAAATGAGTCAGAAGAAAAAGGACAGACAAAGAATTATTGCACTCATTTGTGGAATATAAAAATAACCAACATGAGACTAATACCCAAGGACAGAGGAAACAAGGGCAAGGAAGATTAGTCTACGGTTAAAAGACTGCCTCAAGTACTGGGGCTGAAGGTAACTGGGATAGAAAAGAGAACATTATGGCAAAGAGAGTTGGAAATGATAACTCTAGATAAGACATGCCCTACCTGCTGTGCTGTCGGTCTAGTCCCAAGAATTGTGTGCTGAAAGTAGGTAAAGGTACAAACACAATAACCTCTCTGTACCTGTATTGCAAACCATAATGCTCAAAAGCAGAGAGACAGACAGAGAGAGAGAGAGAGAGAGAGAGAGAGAGAAAGTGCCTGCTATAGAGGTAGGATGGGAGAGGGAATGGAAGGGGGTGTTGGTGGGTGGGAAACTGAGGTCATCATTGGTTGTGGGAAACGGACACTGGTGGAGAGATGGATGTTGGATCATTGTATGGCTGAAACCAAACCATAAACAACTTTGTAACTCTGTATCTCACAGTGACTCAATCAAAAAAAGCACTGTGAGCTGCAAAATTATTCAGAGTTGGATTTTTGACATTACAATGTTCCATCAGTGGTCCCACCACCAGTGTCAATTTCCCTTCACTAGGCTCCCTTTCCTATCCCTAGGCTCCCTCTCCTATCCCTTGCTACATTCCCATCCTGTCATCTTCACAGGCATCTCTATGTTTGGTTAGTAAAGTTTGGTTCTTGTGACTTCAGGGTTGTTGAGTCTATGATTTGTGTATTTAGATCTGTCATTCCTTAACACCACCAGTGTACCTTATATGGAAACATGACCCCCTGAATCCCATCGTCATCAAAGTACTTTGGAAAAGCCAAAACCTTTTACCAGAATGTTCTGGGGGCCCAGGTCAGCGAGGTGGTTCCCCTTTCTGAGTATGCTGTTCCTGTCTTTTTTTGTCGGTGGAAATATCAATAGGGAGCACACTGCTTCCTTTGGGAAAAGACAATGGGATGGAATGTTTCTGACAGAAAAACATGGTGGGGAGTGGAGGAGATAAATCATGTTTGCCCTGAGGTGGAAGACACTGGTACAGCGGAGTTGGATCTGAAAAGAAGATGGTTCAAATTCTGATCGAAGAGGTCAACATAAGAGTCCGCAGAAACTGGTGATCTTCCTCCACCCTGAAGTTGGCAGGGATGTCTCTGTGGAATTGGAGTAGGTCTCCCTCTTGTTGGTGATCATTTGACCTCAGAAAGTCTCACCCAAATGAGACAAGGACAGGGAGACAGGAGGCCACATCACCTAGGTAGGCACTGAAACAATGCTTCAGATGGTGACTATAAGAAATAAAATGTAGGAGTCTCTGATGACTCCCCAATATCACCCCTAGTTATTCCAACTGTGAGTGCTGGGGATTGAACCTGCATTCCTCAATACATGTCAGGTATTTCAGCACTTTGAACATTTCTACAGCATGAGAACCGAGCATGAAGAGCTGTGGGCATTTCTATGATTATAGCAGCATTAGGCACAACTGCCAAGGCATGCGAACAATCTAAAGGGGGTGTGTGTGATGGAACACATAACCAAGTCCCACATTTGTCTTTCTTGGAGATTTCCCTCTATTTCGGAGAAGATGAAATGATTTTATCATTTAGATATCGGTTAGAATACCGTCTAACAAGGTAAAACCCGCCTTTGGGGTAGACAAGTAGAATACAGGGTGATTGTGCTTAGTGAGAAAGTGAAAGATATACTGGATGATTTTTTGCACTGATTGCAAAGAGTGTGGTTGCAGAGGAACAGGGACAGGTGTTGGTGTCAGGGATGAGGTCATTGTAATCATAGAAATAGCACTAGTGCTTTGGTGAGGGGTACAGTTAGTCTTATACCCACACAGAGGCATTAAAGCTGAGATTTTTGTAATACTGTAATCCACTGGTCATTCAATAAAATTAAAATGTACATGCTCATGCATATCATACATTTCCTCACTTGATTTCGGAAAAACAGATTACTAATTACTTTGGGAGCATTATTAAAATCACATTTGATGTCCACAGTGATACTGCTTATGCATTGCCTTAATTAGATCAATTTGCAGGGTTCCAGTTGAATGTGTATTTTCCTTTTATTTATTTAAATTTTTTCATTTTGGGGGGCCACACCCAACAAGGCACAGATATTCTTCTTCACTCAATGTTGGGGGGGTCTCTCCTGGTGGTGCCCTGGGAACCATGCTGTGTCAGGGATCAAACCAGGCCTCCCACATTCAAAACATGTACTCAGACCACTGAGCTATTTCTCTGGCCTGGATTCTGCTTTTAATTGGAAATATGCTTTTCCTCTGAGAAGCTGAAAATTGCTATTTTTTGAGTAGCAGCCATTTTTAAGTTCACTTAGTATGTGGGAGTGAAAATCTATTTGGTGCACTGGCCTAAATAAAAAAAATCGTTGAGTCCACAAATAACCAAGTCCCACATTTGTCTTTCTTGAAGATTTACCTCTATTTTGGAGAAGATGAAATGATTTTATAATATACTTGTACAAGTAGAATGATGTAAAAGTTCAGACTGGGACTCAGGAGAGCTAGTTTCAATAGCCACTTCTACCAATAGAAGTGGCTAAGGCATAGAATTTCACGATGGGTAAGGCATAGCACTTCTCAAGTTCTTAATTTGTAAAACAAAGCTGGCGACAAATTCCTAATATCACTCTCAGTACAAACATTCTGGGAAATGTCAGCAATTTTTTGCATTTATGGTACAAATTTCTAAGAATCACAGAAAAATATCAATTATTTGGGCACAGCCATGATTATTCTCTAATTCCTGGGATGAAGATGATAAAGACTAGAAGCTGTGAGGCAAACTGAATAATAAAAGCAGATCAAGTGACCAGCAAGCAAAACCTATTCATGAAAATCAAGCTCCTATTAGGAAGTAATAATAAAACTGACTGAAAATAAAAAAATTTCTAAAAAGAAATTTTTGCTTTTTTGTTCCCACTATTTTGGATGTCAGAACTCAGAAGCAAAATACTCATCTATTCAAGTCATTGAGATGAGCCAGATTTTCCTCTCAATCACCCAATTAAAGTTTGTTTTTTTTTAGTTAAAAGTGTAACATGTCCACAAAAGGGCTTTAAATATACTCCACTCAAGCACAGAGCTTGAATTTTTCTCCCCACAGGCACACTTTAAAAGCAAGTCAAAGGATCATAACAAACTTATCACTAATCAAGAAATGGAACATTTCCATCCTTTCAAAAATTTTCTTTGTTTATCATTCCTATTAATTCTGAGTCCTCTCCTTTCCTAGCTTTGCTAACATAGGAATCATTCTAACTCCTGCCACTATATATATATTCAATATATATTTCCATATATATACATATATGCATACATATGTGTATACATATACAATATGTATATACACATATATACATATACATATTTTATATGTCTATATATAAACAATCATATATATATATGATTATGCAAAGACTGCTGAGAGAGAGAAAGCCACAAAGACGCTTGTCTTCAGAAACTCTCGAGCTCATTCACCAACGTGGCTTGGTAGAAGTCTCAGGTACCCACAAGCTAACATCCGAGCTCGCAAAGTTGTGTAGAGAAGCGATAAAAGAAGACCTCAAAGAGAGAAGAGCCACAGTGCTGGTAGATGTGGCAGAAGCTGGAGAAATATTCTCAACACCCACCTGTCCTTCGCCAACTATAAGACCAAGACGATTGCCTTCTGACGTCCTGATGGATCTTTCACATCTTCCAGAAGGGCAATGGAGAAGATTAACCATGACTTCTACCTAGATCTCTTCGATAGCCACGTCTACCTGCCCACATACCAAATTCTGCAGGATGGATATGTCGTTCCCAAAGTTCTCCCTTACAAAATCCAACACACCATTCTGTCGGCAAAGAAGCGTACAGCACCTGGTCCTGACAAGGTCAGATTCAAACACCTAAAGAATCTGCCGCCAGTATAATACACTGGCTCGGCTCTTCATATGTTACCTGTCTGAATGCAAGATTCCATCCCAATGGATAACCAGCAGGGCCGTTCTGCTGTACAAGAAGGGAGACATTCATGACATTGGCAACTATCGCCCAATCTGCCTGTTGTCCATCATCTACAAGTTGTTCACTCAAGTCATCCTGACTAGGATTGGCAAAACACTAGATGAAAGACAACCATGCGAGAAATCCGGGTTCTGAAAAGAATTCAGCATGATTGACCATATCCACATGGTGACCAAGCACATTGAGTTTTCTTGGGAGTTCAAGATGCTGCTCTGTCTAATGTTCATCAATTTAAAGAAGGCCTTTGATTCTGCTGAGACTGAAGCGGTCATCGAAACCCTAGTCAAACAAGGCTTGCAAGCTCAGTACATCAGAATCCTTCATGAGCTGTATTAGGGATTCACTACCAGGATCTCACCATTCTACAAGGAAGTGATCATTGATATAAAAGAGGGGTTTGGCAGAGTGATACCACTTCACAGAAACTCTACAGTGCCACCCTAGGGAAGGAATGGGAATGAAGATAGACGGTTAGCAACTACATCACTTTTGCTTCGCTGATGACATTGTTCTAATAACAACAAACATTAGCCAAGCGGCACAAGTGTTGGCCGACTTTGACCGTGAGTGTGGAAAGGTTGGACTGCAGCTGAATCTCATGAACACAATGTTCATGAGAAACGGACTTGTTCTTGATGTTCCATTTGCTCTCAATGGAACGAACATCTCTGAATGCAGCAGTTATGTGTACCTAGGTTGAGAACTCAACATGACAAACGACATGGCATCAGAGTTGTGCAGGAGGAAGAGAGCAGCTTGGAATGCCTTCAAGAGCATCGAAGAAATAGCTAATAGGACAAAGAACCTCCAGCTCTAGGCATATCTCTTTGACTCCACTGTTCTTCCTGCCTCAGAGACCTGGGCCCTATGAAAACAGGATGAGAACACTCTTTGGGTCTCCCAAAGAGGAATCAAAAGAGCTATACTTGGAGTATCACACTTCACTCAAGTGAGAAAAGGAATCTGGTGTTTTGACCTCTGTCGACAGTCCAGAATCAGTGATGCTATCTCATTTGCCAAGGCATTGAAAATCTGATGGGTTGCATACAAAATGCGATTTGGAGATGACTGCTGGACTAGAGCCATTACCGACTGGATTCCATGGGATGTCAAAAGATTGTGTAGCCTCTGGACAGCAATCTAAGGGAGTTCCGGCGCATGAGTCCACCCAGCCCCCACCTTTTCTGTGCATAGGTGTGTCCCCCGGGCGACCCCCAGTGCTGTCCAGCACCATGATCCCTCTTGCCTGGCCCCCAGACAGTGGCCTCAGGGAACTCCCAGAGTTCAGGTGCACGTACCCACCCAGCCCTCTGCCTTTCCTCCACACAGGCCCTTGGGCCCAGGTCTGTGGACTAGCATCAGGAACGGCTGGGGCGTGGCCTCGACTTAGGGGGCGTGGCCTCCTCAAAAGTGGGCGTGGCATTCTCTGAGGCTGGTGGCCGCAGATATATTTTCCACTCCCAGCACTCTGAATCACATCCCGACCTGTATCACCTAATTCTTTGGAAAAAGTCCTTGCCACCTCAAACACAATATGACAATAATCCACTGCCCTACCCCAATTCCAATAAAAGGTCAGTACACGAGAAGCTGTTCAAGCCCGATATAAAAGAGCACCTTCTCCAATGCTTTCATAGATGCCTATCATAAGCCACAGATTAATGTCTGAGAGGAAGGACATATTCTAGAAGGAAAGAAGGTTGAGCACCATTGACCAACCTTCAGAATCCTTTCCCACAATAAGAGGGAACAATGCTAGTGAACCTCAAGGTTTTACCTCCATGCAGCCACAGCAGCATGAAGAAACAGCTCAAATCTCCACTATGAGGAGAGGACGAAGATAAGAGTCCTGAACAGGGGTTACCCAAAATACGATCTGTCTGATAAAGAATTCCGAGATGAAATGCTGAGATGTTCAAGGAATTACTCAAAGAATCAATGGAGCAGACATGCAGAAAATTAAAGGAAGAAATTAAGGAAACAGTGGAATGGATAGTTGAGAAAATACAGGAAAAAATGAGAGCATAAATAAGAAAGCTACAAAAAGAAGTGTCCCAAATAAAGGATTCGGTAGATGAAATTAAAAACTCAGTGGGTGCTCTCAGCAGTAGAATGTCTACAGCTGAAGACATTAGTGATCTTGAATTTCAAGAATTAGTGATCTTGAAAATGAACAACAGAAAATATACAGGCAACAACAAACAATGGGAAATGAACTCAAAATAACTCTAAGGCGAATCAGAGAACCAGGGGATGACTCCAATAGGAACAACACTAGAACCATCGGAGTACCAGAAGGACAGGAAGGCAACCCCAATGAAAAAGCTGCAGTGAAAGAAATGTTTGCTGAAAAGTTCTGAGAGTAAAAGAAGGCAGACATCCAGGTCCAAGGAGCCAGAAGGGTAACAACTAAAAGAGACCCTAAAACATTCCAAGGCATATCATAGTCAGAATGATGGATGCTGTGGATAGACACAATACTGCAAGCAGCAAGGTCAAAGAAGGAAATTACATACAAAGGGGCACCCCTTAGATTTACAGCAGACCTATCAGAGGAAACCCTCCAAGCCCAAAGGCAATGGTGGGATATAGTGAAAAAACTCAATGAAATGAATGCCTTACCAAGAATACTTTATCCAGCTAAACTCTCACTCAAACTCAATGGAGCTATACACCATTTTATAGATAGACAACAACTCAGGAACTTCTCAGACTCAAAACCGAACCTAAAAGAAGGACTAAAAGGGCTCCTGTAATTCCAGAAGGAAAGCGCCCATAAGCACAACAAACACAGAAAGTTGGCACAAAACCCCATGACAATAATCTCTCTCACTGTCATTGGTCTAATTGCACCAATCAAGAGACACAGACTGGCAAAATGGATCCAGAAACTTAAACCAACATTCTGTTGCCTACAAGAAACTCATCTGAACAGTCAGAACAAACACAGACTCAAAGTTAAAGGATGGAAAACAATACTGCAAGTAAACAACTCCCTCAAAAACTGGGGTGGCCATATTAGTACTCGACAACATAAACTTCAGGTTGAAAAAGATTAGAAGTGACAGCGAAGACCACTTTCTATTTATCAAGGGATATGTTCAATAGGAAGAAATCACACACTTATATGTATATGCACCTACTAAGAGACCAGCTAAATACTAAAAACAACTGCTAACAGATTTTAAGGAGGGTATTGCCAGCAATACAATGGTAGTCAGAGACTTCAACATTGCCTCATCACCTCTGAATTGCTCAACAAGAACAAAACTCAGCAAGGAAATACTGGCTTTGAAGGAATAAATAGAAGAGAGAGAGAGGGCTAAAAGACCTATACAGGGTTTTACACCCCCAAAAGAAAGAATACACATTCTTTTCCAGTGCATATGGAACATTCTCTAAAATAGACCACATGTTGGGTCACAAAACATACCTCAATAGAATCAGGAGATAGAAATTGTATCAAATATCTTTATAGACCACGATGAACTGAAGATAGAAGCAAATCACAACAGATGCGGAAAACCAAATAGAAAACAAGGAAATTAAATAACTCACTGTTGAACAATGAGTGGGTCAGGAAGGAAGTCAAGGACGAAATCAAAAGATACCTGGAAACAATGAAGACACAAGTTACCATAACCTAGGGGACGCAGCTAAGTCAGTGTTAAGAGGAAAATGTATAGCCTTGCAAGTGTTCCTCAGGAAGAAAGAGCCTACAAAGAAAACTTGACTTCACAGATCAAGATCTTAAAAAAAAAAACAAAAACAGGAACTCAAGACCGGCCGAAGGAAAGAAATAATAAAACTTAGAGCAGAAATTAATGACATGGAAAACCAAAAACCATCTGAAAGGTCAATGAAACCAACAGCTTGTTCCTTGAGAAAATAAACAAAATTGATAAACCACTAGCAAGACTCACAAATAAAGAGAAAGAGAACACTCTAATAAACAAAATCAGAAATGAAAAAGGGGACATCACAACAGAAACCAATAACATTCAAAATATCATCAGAGACTACTTTGAGAGTCTGTATGCCATGAAACAAGAGAAACTAGAAGAAATGGATAAATTCCTGGATTCCTATAATCTCCCAAGATTGAACCAGGAAGACTTGGAATACATGAATAGACCCATTGATATCAAGGAAATTGAAACCGTAAATAAAAGTCCTCCCCAATACAAAAGCCCAGGTCCAATTGGATTCACTAGCGAAATCTTTCAAACATTTAGAGAAGACTTGTTGTCAGTTCTCAAGCTTTTCCAGGAAATTGAAAAAACAGAAACTCTCCCAAACAGTTTCTAGAGGCACATATCTCCCTAATACCAAAAGCAAACAAGGACACCATTAACAAAAAAGATTACAGGCCAATATCTCTGAAGAACACGAATGCGAAGAACCTCAACAAAATATTAGCAAATGGAATCCAATAGCACATCAAAAAGGTCATACACCACGACCAAGTGGGATTCATCCCGGGGATGCAAGGATGGTTCAACATTTGGAAATCAATCAATCAATCAATCAATCATTCATCATATCAACAAAAGTAAAGATAGAATCCATGTGATCAAATCAATAGATGCAGAGAAAGCTTTTGACAAGATCTAGAATCCGTTTATGATGAAAACTCTCACCAAAATGGGTTTTGAAGGAACTTTCCTCAAGATAGTCAAAGCCATCTACAACAAACTCATGGAAAGCATTATCCTAAATGGGAAAAACTAGGGGCCTTTCCTCTAAGATCAGGGACAAGGCAAGGGTGCCCACTATCACCGCTTCTATTCAATATAGTACTGGAAGTACTTGCAATAGGGATTGGGCAAGAAAATGACATTAATGTCATCCAGATTGGAAAGGAAGAAATCAAGCCCTCTCTATTCACAGATGATATGATACTATATCTCGAGAATCCTAAATCCTCTACCAAGAAACTCCTAGAAACAATAGACTTGTACAGTAGAGTTGTAGGCTACAAAATTAATGTCCAAAAATCCATGGACTTCCTATACGCAAATAATGAGAGAAAGGAAAGTGACATGAAAAAAATAATCCCGTTCACAATTGTTCCCCAGATAATCAAATACCTCGGAATCAGCCTAACTAAAGAGGTAAAGGACCTCTACAACAAAAATTACAAAAGACTACTCCATGAAATAAAAGAGGACACGAGGAAATGGAAACATATCCCCTGCTCATAGATAGGAAGAATTAACAACGTCAAAATGGCAATACTCCTCAAGCATTATACATATTCAGTGCGATCCCTATAAAGATATCCATGAAATTCTTCAAAGAAATAGATCAAGCTCTGCTGATATTCATATGGAACAAAAAGTGCCCATGATTAGCTAAAGCAATTCTTGAATAAAAGACGTGGGGGAAGCATTATCCTCCCCAACTTTAAAGTCTACTACAACACCATAATAACTAAAACAGTATGGTACTGGAACAAAGCCAGGGCCGCAGACCAATGGAACAGGGTGGAATATCCGTACACTCAAACCCAAATGTATGAATATCTAATCTTTGATAAGACAGCAAGTGATGTGAAGTGGAACAAGGAAAGCCTCTTCAACAAATGGTGCTGGCATAACTGGACAACCACATGCAAAAAATGATCTTAGAACTAGAACTAACACCATGCACAAAAATCAGGTCAAAATTGATTTAAGATCTCAACATCAGGCCAAAATTGTTAAGGTACATTGAAGAGAATGTCGGCAAACCCCTCTACGATATTGACACTAATGGTATCTTCAAATATGATAGTCCACCGACCAACCAAGTGGAAACAGAGATAAACAAATGAAACTATTGGGGCTGGAATGATAACACAATGGGTAGGGCCTTTGTCTTGGACTCGGCCGACCCAGATTCGATTCACAGCATCCCATATGGTCCCCTGAGCACCGCCAGGGGTAATTCCTAAGTTCAGAGCCAGGAGTAACCCCTGTACATGGCGGGGTGTGACCCAAAAAGCCCAAAAAAATAACTAAATTGAACTATTAAGCAACTTCTGCACGTCAAAAGAACTAGTGACCAGAATACAAATACAAATACAAATATACAGAATATAAATCTACAGAATGTGAAAGGATATTCACCCAATACCCATCTATAAAGTGTTGATATCAAGGATATACAAAGCACTGGTTGAACTCCAAGGTAGAAAACATCCAACCCCATCAAAAAATGGGGTGATTAAATGAACATAAACTTTCTCAAAGAAGAAATCCGAATGGATAAAAGGCACATGAGAAAATGCTCTACAGCACTGATCATCAGGGAGATGCAGATCAAAACAACAATGAGATATCATCTCATGCCACAGAGACTGGCCCACATCCTAAAACACAAAAGCAACCAGTGTTGGCGCAGATGCGGCAGAAAGGGACTCTCCTTCACTGCTGGTGGGAACGCTGACTAGTTCAGCCCTTTTGAAAAACAGTATGAACGATACTCAAAATATTAGAAATTGAGTTCCCATTTGACCCAGCAATACAAATACTGGGAATATATCCCAGAGAGGCAAAAAATAAAGTCGAAATGACATCTGCACTTCTATGTTCATTGCTGCACTATTCGTAATAGCCCAAATCTGAAAAAATCCGAGTACCCGAGAACAGATGACTGATCAAAGAAACTTTGGTACATCTACACAATGGAGTACTATGCAGCTGTTAAAAAAGATGAAGTCATGAAATTTACATGCAAGTGGTACTACATGGAAAGTATCATACTAAGCGAAATGAGTCAGAAAGAGAGGAACATACATAGAAAGATTGCATTTATCTGGGGAATATAAAGTAACAAAAATTGGAGACTAACATCCAAGAATAGCTAAGTTCCAGGAGGTTCACTCCATGGCTTCAAGGCCAGCCGCTCATGCTAGGGGTAAAGGCAGCTCAGATAGAGAAGGGAACACCAATTAAAGGTTGTTGGAGGATCCTCCTAGGATGGAAGATGCATGCTGAAAATAGACTATAGACCACTCTATGCCTCTTTTGCAAATCTCAGCACCCAAAAGGAGAGATAGAATAAAATGGAATGCCCTGCTACAAAGGCAGGGTGGGTTGAGGGGGCCTGGGGGGTTGGGAGGGATACTGGGATTATTTGTGGTGGAGAATGGGCACTGGTGGTGGAATGGGTACTCGATCATCGTATAACTGAAACCCAAGCACAAAAATTTGTAAGTCTACAACTGAGCCACATGGTGTTTCACTAATAAAAATAAAAAAAAAACCTCTAAAAAAATAGATTGCGTGGACGCCCACCTACGAGATGGTCAGACTTCTTTGTCAAGACTCTGAACCTGAAGGAAGAGTTAGAGGCTCTTCGTGTTCCTGGAGCGAGCAGATGCAATGGGCTACACTAGCTCGAGACAGGGACGAATGGAAACTTTACTGGTGCCTGCTCGAGCAAATCAATGAGTAACGGGATGTAAGTGATCAAGTGATAATATATATGTATATATATTTTGTTTCTTTTTTTGAGAGGAGCTTACTCCAGTTTCTGTGCTCAGGGATAACTCCTGGCATTTTTGTGCTCAGGGCACTGTATATTGAACTTGTGTTGACTGTAAGATAAGCACTTTCAACCCTGTACTATCTCTTATACCCCTGACTCCTGTCATTATTAACTTGCATGGACTTTGTGTAAATATATTCATAAAGTACATGTTCTTTTGAATTTAACTTTTTCACTGAATCTGATGTGTATGTTAGTAATAAGTTCTCTCTCTTCCAATTGCTGCTTAGGGATTTGTATGAATACTTTACCATTTATTTAGTCATTGAGAGGTGTCTGTTTCAGGTTTTTGGCTATTAAGGTTATGAACATTCTTTTTCATGCCTTTTTGTGTATATAAACATGGGAATGTTTATATACTTCTCATGGGAATGTATGTGATTACCATGGGGTGAATGCATGTTTTGCTTTCTAAGTGCTGGCATTGGCCTGCTTTGAGGTCTTAAGTAGTTTCAGGGTATTTATTTTTCTGAGAAAAATCAAAGGATGGAATGTGAAGCCTAAGAGAGATGTTTACACTTGCAGTTTCTGGATTGTTTGATGATGGCTGGTAGGAGTTTCACGCCAGCAGGAAGGTCACAGTGAGATCCACATGTAATATAATACAAAAGAACTTTTAAAATTAGACATTTTAAATGGAGGGACTAAACTCAGAGGGGTTTGCAGGCCCATGGCCACTTCTTGCTGAGCTTGACTGGAGATGCTCAGCTTCAGGTAGAAGGTGCTCAGAGGTCCCAGAGAAAGAGGAAAGAAAAGTGCCTCATATAGAAGCAGACTGGGGGTAGGGAGTGGAGGGAGGTAAGCTGGGGACATTGGTGGTGGGAAATATTCACTGGTGAAGTGACAGGTGTTGGGACATTGTATGACTGAAGCCCAATCATGAACAACTTTGTGACTGTTTATCTCACAGTTATTTCATTTCAAAAAAATGTTTGGAGCATATGCTTTGCATATTTGAGCTCCAGGTTCTGTACCCAGGACCACATGGTCCCCCAAGCACCAACAGGTGTGTTTACTAACTAACCAAACAATAAATGGCATTATAAAATATATGTAACATTCTTATCTTAAAAAGAGTCCAAGGATTTTATAACATACAGAAATGTTGATTGTATACTCCTCTGTCTAACAAGTTTTCCTAAAGCCAAAGAGGAAGATTACATAAGGCAAACCAGTCTATTTTCAAACGCTACTGAGACAAAGTCTTGATTCCTCACTGTGAAAGGAAGGATAAATGATTTCAAAAAGAGAAAGTTCTTTCGTCCTTTGATTTGTGGCACTTAAAGGGAGGAATACATTGTTAAATGTATAAAAAGTTTTTTTGGGAAATATTCCTTTTCCTCATAGGTACAACTTGTCTGATGCCAGATTCAAAATAGTTTTTTGAAAATGATTTTTTGAGAAACATTTATTTTATTGTTTTTTTTTTGATAGGTATATGAAGGAAAGGTGCTTCATTGTCAAATGTTTGTTCATCTCATTGTTAATTGGCTTTTTTAAATGACACATATTAGGAAATGCTGTGTGAGAAATATGTGAAAATACATATTGGAATACTTTCTGAACATTCCATCAAAATCTTTTAAGTCAGGACACAGAGAATTTCTTCTTTATTTCCTTTCCCGATTTCCTCCTCTAATTATTATTCAAGTGACTGCCAAACAAAAATTCTGAGTCAAGTACTTTGATGGCAGTTGAAGAGAAATAAGACAAGTTGTTTGTTTGATCTGCATCTTATTGATTCATGTGTGAGACTAGAAGGTTGGATTGTGATTACTAATAGTTATTCCAGCTTTTTAATTCTGTGCTTTTTGGATATAGAAAGCATGATCCCAAGGTCTCCTACCCCTGTACTTGACTGTCCTCACCAGGGCCCAACAGCTGAAGACCTCCTTGATACAGCCAAAGCCATGCTGAGACCACTCTCCTCACGCTTGGATGAGCCTCATGCATAAAGGAACTGGAAGAGGAACCCAGGTGTGCGGGACCTGGGGCTGAGATCTCCAAGCCAGCATGGTTTGGGACTGGGCCTTTCAGTAGCTGGACAGTTACACCCACCAACTGCCATGTAACCCTATCAACGGCCAGGATCTAGAGACTATAACACCAAGCCCCCAGCCAGGGTCTAGAGATTATAAAATCAAGCTCTCAGAAGAGAACAAAGCAAAGTCTTCTACCCTGTACCTGACTGTCCTCACCAGGGCCTGACAGCTGAAGACCTCCGGGACCCAGCCAAAGCCATGCTGAGACCACTCTCCATATGCTTGGATGAGCCACACACATAAAGAAACCGGCAGAGGAACCCAGGTGTGCGGGACCCGGGGCTGAGATCTCCAAGCCTGCACAGTTCAGGACTGGGCCTTCCAGTAGCTAGACAGTTACACCCACCAACTGCCACGTAACCCCATAAATAGCCAGGATACAGAGACTATTATACCAAGCTCTGGGAAGTGCATGGCTGCATTTGCGGCCACGTGACTTCTTATTCTCTAATTCTCGCTCTCAGAGAACCTGGCAGGCTACCGAGAGTATAATACCAGCACATATGCCTGAATAGGAATACCTGTAAAGTTTATTGGTGTTTTCAGGCTACCGAGAATATCCCACCCACATGGCAGAGCCTGGCAAGCTATCCATGGTGTATTTGATATGCCAAATCCAGAAAATAAAATGGATCTCATTCCCCTGACCCTGAATATGGCAGCGTTCAGAAGGATGTGAAAGTAGAGGCTGATAAAATCTCAAGGCTGAACTAGGCTGCCAAAACGAAGAAAGACAAAAATGACTGTCTGTACTTTCAACGTATGTACGCTGGCATCTGCTGCATCCATCAAGAACCTGATGGTACAAGTGTGAAAGATCAAGTATGACATCATTGGTCTGACTGCGATGAGAAGACATCAATCACATCACGCTGTTCTCGACATGGGAGAAGAACTGTTCCTTGGAACATGCGACAGAAGAGGCGTCGGTGGTGTCAGTGTCCTTGTCAACATGAACATAGCCATGAGCATTGATTCATTTGAATTGCCTAACAACCAGAATTGGACGATTACACTTGAATAGATGTGGCTCACTGCCAGCAGTTTCTATCTTCATTGTCTATGCACCAACATCCAATTACGGTGAAGGAGAAATTGAGAAGTTCTACATGGAGCTGGAGAAGTTCTATAAAGAAGACCACACCTTCTACAAGATCATTGTTGGTGATTTTAATGCCAAGATAGGACCGAGAAGATCAGCCAAAGAACTCCACATTGGGACACATGGCCTAGAATGGAATGAACAGGGTGACAGACTGAGTTCATCATATAGACCAAGACCATCCATGGTAACTCACAGTTCCAGAAGGCCGAATCTAAACATTGGACATGGAGGTATCTTGGTGGACGTTTCCACAATGAAATTGACCACATCATATTCAATCGACAGTTTTGCCTGACTGATGTTGCTGTTATCCCAAAATTCCAAACAGGATTAGACCACGTTCTCCTTCGTGCAAAATTCTACTTTATAGAGCTGGGAGGAAGGAATGCAAAGTTTAAGAAGAGAACTCCCAGAACGACCACTAACTGGGAGCTCTTTGGCTCTGTTGCGGCAACATGGGAAGATGCCGTCATTGACAACATTGACGAGAAATATGATCGACTGGTTCAGCACCTCCATGATTGTGTGAAGAATGCCAAGAGAGAGATAACCATGAAAAAACGCCTGTCTTTGAACACTCTTGAGCTTATTTGCCAACATGGCTTGGCGCATGCCTCAGGCAGCCACGAGTGAACATCCGAGCTTGCAAAACAGTGCAGAGAAGCAATCAAGGAAGACCTCAAAGACAGAAAAGCAGCAGTGCTGGTAGATGAGGCAGAAGCTGGAAAAAGCATTCATAACGCCCGCCTGTTCTTCACCACTACAATACCAAGATGACTGCCCTCCAAAGTCCTGATGGAGCTATCACATCTTCCAGAAGGGCAATGGAGAAGATTATTCATGACTTCTACTCAGATCTCTTTAATAGGTATGGCCACTTGACCACATACCAAATTCTGCAGGATGGATATGTCGTTCCAATGTTCTCCCTTCCGAAATCCGACACACCATCTTGTTGGTAAAGAAACAAAGAGCACCTGGCCCAGACAAGGTCTGACCTGAACACCTGAAGAACTTACCATCAGTACTCATCAATACACTGGCTTGGCTCTTCACACGCTACTTGTCTGAATGCAAGGTTCCGTCCCAATGGAAAACCAGCAGGACTATACTACTACACAAGAACGGAGTCATCCACGACATTGGCAACTCTTGCCCGATCTGCCTGCTGTCTGTCATCTACAAGGTGTTCACTCGAGTCATCCTGAATAGGATTGGCAGAACCCTAGATGAAGGACAACCATGCGAACAAGCCAGGTTCTGAAAAGGATTCAGCACCATCGACCATATCCACACGATAACCAAACTCATTGAGGTTTCTTGGGAGTTCAAGATGCCACTCTGTTTAACATTCATTGATTTAAATAAGGCCTTTGATTCTGTTGAGAAGGAAGCAGTCATCGATGCCCTAGACAATCAGGGCATTCAAACTTAATACATCAGGATCCTCCATGAGCTGTATTACAGATTCACTACCAGGATCTCACTACTCTACAAAGAAGTGATCTTCCATGTCAAGAGAGGAGTTCAGTAAGGTGATACTATTTCACTGAAACTCTTCAGTGCCACCCTTGAGAACGTCATGCGACGACTGGAATGGGAAGGAATGGTAGTGAAGATAGATGGTCGGCAACTACACAACCTCTGATTTGCTGATGATATCATTCTAATAACCCAAACATCAGCCAAGCAGCACAAATGCTGACCAACTTCGACCATGAGTGTGGATAGGTTGGATTACAGCTGAATCTGACAAAGACAATGTTCATGAGAAACATTCCATTCACTGACGTTCCATTCACTCTCAATGGAACGACCATCTCTGAGTGCAACAGTTATGTGTACCTAGGTCGAGAAGTCAGCATGACAACTGACCTGGCACCTGAGTTGCGCAGGAGGAACAGAGAGGCTTGGAACGGCTTCAAAAGCATCGAAAAAATAACTAAGAAGACGAAGAAACTCCAGGTCCGAGCACATCTCTAAGATTCCACTGTTCTTCCTGCATTAACATACACCTCAGAGACCTGGGCCCTACGAAAGCAGGATGGAAACACTATTCGAGTCTCTCAAAGAGGAATCAAAAGAGCTATTCTTGGAGTATCACGCTTCACTCAAATGAGAGAAAGAATCCGGAGTTCTGACCTCTACCAACGCTCAAGAATCAGGGACGCTATCTCATTTGCCAAGGCATCGAAAATCAGATGGGCTGGACACGCAATGAGATTTAGAGATGACCGCTAGACTAGAGCCATTACCAACTGGATTCTACGGGATGTCAAAAGATTGTGTGGACGCCCAACTACGAGATGGTCATACTTCTTCGTCAAGACCCTGAATGATTCGTTTGAGGCTCTTCATGTTCCTAGAAAGTGCAGATGATATTGGGCTATGCTAGCACGCAACAGGAATAAATAGAGACATTACTGGTGCCTGCTCAAGCAAATCGATGAGTTACAGGATCTCAAGTGATCAAGTGATTGAGTGACCCCAAGGTACTAACAGTTCTGCGTGGGATATAACATAAATGCAATAACTACCAAGCAATTAAATGTGGTACAGATCTCTGTGTCTTATTGTAAGAGGTAGATTAGAGGGAAACAGAAGAGGCTGTGGCAACTTCAGTTCTCTCTCTGTTTTCTTATTATGTTAGACACAAAACAGAACTCCTAAAAACAACACTTTAAGGAAAACATATTTGGCTATAGAGATATAAAATGCATTTACCACAGAGATTTTGTTCTATGTCTATTAAAACTCAGTAACAGCATAGAGACTAGCTAGAATGTGGGATTTATGAATACACCTCTGTTTATGGAACCATTTAATACTAAAATAATAACCAGGTCACTGATGTGCTTTGTAGAGATCAAATGCTTCAATTAAAGTTGTTAGTTGAAGCCGTTTTTTTGGTTAAAAGCATGGATAGGACTCTAGGAAGAGCTGGAAGAGTCATAAGGCATCATTTAGGTTCAGATCAACTTTTTTTTTTTGGTTTTATGGGTGCTGGAGGTGCTCAGCGCTTTCTCCTGGTTTTGTGCTTAGGAATCACTCCTGACCATGCTTAAGAGACTGTATATAGTGCCAGGAACCAAACCTGGCTTAATGGCATGTAAGTAGCCTCTACACTATCTCTCCAAACTTAGCAAACATTTTTATATAAAGGAACAAGTAAAAATATTTTTATTTCCATTTTCAGTAAGTAAACATTTTAGGTATTGCAAGTCATTAGATCAGAGCTGCAACTTTTTGGCTCTTCAGGCATAGACATATGCAAATCATTGGGCATGGCCTATGCTCCAATAAAACTTCATGTACACAAAACAAGGGGTGGACTGGAGTTTGCCTACAGTCATAGTTGTCAAGCCTTGATTTGGAGGAAGACTAGAGTAGTAATGGAGTTTGATCAAGTGCACAGACTACTATGCTACTATGGACATGAATTGTGTCTCCCAGACCTATGTCAAAGTCCAACCCACAATTTAACTGTATTTAGAGGTAGGGCCAACTTGCCTGTCTCTGATTCATGATCTATGGTAGATACACTGGAACTGAAAGGAAATTCCACTGCTTGGAGTGTCTTCAAGTAGAGTAAAATAACATAGACCTCATGTTAGTAATCTCTTATACAAGGGCTTAACAACTCCAGGGTAAGATACAACAATCTTCACACACTTTCTTCTAAAGAAATTTTTGGGGTCATTTTTAGTGAAGTAATCATAACAAGCAATACAAAATAAATTTAGGGCCTGCTATTGGGGCAGGCTTGGGTGGTGGTTGGAAGTTTGAAAATAATGGTGGTGGAAAGGTGTAATGGTGGGGGGAATTGGTGTTGGAATATTGAATGTAATAAATCACCATGAGCAACTTTATAAAAATAAAATAAAATAAAAAATTGCAAAGTACAAAAATGGTGTTCTCCATCCTCTAAAACTTAACGTTTTTCTCTCAGCATATGGAATATTCTCAATAATAGATGACATGCTGAGACATAGAAGAGGCATCAATAAAGTCATGAAGATTGAAATCATATCAAGGGTCTTTTAAGACTACAATCCTAAGTAGAAAGTAATAGTAAAACGTGAGAAAAAACAAGGGCGGGAGTGGTGGTCAGTGGGTCAGGCACTTGCCTTGCATGCCACCAACCTGGGTTCAATCCATGGAATCCCACATTGTCCACTGAGCACTTCTAGGAGTAATTATTTTTTATTTTAGTTCATTACAGAAAATTTATTTATCTTTTGAAGTAAAAACAGATTTAATTTGGAAGTTATTTTTGAGGAATGAGAAGGAGAAGAGAAGAGAATGTGGGCTTTTTTCAAAGATGTAGAGAGAGAGAGCTCCAGCACACAACCCAACATTAGATGTGAAAGCATAAAAGTAAAAATCTCAAGAGGGGAATTGCGGGTGACACATGTGCTTAGGCACCACGTGCGCTTGACCACAACATATGAACACAAGCAGTACATATGCTCAGGAAGCATATGCATGCCTGTTCCAGACAATTTAGAGGAAATAGTCCTTGAGAAAATAATTTCATCTCTCAGTCCTCTTCCTTTCAAAAGTTCTCTTTATTACACCATTTAGTTCATGACTTAAACAACTACTGCCATATCAAGGAGTTTTTGAATTCTAGTATATTATCAATCCTAATCGATTTTCTCTTGGCTTAGGGCTATCCAGATGAGAAAGAGTATCTTTTTTTTTTTTTGCTCTGGACCACTGTTTTTTCACAGGAGGGTAGCCCACACATGCGTCTGTGGCAATGTAACAGATGAGCATGTCTAAGTCTTTAATATCTTATTGACTTTTTGTAAGTTCTTTATCCCCTGTCCCCTGGGCATACAGTTATACATGTACATTTTAGCATTTGATTTTGCATCTTTATTAAATTCCTTTCTGAAAAATCTTGTTCATATGTTTTTCTAGGTCCTTCAAGCAATGCTTTGGAATCTGACTACAATTCTTGGTATTTATGAAGACTCCTGGCCTGGTTTTTTTGAGAATTAATTAATTTTGAGAATTGATTTGAGCTCCTGGTCCTGATCTGTGTGGGAAAAGAAGGCCGACACAGCATTGGGGATGAAGAGGAAGAGCTAGGAGTAAGTTTTGAGTGCAGAGCCAGATGTAACCTCTAAGCATTGCCAGATGTGGCCCCAAGGACTCCCTCCTCTCAAAAAATGATGAAAAACACAAACAATTAAGGATTAAGAATATTATTGAATAACTGTTGGGTCAATGAGACATTCATAAAAGATATAAAAAATTCCCAAGAGCAAACAAGAATGAAGGTATAAACTATCAGAAATATGGGATAGAGCAAGAGCTGTACTAAGAGAAAAGTTCACAGAAACATAGAATTATATCACTTGGCAAGAAAAGGCTCAAGCAAACAACCTAACCTCACATCTTAAGAAGCTAGAAAAAAATAGTAAGTGAAACCTGAATTCTAGTAAGAGGAAGAAAATAATAAAGGTATTATAAAGATAAGATAAAAGATCAATGAAACCAACAATTACTTTTTTGAAGGACTAAACAAGGTTGACAAACCATTAGCTAGACTTATGAACAAAGACAGAAGAAATCCTAATGAGCTGGATTATAAAGGGAGAGATGTTACAACCAATACCAAGGAAATATAAAGGACAATTAAGAGACTACTATATAAACTTTAAGAAATGGATGAGTTTTTATAATTGTAAAATCTTCTGGGGCTGGAGCAATAATCCAGCAGGTAGGACATTTGCCCTTGCATGTGGCCAACCTGGGTTCGATTCCCAGCATTCCGTATGGTCCCCGAACACCTCTAGGAGTAATTCCTGAGTGCATGAGCCAGGAGTAACTCCTGTGCAATGGCGGGTGTGACCCCAAAAGAAAAAAAATTGTAAAAACTTCTAAGACTAAATCAGCAGGAAATAGAAAACCTACATAGTTCAATCACAAGCAAGGAAATTTAAAAAAGAATAAAAAAAATCCCAAATAAAAGACCAAGTTCAGATAGTCTTACTAGTGAGTTCTATAAAAGCTTAAAAGATCACAAGAGCTTAAGCTCTTAAAAAAATTGAACAAACAGGAATTCTTTAGTTTCATAAGTTAACATTACCCTCATACCAAAGTCATAGATATCACACAAAAAAGAAAAGTACAGACCAGTATTTCTGATGAACAAGAGAGTCTCAAGAAAGTCTTAGCAAAATAAACATGAAAATGATCATACATTATGACCATGTGAAAGTCATTCCAGGGATACAAAGATGGTTAAATACATGCAAATTAATGTGATACATCACATCAATAAAGGTAAAGGTAAAGGCCCTCCCGTTGATCGTCGATTTGCTCGAGCGGGCCCAGTAACGTCTCCATTGGAGACTTTGTTGTTACTGTGTCTGGCATATCGAATACTCTCGGTAGCTTGCCGGGCTCTCCGAGAGGGGCGGAGGAATCGAACTTGGGTCGGACATGTTGGCCGCTTGTAAGGCGAACGCCCTACCCACTGTGCTATCGCTCCAGCCCCTTTACCACATCAATAAAATAAAAAATTAAAATTAATTATAATGTAGATGCTGAGAAAACTTTTGATAAGATTCAACATATGTTTATGATAAAACTGAACAAGATAGAAAAGGTATACCTCAAAATAGTAAGAATTTATATACTTATAGTATATATATACTAATATTTATAACTTATAGTACAATAAACATTATACTGACCTGTGAAAAACAAACATCAGGTACAAGATGTTTTCTCATTATTATTATTCAGCATAGCATTAAGGTACTAGTCACAGGTATGAGAAAGAAAGGTAGAAAAGATTAAAAATTGAAAAGTTAAACTATTGCTATTTGCAGATGACATTATAGTACCCACAAAGCATATTAAAAACACTACTCAATACAGTTAGAAACACTAAATCAAAATAGCAAAGGGCAGACTACAAAATCAGGATACAAAAATTTGTGTCATTTCTACATGAAAACAAACTAAAAGAGAAAGAGACCAAAAAAAAATAATTTTATTTTCAGTTGCATCAGAAAGAATAAAATACTTAAGGAATCATCTTAATAAAAGAGGTAAAAGAATTGTACATCAAAATCTATAAGTATTAGAAAATATAAGACACCAAAAATGGAGAAATATGTTTTTTGAACTAGAAGAATTAACATTGTTAAAGTGGTCATCTTATCCAACGCATTATACAAAATCAATTAATATTCCAAGGCATTCTTCAAAACCTTAGAACAAATATTTCTGAAATTCATATGGAACCAGAGAAACATCTGAATAGCCAAACACAAGCTAAAATAAAATATGGAATGCACTTTGTTCTCTGACTTTAAACTATACTATGAAGCTATAGTAATCAAACCAGTGTTGTTGGAATAAAAGATTATTCAGCGAAATAGAAATAAGAGCCCAGAAATATGTCCTCAGGTTTATGGCCAATAAATATATGACAAAGGGGCCATGAACTTAAAATGAAGGAGGAAAATCTTAACAGAATGTGCTGGGAAAACTGGATAGGTACTTGCAGAAGAATGAAATTGAACCTCTATCTTGCATTATGCATAAAAATTTACTCAAAATGGATTAAATATGTAGATGTTATGAGTGCATAAGAAGGTTTAGATATGTGAGTGCATAAAATATATCAAAGAAAACATTCAAAATATTGTATGATATGGCTTCAGTAGTGTAATGATTTTGCTGTTTTGGCCAGGAAAACAATAACGACAAGTGGAATTGTATAAAGCTAAAATGTTTTTCGTACTGTAAAAGAAAAGATAACAAAAAGGACATCTACTGAAAGGGAAAATATTTGTACATCATACACAAGACAAGGAGAAATAAGTACAATATATAAGTAACTCATAAAAGTCAACAGCAAAATACTAACCTCATGAACAAATGAGAAGAAATAGTTACTTTTCCAATGAGAAGAGACAGATAGCTAAAGGCACACAAAAATGTTATTGTCACTTATTACCAGAAAAGTGCTATCACAAAAGTAATAGATATCACTAAGGATAACTGAGAATGTCTACATGAAAAAGACCAGAAACTCCAGATAGTGGAGCAAAAGCAATCATTATTCACTGGTTATGGGAAAATAGACTGGTTCTATCTTTATAAAAAAGAATAAGAATGTTTCTCATAAAATTAAAAATAGACCTATAATGTGATCCAACAATTCCACTCCTAGGTTCACTCCAAAGAATAAAAAACAGTAACTTGAAAAGATACAGGTACACCTATATTCACTGCAGTGCTATTTACAAAAATCAGTATCTGCAAAGAATCCAAGTGCCCAAAGATTGATGAACGAGTAAAAAAGATGTGGTATAATGGAGTACTACATAATGGAGTACTACTCAGTTATAAGAAAAGATAAAATCTGGCATTTAGCTACCACATGGATAGAAATGGAGAGGGTCATACTAAATAAATGAGAAGAAAATAGAAAACAACTGGATGATCTTACTCATATAAGTAAATTAAAAAAGAAAAATAAAAAAGCAAGGAAAGCCTATAATAAAAAAAATATTAGATACTTGTCACAGGATTGAGGTTATCAAGAAGGGGGGTGGATTCACTATCTATATTGTAAACCATACTGCCCCAAAGTAGAGAG
Source organism: Sorex fumeus (assembly GCF_029834395.1). Taxonomy (NCBI): domain Eukaryota; kingdom Metazoa; phylum Chordata; class Mammalia; order Eulipotyphla; family Soricidae; genus Sorex; species Sorex fumeus. Next base: position 1,502,096 of record NW_026606092.1, read on the forward strand.
CGAGTATGGGGGAAATTGTCTGCCATAGCGACAGGGGGAGGGCTGAGATGGGGGTGGGGAGGATTTTGAGAACATTGGTGGTGGAAAATGTGCCCTGGTGGACAGATGGGTGTTTGATTATTGTATCATTAAAACTCAAACATGAAAGCTTTGTAACTGTATCTCATGGTTATTCAATAAAAAAATAAAAAAAGAAGGGGAGTGGACTGAAAAGATCCACTGGTTTGTGGTCAAGGAATATTGGCACTTTGGTGATAAGAGTGTGTGTGTTTGTGGGGGAGTAATATTTAACCTCTAAGTCAAGTAAATATTTAAACTCTTGTAAGCTATTGTTAGCTCATTGAAATATATTAATAATATAAAATAAGTAATAGAACACTGAAAATAAAATATAGAGCTAAGACAGTGATCATAAGGTGCTTGCTTTGCATATGGTCAGCCCCGATATTTTTCCAGGCACCATGTATGATCTCCCCAGCATTACCAGGGGTCACTCCTGAAGCACAGAGCCATAAATATTTCCTGAGCATTATGGCCATAAAACAAAAAAAGAGGGAAGTATCTTAAAGAACAAAAATTCCCTTTTTATAAGTTCTTATTTGATGTGTCCTAACTCCATTTCTAATGCTGTCTGTTACTTCTTTTCTTAGATTCTAGTCAGACTGATCCTTGATTAGTCCTCCCATTAGCTTGAATTGACATTGGGCCTTTGGAACTTTTGCGTGCTTTTCTTTTGTTCTCTTAATGGCAGCTTTTTTTCTATGCACAATTTTTTTTATAGTCAGATTAAATTTAATTTGAGCTCTTAAGCAAAAATTATGATTTTAAAAAAATTATGCATTCCCCATCAGCTCATCTGCTTCACAATACTTCAAAGCTTCTGATAAAGGTTTTTTTTTTAGATTTACTAATTTTTGTGCTTGGGTTTCGATTATACAATGATCAAATACCCATCCCTCCACCAGTGGCCATTTTCCACCACCATGGATAATATCCCTCCCACCCCCATACCCCATCGCACCCTGCCTCTGTGACAGGGCATTTCCTTTTGTTCTCTCTCTCCTTTTGGTTGTTGTGGTCTGCAAAGGAGGCATAGAGTGGCAAACATGTTCAGTCCATAGTCTACTTTCAACATGTATCTCCCCTCCTGGGAGGATCCTCCAAACACCCTTTATTTGGTGCTCCCTTCTCTATCTGAGCTGCCCTTTCCCCTAGAATGCCCAGCTGGCCTCTAAACTATGGAGTAATCCTCCTGGTGCTGATCTCAGCTATTCTTGGGTATTAATCTCATATTTTGTTACTTTATATCCCCCAGATGAATGCAATCTTTCTATGTCTATCCCTCTCTTTCTGACTCATTTCGCTTAGCATGATGCTTTCCATGTTGTACCACTTGTGTGTAAATTTCATGACTTCATCTTTTCTAACAGCTACATAGTACTCCATTGTGTAGATGTACCAAAGTTTCTTTAACCAGTCATCTGTTCTTGGGCACTCAGGTTTCTTCCAGTTTCTGACTATTGTAAAGAGTCTGCAATGAACAAAAAAGTGCAGATATCACTTAGACTGTACATTTTTGTCTTTCTGGGATATATTCCCAGGAGTGGTATTGCTGGGTCAAATGGGAGCTCAATTTCTAATTTTTTGAGAATCGTTCATACTGTATGCACAGTTTTAACTATAGATTTCTCCTCCTCAGTGGGATGACACCATTCACCTACTCTTAAGCTAACTGTCTTCACTATCTAGCCCATTACTTGGTTTCATTTTCTGTATCATTCTAGTTGAAATTGGGTTCATGTATTTACTTCTCTAACCCTGGCAGATGAAATTTTATAATAAATAGGGACTGGGCCTTTCTTTTTCAGTGCCTTAGTATTCAGTACCCCCATTTAGTATTGTGCCTATTGAGCCTGGCACATCTTGCTTTTTAAGTGTTTATTTACTTCCATTAGACAGTGGGAAAGCATGAATATTGAAAAGGAGTTTAAATCTTTAGCACTGCCAGACTTTGTAGATATGTACGTTCTCTGGGGAAGAATAGAGATTTGGGGAAAGGTTCTAGCAGGGAAACTAAGGCCAAACAGTTCTGAAAAGTCCAGCAAGAGCAGTCTTTTCCTCTCCCCACAGCGTAACTGAATAATACTGTTAATACGAACTCCCCACACTTCTGTAAAATGTATTCTACTACCTTCAGCAGCTGTTGTAAGGCAACTGTCTAATACCATTAGGTAACTTGTGTATAAATGTTATATAAACGTTTATTTTTTATTTTTTAAGAAATGAGTCTTTTGTAAGAGGGAAATTATTTTTAATTAAAGAAAAACTGGTGAACAACCTATTTGGAACTAAAATTTGCTTAGCTAATGTATGCTATTAAACTGGATTTATGATCTAATAAACCAAATAAAAGTCTCTGGATAGTTGAACAATCAACCCAGATGAAGATTTTGGGGAAAGATTAAAATTTGATTACACTCTCTTTTCTCTACCATAAAGGACAAATTTCATCACTGAATTTTTCTCCCATGCAATATAAAGAGATAAGGACTATCTAGCCATTAAATTGCTTTGTTAGAAGACTAAAAGTCTAGACTTGTAAAGCCCATTTTTATCACTGTAGAAAATCATGGTCATACTGGCAGATAATTACAGGTTACACATTTTAGCTACTTTAGTTAACTTAGATCAGCTAAACCTAAAATAAACTTTCTAGAAACAATGTAGATAATATAATATAAACAATGTAGATAATATAAACAATGTAGAGAATATAATATAAACAATGTAGATAATATAAACAATGTAGATCTCCTCTCCCCCTCAATGAAGAGTTAGTTATAATCTGAGTCTTTAATAATGTTAATCAGAAACAGTTTGCTGGATGTGTCCCTCCTATCAGTCAGGGTCATCCCCAGGGTCAGACCCTGGCTGGTACTTGGTGAGCCCCTGCCAATGTTTGCCTCTTTGATCTCCTAATGCTTCTTTATATAGGCTACAATCCATGGTCTCTTATCATTGAGATACATTTACTTTCTGACTTTAAAATTAATGTGCATGTATTAAAGAAAATACAGAAAATATGAAGAAAATAAAAATCCTTCTACCATATCATTAAGAAAAAAGAAAGGGTTATTATTTAGGTATATTTTTATCTAGGCTAAATTGTTTTATCTTTTTATACTGGTGATGGGTATGGTGTTGGAATATGTACATGGGAAACCATCATGAACATAAATCACATGACCTCAAAAGGATAAATTAAAAAATTGTTTTAGCTTTTGAGGAACTTTGTTTTATTATTTAGTGTTTTCCTTCCATTAATATTACATCATTAATATTTCTCCCTGACATAAAATTCTCTTTTGTGTAAAATAATTTTAAATGGTATCATAAATATTCCATTGTATAGATGTCTATTCCTCTCCTTTACGCTAATGGGTTGTTTCCATTTATAGACCTTATAAATCACAATTCAATTGTTAATTTTTTAATGTGGCAGATTGAGTTATAGATTTAACTGTAATGTGGTAATTTTTACTAACATATCACATTTGATGAAAACAATTACTTATTCATAGTGAAAAGTTAAAAGTAGAGCAGGGGAGACACTTGACTATTGTGAAATTTCAAGCTTTTCTTTTTTTAATGAAGGTAATGATTTAATTTTAGGACCAACAATTCACAATCTTTAAAAAAGTTTTTAAATTGAATATCCATGAAATAGACTATAACAAAGCTGTTCATCATTGGGTTTTTGTCATACAATGATCCAACACCCATCCCTCCACCAGTGTACATTTCCCACTACCAATGTCCCTTGTTTCTTTCCTCACGTTCCCCTGATCCCTGCCTCTATGGCAGGAACTTTTCTTTTTTTCATTCTTCTTTTTGTTTCTTCTTTTGTGCATTATGGTCTGTGATACAAGTACGAAAAGGTCATTGTGTTTGTTCAGGTTGTTCAGTATTTTTATCAGAAGTTAAGGCTGGAGTAACTTTTTCTTAACTGATTGGCAGCTTTGGAGTGTGGATGTGACTGCTGAGGCTTCCAGAAGTACACGCACGTGGGGGGAGGTAGCCAATCCCGACCCCGCCCCGCAAGAATGCCTGGAGATTTCAGCCACAAAACTTGCATTCCTGAATTTTAAGCAGACTATATCTCAGTGAGGTCTGTCCCAGATGCTTGGTAGTGATTTTGGATTGTGAAAGCAATTGCCTGCTGGGGGCTCTGCTTGGGTGGGCACCATGCTGATTCTCCCCAGTCCAATTTACCATGACCTGTTAAGTCTTCTGTAGTCCAGGATTTTGATCTCTTTTGACATTTATGGGTCTCTGAAGCAATGCTGATAGATGAGCTTGTATAGCTGAGCCAGAGGTGGTTTGTGGGTGTGGCTCCCACACATCTAACTTTTGGCCATTTAATTTCTTGAGTAACTTGGTCCCAAGTGGTTGGGGTCTGACTAAAGATACAGTGACTATTTTGGGGTGTCAGGTAGCCTGAAGGCACCATCAAACTGCTAATGCACTCACCCCACAGTTACAGGTTGACCTGCTGGTGGCACCTCACCCCGATCTTGTCATCCAAACAGGTTCCTATTCAGTCTAGAAAGTACTTCTTCAGTAGGATAAAATGCATTTATAAAATCTTTGGAATTTCAAGTCTGAGTTGTCAGCATTTGTCTCCTTCCCTGACAGGAGAGACACTCACTCTGCACAGGTTTCTGCTCTACAATGTGGGCTTGTAAATTTGTTCCTTTTTTAAAAAATTGTTTTTCTTTTGGGGGTACACCAGGATGTGCTCACAACTTACTCCTGGATCTGCATTCAAGGATACTCCTGATGAGGCTGAGGGACCAGGTGGTACTGGGGCTATTGAACCCTGGTTGGCCACCCTGCCTGAACCACCCTACCTGCTGTATTGTAACTCCAGCTCCATGTAAATCTGTTCCTATTTATTTGACTTTATTTTATTTTTTGATTTTTGGGGTCACAACTGGCAATATTCAGGGGTTCCTCCTGGCTCTGCACTCAGTATTCAGGGGACCATATGGAATGCCGGGGATTGAACCTGGTTTGGCCGTGTGCAAGGCAAATGCCCTCCAAACTGTACTATCACTCTGGCCCTTCCTTTTTTTTTTAAAGGGGGAACACATTCAGTGGGATTCTCAGGGATTACTCCCGGTTCTTTGTTCAGGAATCACTCCTTGTGGGGTTCAGGGAAATATACAGGGTGCCAGGGATCAAACCTGCGTTGGCTGTGTGCAAGGAAAATGCTATATCTGCTGTACTATGACTCTGGTCCCAAATCTTAACCTGTTTTAACAGGTTATATTGTGCACTAAGTTCTGGCAGACCAGGTGATCCTTTACTTCCTTGTATAATTTATCAAATAACCGTTGGCAAAAAGCCTTTAAGATAAAAACCATGTCTTTTCTGATGGACATTCGTACTGACAGTAGTCTCTGAAGTAAAGCCTGGATGTATTTGATTGCAGTTCGTTTTATTCTACTGAAGAGGTGAATTGTTGCACTGAATTCACCTGCTACTTCATGCAGTTATTAATATTGTTTCAATTAGAGAAATGAAGAGCAACATGTGCGGAAGACAAGGTCTGCGATAAGAGAACATCAAGGTTAATGGAATAGCTGAACTTCAATTTTCTTCGGAATAGCAGAAAAATGCTATTTGGGATATGCAGATTTAGGCAGAAATCTGAAAACGTGTTCTGAAGGATTGGGATTGAGGATAAAGTGATAAAGTAATGGTCACATGAAGAAGTCATAAGGTAATATGTGATCAAGTGAAGGAGTCACAAAGTTAAAGTAGGTAGAAATTCTTTTTAGTCAGTACTTTCAACAGGAATGTTCTTACTCTTATTGACTTCTTGGAGTGTTGGTGCTTTGGCCCAGTAAAAAGGTCAGATCCAAGACAAGAAAGTGGCCTTTCCAGCTTCGGTTTTCACAGACCTATTTTAAAATGACCCCAGTGATGTCAACCTTGCACAAGGTCATGAGACTTCTTTGAGTAAATGTGTATGGTTAACCCAGGGCAAAATATGAAAGCTCCTGGACTCCAGCTTTAGGAAGAAATTGGAAGAAGCCCTGAGAGATACATCATGAAGAACTGTTCTTTCTTGTTCAGGGAGAGAAGAAAAGCTTAAGATTTGACAGCCTCTTGGCTTCATTTAGTCCTTCTATAGGGAGAGTTACAATCCTCATAGAAGGAGTTGCAAGGGAGTGACTAATAGTTCCATAAGAGACAAAGTAGTGAGAGCCTTGGTAATGAGTGGTTGCAAGGTATTATGGTGCAATTCAGGAAGCGATCAGCATTGGAATTTTCTAAATTTATTTTTCCCCCAGCCCACCCTTGGTAGTGCTAAGGAACTCTTTTGGGCTGTTGCTTAGAAGTGTGCCCTGGTAATGTTTGCCTGAATCTAAACCCAGGTCAGCCATGGGAAAGGCAAGCATCTAACTTCTGTGACTATTTCTTCAGCACCTGATTTAAAAAAATCAATAATACATATAAACATTTTTATTTTTTAGGTTAGTATTCTAAAATTAGTTAAGAAGACTTAAATACTCAATTTACTTTTCATGGGAAAACACAGCTTTATTATGTTCCTTTTTAAAAAGATTGTGCTGGTGAAGGGGGACATAGTAGTGTTTGGGAATAGTCTTGGGCAGATTTCACTGAGTCTGGGAGGACAAGCCCAGGCCCCTTGCTACCTCACTGGGAGGCAGTGACAAGCAGGACTGAGGAATTTGGTTGTAGATATGGTTCCTTTTAGGAAACAATATGCCCTGCTCAGACTTGGGTCTCATTTCTCAGAAGTTCTGCAGTTCCAAGAAAGAGGCAGAAATATACCAGGACTCTGTATCAGGAAGGCATAGGTTACTGTTACAGGTGGTGGCATCCCCACAGCACTGTGTTTGGATGGAAGTCCTTGCTGACTATGTTATTATTCGTGGCAACAAATTTAGGTGTTTAATTATTCATCATGCATTTCCTACTAGTGGATGTAATGGAACAAGAACCTTTATATAAGACCTAGACAAATGTTGTCCTTCTACCTTATATAATGGAAGGCACTTTTGCCTGTTAAAGATAATTGCTATCGTTAAATATTGATAGAGCATGAAATTTTTTTTCTAGAAGTAAAAATGAAGAGAACAACTCTTGGAAATACAATCAATATGCCCTGGATTCTTTGTCCAGAGAGCTCTAGGCGTTTAAAAGGAAGAAGCTATTTTGAAGGTGGATGCCTTTTTATTTTTAATAACATATGTCCTAGGTGCTAATTATTGCTTGAGATGTGAGAGAAAGGAGGTATTTTACAAGGCAGAATTGAAGAAAGAACTAGCACTTTTAAATATCAACTGCTTCTTTAGCTGGGAAGATGTTGCCCTAGAAATTATATAGAAGGAAAGAAGTTGGCTTCTTTCAACTAGAGCAAGGCTAATTTAAGGAAGGCGAAGGTCTCTGGCACTGCTCGATAGAATGGCATTGCAGACCAAAACCCTATCTTGGAAACAGTGACTGACTCAGGACAAATGGAAGGGAAATGAATTAGAGTCAAGGAGCCAACCTTGACTCTAACTGACAAAGTAACAGAGAAATCGAATCTAAGAACCTCTGGGCAGGGCTTCAGCTTTGCCCTCTACCTCAAGTTAATCTGAATGATTTTAATTCATTTTAGTTTTTAATTTGGAGAGCACACACAGATGTGCTCAGGGCTTACTTCTGGTTAATGCTCAAGAATCACTTCTGGTGGTGCTAAGGGAATCATATAGGGTGCCAGGGATTGAACTGTATGATACTCATCACTGGGGGCTGGAGCGATAGCACAGCAGGTAGGGCATTTGCCTTGAATGTGGCTGACCCGGGTTTGATTCCCAGAATCCCAGGAGTAATTCCTCAGTGCAGAGTCAGGAGTAATGCCTGTGCATCGCCGGGTGTGACCCAAAAAGCCTCCCCCCCCAAAAATACTCATAACTGGGACCTCCAGCATTCCAGTGCCATCAACTCACAAAAAGACTCCTCTAAATGTCCCTTCCAACTTCTCTCCCTTTTCCAACATAGCCACCAGAGTTTTCACTGAGTCTAAGAGTTAGTCTGGTGGTTTTACTTGAGAGTTTACTTGCTTTGTTTTATATTCCACTGCTGTTTGAGTGAAATCATCATTTGCTTAATTATTTCACTCTGCAGAATTACCTTAAAACCCATGTATTTTGTCCCCAAAGTAAAAATGTATCTCTTTTTCTTAAACAGTTAAGTAGTATTTCATTGAATATGTATGTATACCTCACAGCTTTTATTGGGGGGGACTTCCAACAACTATTCAGGCAGCTGGGGAGGGAATTGCTACTGCTAGCAACTCTGAGTCAGTTGGTTCGATGTCGGTCCTGAAGATCTATTCCTCACATCCTGAAATACTGCTGTGGAAATAGACATACAAATAACCTTTGGAATGGGTGTTTCATAATGTTCAGATGTACGTGTTGGAATGGTGCAAATTTTTATCTTCATTTGAATCTCTGCGAGATAGAGCCTTACAAAGCTGCTCTTGATTAGATTTCAGCCATCTTTATTTCTTTCAGTAACTTCTAGACCATCATATGTAGAAGCTGCACCAAATACATTTACAGTAACAGAGTACCAGAGGTTTTTTTCCCAGCTCCACATTCTCTCCAGTACTTTCTATTGCTAGCCTTTTATTGATTGATTTGTTTACTTTTGGGGGCCAGAAGTGCTCAGGGGATACTCCTGGGTCTGAACTCAGGAATCACTCCTGGCAGTACTTGGGATATTATGAGATGCCAAGGATTAAACTTAGATTGGCTATATGCAAAGTAAACACTCTATCCACTGTACCTCTGGCCCCATTTTTTAAAAATACTTATTTATTGAATCACTGTGGGAAAAGTTACAAAGGTTTCAGGTTTAAGTCTCGGCCATACAATGATCAAACACCTTTCCCTTTACCAGTACTTATTTTGCACCACCAAGAACCCCAATATACTCCCCTCCCACTCCTCCCAGTGCCTGTGAGGCAGATGATTTCTACTTAACTCTCTCGCTCTACTTTGATTACATTCATTATTTCAAAAAAAAGATGCACTATTATTGTTTAGAATTTCCACCCAACAATCAGAACTACTGAAAATCCATTGTGAAATAATTTGTTTTCTATAGCTGGTTATGAGACCATATGTTGTCGAGCAGCTGCTATTTTGGATTTCTGATATTTTAATAGCTAAGTCTGGAGGGATTTCTGCCATGAGCCAGATAATTACGAGATTGGTTTTTGTGCGACTGGTGCTATGGCCATGCTGGAGAGCCGCTTGTGGGGGGCAACTCGTGGCTTTGGTAGGGCATGAAGGACGAGCCAGTACCGCCGCCCCCTTTCCCATGAGACTGTAGTGCCCCATCACCGCTGGCTCATACCTGGTTTTCCAATAAACTCTGAGGAAGGCGGCCACCTTGCTGCCAGAGGGGGGGTAGGAGACGGAAAGGAGAGACACCATTTCCCTCCCAGGAAGGCATGGCGCAATAGTTTAACTCATACTCCATTCAGTTTTCTGCTGCAGGCTGCCAGGCTCTGGTTTAAGTCCTTGTGCCTCTGAAGCCATGGCCCTACCAGAGAGCCGCTGTGGGGGGCCACTCGTGGCCTTGGTAGGACGTGAAGGGTGAGCCGGTACCGCCCCCCCTTCCCATGAGTCTGTAGTTGCCGCATCACTGCCAGCTCATATCTGGCTTTCCAATAAGCTTTGACATGGCATTTGGCCTCATTTTTAATTTTTTTGACACTTAGACCATTCTTGTGGTTTTTATTTATGTTTTCCCCATAAAAATGGTTGCTGATTTTGTTTTTCTTGTGGCTGTGGGCCATTCCATTCTTTGTTCATTTGTTTTCATTTGTTTGTTTTGGCTATACCTGGTAGTGCTCAGTGCTTCTTCCTGGCTCTGTACTTGTTAGGGTACCATATGATGCACCAGGCATTGAACCCAGGTCAGTCACATGCCAGGCAAGTGCCCTGCCCACCATACTATCTCTCCAGCTGTGGGATGTTCATTATCTTCTTTGGAGAAGAGTCTATTTATGCCTTTGTTCACTTAAGAAAAAACACCTAAGGTTGTTGCTTCTTTATTGTTGAATTATGTGAGTTCTTGATGTATTTGTATATTAACTCCTTATCATATGTATGGTGTGGAAATATCTTCTCTCAATTTTTGAGGATATTTTTTGTTTGTTTTGTAGGATTCCTGACTCAAAGAAGTGTCTTAATTTTACACAAATACATTTCTGATGCTGAAGTTCTGGAGAGTTTCACCTAAATTTATGGTTTGGAATCTAAATCTGAGTCTTTAATCCATTTTGAACTAATTTGTTAACTAATTAATTTGAACTCAGGTCAGGTCACTGTCCTTCCGTTGTTCATCCATTTTCTCAAGCCGGCCCAGTAACGTCTCCATCATAAGACTTTGTTGTTACTGTGTTTGGCATATCGAATACATCACGGGTAGCTTGCCAGGTTTTGCCGCACGGGCGAGATACTCTCGGTAGCTTGCCGGGCTCTCCGAGAGGGGCGGAGGAATCGAACCTGGGTTGGTCATGTTGGCTGCTTGCAAGGCAAGCACCCTACCCGCTGTGCTATTGCTTCAGCCCAATTAATTTGAATTAACTAATTAAATAGCAAAGTGGCTAAAATTTTTAGCATGTACTATCTAATTTTTTCCAGCATCATTTGTGGCAAAGACATTCAAACACAAAATAATGGGCTTAGGAATCTAGCTCAGTAGTACAGTGTTTGCTTTGCAGGCCTGAGGCCATGGTTTTGGCCTCTGGAGTTGCCCACTTGCCATTGTGATTCTGGAGACTCAGCTATATGTGATCCCTATGGTCATAAATGTGCTATCTTTGACACACCACAACCAGCTATTTTCAAGTTCTGCAACTATAGTTTAGGATTCTGGCAAGCATGACAAAATGTGTGGGCATCACGACCAAACATGTGACTCACAGTGAGTGGCACAGCCAAGTGTGTGTGAGCCTTGGTCATAACAACAAAAGGTAAGGGAAGAAGGAAAACACTGAGAAATCTTATATTGATATTGAAAAGAAACCAAAATTTAAAATAGCATATCTTAGAATTAGAAGGTGGCAAAGGAGAGTTTAGGAATGTTAATTAATTTATCGCACACAGTGGGCAAAACAAATGAACTTTCTTTGCTTCCTACAATTGGTGTGATTTCTTTTTTCTTTTCCTTTTTTTTCTTTTTTGCTTTTTGGGTCACATGCAGCGATGCACGGGGGTTACTCCTGGCTCATGTACTCAGGAATTATTCCTGGCAGTGCTTGGGGGACCATATGGGATACTGGGAATTGAACCCATGTCGACTGTGTGCAAGGCAAAATCCCTACCTGCTGTGCTATCACTCTAGTCCCTGATGTAATTTCTTGACCTCAAGTCATTCTCAGCTGGGTGGTGATATTTAGTGGAAGTGTAGAAATTGACTAAGTTTGTCTATTACCTGGCACTGCTGGGAATGAGCCCTAAGTATAGAGCTGGGAGTATGCCCTCAGAATCACTGAATGTGTCCTAAAAATAAAACAACATCAGAAGAGTTAAGCTTGTTCATTTATGCTATCCCAGTGCCTTTTGGTTTAAATAGTTCCTGATAGTTGATTAATTGTTCTCTGTATAAATGTTTACTCTTCCAATTGCCCATCTCCCTCGCAAGCAACGGTCCCCAAATGGTCCCTGGATAGATGAGGTGCGCTATCAGGAGAGATATGTTTTTGAGCACTATGCAGCATTACTTGGATCCTCACTGCTCTGTGACTGATATTGTTCATGCTCCATATTAGTGCAGTTGATGGACCTACCTGCCCATTTAAAATCAGGTATCCAATATTGAGTCCACGCTTTTGTCTGTGACCATGAAGTTGTTTTGCTATTTTTCCCAACCACAATTCTTTATGGATCCCCTCTGATCTATAAACCCATTCTCTAGAATTAATAGGATTTCCATATTTCTTAAAAAATTGTTTTTTATTTTTATTTTATTTTTTTTTTGTTTTTTGGGCCACAGTTCTCAGGGCTTACTCCTGACTCTGTGCTTAGGGAATACTCAAGGGGACCATATACAGTATGTTGGGGAACCAACCTGGGTCTGCTGAGTGCAAGGCAAATGCCTTACCCGCTGTACTATTTTTCCCGCCCTGATTTCCAGATTTCTCGAACACCTTACTTAGGAAGCACTGCTTTTCTCTATAGGCTCTTTCTTCTATCATTGCTGAAATCACCCCTGCTATTTAGGAGGTGGTCCTGCCCTCAGCAACACAGAATCTCCAAATTATTCCCAGGGTTTCACTCCACTCATAGTTTCTACCAGAAGCTCCCTCGCCTGTCTGTCTGGATCATTCAATCATGTCTTTTATTCCTAGAGTTCCACTTCAGAGGGATAAGTGAGGTGAAGGACATTTGATCTCTTCTTCCCAAACTGCACTGGGATATGGAAGTGGAAGGTTTTCTATTTTCTTTTTCTGGCAGGGCCTTCTTTGACATCATTTTCTCCTACTTCCCTAGATGGCTCTGGCTTTCCTCTTGCCTGCTGACAATGTAATGATTTCCAGGGAACACAAAGTATGCATCAGTTTCACAAGTACTTTGCCAAATACAAGTGTGCTTTGGGGAGCACTCGGAGGAAGCCCCTTTGGTTTTCACAGTTGTTGTGCAAGTTTTCTGTTGTAGGGTTTTGGGGGAAGGAAGGGGAATACTGATAGATCAAATACTGTTCATGGCTTACTATTAAACTCTTAAATAAAGGCATCGGAAACCTCTGACTCTGCACATTGAGCATCCATTGTTTTTGTGTCAGAAACGATTATTAAAGTTCTCCGCCTCCCATAACAAAAAAAAATCTTGGGATGCTGTAAAGTCCTGGAAAAATTGCAGTTTGGCTGGAAATGTTCATGCTTGGTTTCAACACGTTCACACAGCATTCGCAGGAAATAATTGCAAGTTCACACAATATGCTCTGTGGGTGTGATTCAGATCTTCTCTCAAGAGCACTGAAAGTGGGCTCCCTGGCACATCCATGGCTCCAGAGGCACAAGGACTTAAACCAGAGCCCAGCACCTTGAGGCAGAAAAGTGAATGGACTATGCGTAAATCCAAGGTATCATGCCTCCCCAGGAGGGGTAGGCTGTCACTCCCTTCCGCCTCCCCCTGCCCCCAGCCCCCAGCCCCGCAGCAAGGTGGCTGCTGCCTCAGAGCTTATTGGAAATCCAGGTATGAGCCGGTGGTGATGGGGCAAGTGCAACCTCATGTGAAGGGGGGCATTCACGGCTCGTCCTTCACACCCTACCGAGGACATGAGTTGCCTCCCATGAGCGGCAATCCGGCACGGCCATGGCTCTAGAGCCACAGAAACCAATCTCGTAATTATCTGGCTCTCGGCAGAAATCCCTCCAGACTTAATAAATAAAATATCAGAAATACAAAATAGCGGCTGTGCGACATCATATGGTTCTCATAACCAGCTATAGAAAACAAATTATTTCACTATACCTTTTCAGCAGTTCTGATTGTTGGGGGAAACTCTAAACTATAATGGCGCATCTTTTGTTGAAGTGATGAATGTAATCAAAGTAGATAGAGAGTTAAGTAGAAATCATCTGCCTCACAGGCATTGGGAGGGTTGGGAGGGGAGTATATTGGGGGTTCTTGGTGGTGAAAAATAAGTACTGGTGAAGGGAAAGGTATTTGGTCATTGTATGACTGAGAATTAAAACCTGAAAGCTTTGTAACTCTTCACACAGTGATTCAATTAAAAAAAAACTTCACCCCCTCCCCCAAAAAAGAGCACAGAATGAAGGTTCTCAGCCATTTATGCAAAGAAGCATTAAAATAATGATGAAAGAATCCCAGTGTGATTGAGGGAAGTGGAAAAGAATTAAATGTTAAGGCACAGGTTTTTATCTTTCTTGGGATCAAAAGCTGCTGGGCATACCAGCGGATTTGGTATTCTATTGAGAAGTGCTCTTAGGCTTTTAAGGATTTGAGTCATGTTAGTTTTTTTTAATTTTTTTATTATAAAATTTTTTAATAGTGAGACATCATGAGGTACAGTTGCAGACTTACACATTTTTGTGCTTGGGTTTCAATTATACAATGATCGAACACCTATCCCTTCACCATTGCCCATTTCCCACCACCACGGATCCCAGTAGAGTCATGTTAGTTTTGTTTGCAGAATCCTAGCCATAATACAGTTTTCATTTTTCGGGGAGTAATAATATATAAGCACAATGAAGGAGCACAGAATGGGGCTTATTCTTTATAAGAAAAGAAGTACATAGGATTTGAGACCTCACTCTTACCAAATAGGGAAGAAAGTATCTTTATGGGGTCAATCTTATTTTTCTTGAGACCTCTGAGAACTGAGCTGTTATCTAAAGACTGTGAGAGCTGAGGCAGAAAATTCAAGATGAGACTTTATGTGATGACTAGTTACAGGAGGTAGAACATGCTTATGTGGAAGAATTATTGAACTAAACGCTATCCCAGTTAGTTCAAATAACTGAATACAACGAGATCCAAGTTAATGTAAATGTCAGGTGTGTCCAGCCAAAGAAACAGATACAAGAGGGTGGAGAAATATAACATGGGTTAATGTGCTTGCTGTGCAAGTAACCAACTCCAGTTTTAATCCCAGGCATTACATGTGGATCCCTGAGCACTGCCAATAGTGAGTCCTGACCACAACCAGGATTAATCCCTGAGCTTCACAGGGATTACAAACAAACAAACAAAAATCAGATATATGAAAACCCAACCCGAAGGACTAGAATAGTAGAGTGTATAAAAAAGCTATATTCATTACAATGATCACATATGGAATATGAGATGTAAACATACAATTCAATTTAATAGCATGCCAATTTGTTACTTCTATTCCATGGGTTTTTCCTGTATATTTTTTTTGTTTGCTTGTACTGGGAAATTCACCATTCTTCTCCTTCTGAGACCAGCCACTGACCCAGCAGTACTAAATCACAAAAGATTTCCCTTTCAGCCTTTTCTTGATCAGTTTATTAATCAAGAATATTGTTTTATCCACAGAAACTTATTATGAAAAACTGCTTTTCATCATTTAAATGTTTAAATGTTTCATCATTTAAATGTTCACTCCTGGACTTTTTCATGACCTAGATTGTATTGGGAATACTGGTGTTTTTAGTGGGGTTAACTGCTTTTCTCTTTGAAACTCCAGCGATGACATTAATATCAGAACAGAAATCTTCTTTGTTTTTGGGGCTGTGCTTTATGGTGCTTAAGGGATTCATTGGCTCAGTGGTCAGGGATTACTTCCAGTAGTGTTTGGGGACCATGTGGTACCAAAGATTGAACCTGGGACTCCACATGCAAAGCATATGCTCCAGTCCCTTGAGCTACTTCTCAGACCTAAAATGCACTATTTTTTTTATGTAGGAGTACTGCTATTTATTCAGCCACTGACTAGTTGATTGAATTGGGCATGAACTACACCTTACTTTTTTTTCTTTAATAATTTTATTTATTGAATCACCGTGAGGGCAGTTACAAACCTTTCGGGTTTAAGTCTCGCTCATACAATGAAACAACTGTACCTCCACCAGTACCCATTCTCCATCACCCAAAAAACCCAGTATATCCCCATCGCACACCCTGCTCCTAACTGTGGGGCAGATGATTTCCACATTACTCTCTCTCTACTTTGATTACATTTAATAATTAGACACGAGACCCACCATTATTATTTGGGATTTTACTCCAACACTCAGATCCGCTGAAAAGGCAACAGTAGACAATTTGTTTTCTATTGCTGGTTATGAATAACATATAATGTCATGTGGCTGTAGTAGTGGCTGTGCAATTTTGAAATTCCAAAATTTTAACACTTTCATCTGGAGGGATTTTTGCCAAAACCTGTTGTGTTCCGAGATTTGTTCCCACGTCTCTGGGATCATGGCCAATAGGCAGCTTGATCAGGAGCCAGAAAGTTCATTCATAGGCGGCAACTCAGGTTCTCCTTTGGATAGGGAGGAAAGGGCTGGCTCCACCCCCATCCCGTGAGGCCCTGCATGTCTCGTCACTGAGGGCCCAAACCTGACAGTCCAATGGCCTCTGGCAGATGGCGGCCACTGAGTCACCAAGGGGGAGCAGGCGGAGGCACAGCACCCTTTCCCCCCTAGTGTGGCCCAGCAACAGTAACCTACTGCGGGGTCCGGACATATTTCTGCTAAAAGATGCTGGGCTTTGGGATTTGTTTCCGAGTCTCTGTGATCATGGCCATTAAGTAGCTTGATCAGGAGCCAGAGAGATCATTTGTGAGCAGCGACTTGGGGTCTCGTTGGGACAGGGAGGCAAGGGCCGGCTCCACCTCTATCCCATGAGGCCCCTGCATGTCTCGTCACTGCGGGCCCAAACCTGACTGTCCAGTGGCAGATTATGGCAGTCACCGGGCTGCCAGGGGGAACAGGTCAAGGCATGAAATCTATTCCCACCTGGAGTGGCCCAGTGTCAGTAACCTACTGCAGAAACAGGATGCATTTCTGCCAAAAGCCATTGGGTTCTGAGATTCGTTTCTGAGTCTCTGAGATCATGGCTATTAAGCAGTTAGACCAGGAACCAGAGAGGTCATACCTCCAATTATATAACTGAGCTGGAGGTGGTTTGTGGGTGTATTCCCACATACCTAACTTTTTTTGTGTGTGTGTGAGTGTGTGACACTTTTTTAAAAAAAATGTATTAGTGAGACACCTTGAGGTACAGTTGTAGACTTATAAATTTTGTGCTTGGGTTTCAATTATACAATGATCAAATACCCATCCCTCCACCAGTGCCCATTACCCACCACCACAGATCCCAGTATCCCTCCCACCCCCATCCCCCCCATCCCACCTGCCTCTGTGGCAGGGCATTCCCCTTTGTTCTCTCTATCCTTTTGTCCACACACCTAACTTTTGGCCATTTACTTTCTTGGTAAACTTTTCCCCAAGTTGTTGGAGTCTGGCCAAAGGCACAGCAGTAATTTGGGGGTATCTGAAAGTCTGACAGTGCCATCAGGCTGCTGATGCTCTCGCCTCACAGGTACAGACTGACCTGTTGGTGGCACCATACCCCCCTAAAATGTATGATTTTTTTAACTATGAAACCCCTTTGTTTATTGTCACTTAGTTTTCTCTTTAATGTATGTGGGCTGGAGCGATAGCACAGCGGTAGGGCATTTGCCTTACAAGCGGTCAACATGGCTGACCTGAGTTTGATTCCTCCGCCCCTCTCGGAGAGCCCGGCAAGCTACGGAGAGTATCTCGCCCGCACGGCAGAGCCTGGCAAGCTACCCATGACGTATTCGATATGCCAAACACAGTAACAACAAGTCTTATGATGGAGATGTTACTGGGCCCGCTCGAGCAAATCGATGAACAACGGGAGGACCGTGACCTTTAATATATGCACAGAAACAGTTGGAATAAATAACACTTAGTTACTTAGAAGAATATTCACTTTATCAAGTTAAAAAAACACAACAACATGCTTCACATGCTTTTGGTTGTTGAGTAAATCTTTTCTGTAAGTCACAATATTCTGAAATATATAATTAATTTTGAAGCAGGTGCCAATACTTTTGAGAGATTTATTGTCTTTGGGGCTTCATGTGGTAAGTGATTATAGTAAATCTTAACATTTTGAGATATAGAAATTCAGTACTTAGTATTTTTAATAAGTACCTAAGCCTGTTTCTGTAGTAAATATTATTACATATAAAAATATTACCAAATAATTAACAACCATATAATGAGTGACAAAAATATTTTCTATAAGCACTTTCAAACTACTTTTTAAAATGTTGTGGCAAAACTTTACAGGTTCTGCTTCTAATTTCCCACATTTCCCACTTATCAATGATTTGGGTACCTAGTACCTTCTTTGCACTGTAGTTATCTCATGGGTTGATATTCTAGGTTCATTCACTAAGTCTTCAGTAGAGTGAGGAACGCCAAATATTTCTTCCCCTCTGAAATGGGAAGTTTTTCTTTTCTTTTCTTTTCTCTTTTCTTTTCTTTTCTTTCCTTTCCTTTCCTTTCCTTTCCTTTCCTTTCCTTTCCTTTCCTTTCCTTTCCTTTCCTTTTCTTTTTCTTGGATTTTTGGGTCACACCCAGCAATGAACAGGGATTATGCCTGGCTCTGCACTCAGGAATTACTCCTGGCAGTGCTTGGGGACCATATGGGATGCTGGGAATTGAACAGGGGTCAGCCATGTGCAAGGCAAACGCCCTATCCGCTGTACTATAGCTTCAGCTCCGGGGAGGTTTTTCTTAAAGGCTCACATTTGAGTATTTTTTATCACAGGCCTGAACAAATGCCCTCCAGTGCCTTGCTCTTGAAAGTGAGGTATTTAGTCATTAGGTTTGTGAAAAGGGGGATGAGAGATGTGGGTCTACTGATCATCTTTTGTTTGAGACCACGTGTTTAAGTTAGATCTCTATTCACTACATGTTGTTCTTACACGAAGTTGAATAGAGTTGGGTCAGAGTGATAGAATAGTGGGTAAGGTACTTGCTTTGCACACAGCCCACTTGAGTTCATTGGCATCCTAGGTGGTCCCCTAAGCACTGCCAGGAATAATCAATGTAGAGCCAGGAGTAATCCCTGAACACAGCTAGGTGTGGTTAAAAAAATTAAATGTAACAAAAAGTCCATTTATTTATTAATTTTATTGAATCATAGTGAGATACACAGTTATAAAGTTGTTCATGATTGGTTTCTTATATATAATGTTCCAATACCCGTCCCTTCATCAGTGTACATATCCCACCACCAATGTCCCCTATTTGAGTGTAAAATTTGTAGAACTGGAAGTATAAGTGAAAATCTACCACACATGGGCTGAAGCCATAGTACAGTGGGTAGGGTACTTGCCTTGCATGCTGATGATGCAGGTTCGATTCCTGGCATCCTATATCAGATCCCCTGAGCACTGCCAGGAGTAATTCTTGAGTGCAAAGTTAGTATTAAGCCTAGGTGAGCACTGCCAGGAGTAGTTCTTGAGTGCAAAGCCAGCACTAAGCCTAAGGAATTTCTGGGTGTGGCCCAAAACCCAACGACAACAACAACAACAACAATGATAATAATAAAAGAAAAAAGGAAAATCTACCAAACACATTCTGAGCTTTCTTTTTTTGATAGGTTCATTCCTGGTTGTGTCATGGGAATATTGTGATCTAAAGGCTTCATTCTGGGGCTCCCAAGTGCAAAGCATGTGCTTCAGTCTATTAAGTCATATTTTAGGCTCTCATTCTGAGTATTCTTAACAAAGACAGCAAAGAATTTTTTTAATTGAATCACTGTGAGATACAATTTCAAAGCTTTCATGTTTGAGTTTCAGTCATACAATGATTGAACACCCATCACTCAACCAGTGCACATTTTCCACCACCAATGTCCCCAGTAGCCCCCCACTATCCCACCTCTCCCCATGCCTCTATGGCAGAAAATTTCCTACATACTCTCTACTTTTGGGCATTATGGTTTGCAATATAGATAATGTGAGGCCATCATGTTTGGTTCTTTATCTACTTTCAGCACACATCTCCCATCCTGAACTATCCTTCCAATCATCATTGACTTAGTGATTCATTCTCTATCCCAGCTGCATTTTCCCTCAAATCATGAGGCAGGCTTCCAACCATGGGCAATCTTCTTGACCCTGCCTCTACTGTCCTTGGATGTCAGTTTCCTTTAATGTTATTTTATATTCCATCAATGACTGCAGTCATTCTATGTCTGTTCCTTTCTTTCTGACTCATTTCACTTATCATGATACTCTCTATGACCATTCACTTATAAGTAAATTTCATAACCTCATCTTTCCTAGTATAATACAGCTGCATAGTATTCCATTGTATAGATGTACTAAAGTTTCTTTAACCAGTTGTCTGTTCTTGGGCACTTGGGTTGTTTCCAGATTATGGCTATTGTGAACAGTGCTGCAATGAACATATAGGTGCAGATGTCATTTCTACTGTGCTTTTTTGCACCCTCGGGATATATTCCCAGAAGTGGTATCGTGAGGTCGCATGGAAGTTCAATTTCCTGTTTTTTAAGCAATACCTATATTGTTTTCCAGAAAGGCTTGACCAATTGGCATTCCCACCAACAATGAAAGAGAGTTCCTTTCTCCCCACATCTGCATCAGCATGTTTGTTCTTTTTGATGTGTGCCAGTTTCTGTGGTGTGAGATGATATCTCTTTGTTGTTCTGATTTGCACGTAATCCCTGATGATTAGAGATGTAGAGCATTTTTTCATGTGCCTTTTGGCCATTTTTATTTTTTTCAGAGGAATCTTCTATTCATTTCTTCTCCCCATTTTATGATGGGGTTGGAGGTTTTTTTCTTGTACAATTCTACTAGTGTTTTGTATATCCTGGATATTAGTCCCTTAACAGATGGATATTGAATAAATATAATTTCTTATTCTGTGGACTCTCTGTACTTTGGTCACTGTTTCATTTGAGGCACAGTGGCTCCTTAGTTTAATGTAATCCCATTTGCTTATGTTTGTTTCCAATTACTTGGTCAGTGGTGTTTCATCCTTAAAGATGCGTTTAGCTTCAATGTCTTGGAGGGCTCTGCCTACATTTTCCTCCATGTACCTTACGAATTCAGGTCTAATACTGAGGTCTTTAATCCACTTTGATCTCACTTTTGTGCCTGGTGTTAGACAGAGTAAGAGTTCATGTTTTTGCAAGTAGCTGTCCAGTTTCCCTACCACCACCCATCGAAGAGGCTTTATTTGTTCCACTGTACATTTCTTTCTCCTTTATCAAAGATTAATTGATCAGATATTTCAGAGTCTGTGATGGAATATTTAACTCTTTTCCATTGGTCTGCAGGTCTGTTTCTAGTCCAATACCATGCTTAAACAACAAAGATTTAAAGATAATTCTAAGAATGCTCCGTTGTGGAGCAGCTCTCTTGCTCTGCTTGGCCATGGTGGACTGTGTGGGATTTACAAGATGAAAGAAGTTAGGGACAATTTGAGCAGTCATTTCCTGCCCCGGATTCTGCCTGGAGAACAAACACAGCCTTGTCTCATCTCATGTAAATATATGACCTCTGTAATGCACTATTTCTTCTGCCAACCTCTGCCCCCACCCCATGGGACTTCTGGAGCATCCAAGTTCATCTCAAGTCATCAAAAGATAGTCGGCAGCAATGTGAGTCACATCTCATCACACTTTGGTATGTGTTCTTCCCTCTCCCTTTCCAAGTGTTTTGAGACTTTTTTTCTGGCAGTGGCCCACTTTTGCCTTTGATTCCTTCCTGTGATTCCACTACCTCCTACTGGCTACCCCCACTAATCACTGCTTTAGCCTTTGGCATTAACAGTCTCCTATGCTATAGTTTTTTGTTTCTTAATTTGTGGGTCCACATCAGTAGAACTGGGGCCATGTAGTGTGGGCCAGAGTTCTGTGCTCTGTTTGGTGGTGTTCTGGGGGTCATCAGGGCTACACTCAACTGTTCTGAGGCGGGTGGCATGTAGTTCAGGCTCAGGGTTCTGTATTTGCTAGGTATGTCCTCTAGCAATGAACTCATAGCATCAGCCTTACACTTTCATTCTTATAAGATGCTTGTAACTATAACTTGCAAAAACACGTTTTTTGTTTGTTTAGTTTTGGGTGACACCTGGTGATCCTCAGGGGTTACTCCTGGCTTTGCACCAAGGAATTACTCCTGGTAGTTCTCGGGGGACCATATGGGATTCTGGGGATCCAATCTGGGTCAGCCATGGGCAGGGCGATTGCCTTACCTGTGGTACTATCTCTCTAGCTCCAACCTTCTTTAACGGTAGAAAAAATGTATGTGTCATCCTGGAGACAAAAATTGTTTCTTGGACTGTTGACTGCTTATTTCCACAAAGTGTACTGTATTCCCTGCTGTATTTAGATAACTGCTGCATAAGCTATGGGGCTTGGGAAACACACCACCTAGTCTCTTGCACAGTGCCTCCTGAGAGCTCCTTTCCCTGCCTCACTTTGCCCTTTACATTCCTGTTTGCCTTCCTCTAGGCAGGGTGTGTAAACATTAGAGGGGAAACAGCAAGGGATGAGGGAAGACCATACAGCTTTTTGCAGTGCTGTCCAGTGAGATAAAACAAATAAGCTCCTGGTGCTGTTATTCATTTACCCACTCTTCTTACTTCACACATGAAAGTGGTGCAAAGTTTAGACTTGTGTATTCAATCCACATTGTGGATTAGAACCTGCATCCATGTTACCAATCCTTTAACTTTATTGAAGAGATTCCTGAAGTTCCAGGAAATGTTTGTCTACAAACAGAATATGGGAGTAGAATCTGAAGTGCATGGGTTTGTACTCTGCATCACTATGGCATCTTATTCATAGCCTGGAAACTATTGTGGAGACAACAGAAAGAGTAAAAGTGTTTCCAGTATTGGTCTAGGATTCAGGAAATGTGTATTCTCGTATCATTCTGTGTCAAATACATGTAATTTAGAAAGTCAGTTTTCCTCTCAAAGCAGAGTATTCTTATCTATTAATTGATAATGCCTACGATCTTGTTCATCTGTCATGTTCCTTAGTATGTCTACCTTTCCTCCAGTTTTTATTGAGATTATTATGAACTAGGTCCTGTGATAACCATATAATAATATGTAACCTCTAAACCACTCAGAGATACATTCTGTTATCAACCCATTTTCCAGACAAGGAATCTGAAAAACAGGTTAAGTGGATCCAGGCTATAGAGCCAATATGGAGATGAGTTTGGGCCATAATTTAATCCACTCAGAGGGTAGAAGATAAATAGTGTATATGTGGCAGTGTGTGTAAAAATATGTAGGTGTTCTTCAATTTACAGTATTCTGGATTCAGAAACACTGATTCCAGGACATTGGGGAGGGCGTCTAGTAACAAAGAACTAGTAAATATTGATTTGATTAATATAAGCAGATATAAGAAATAGGTTTTGGATAAATTTGTTGACTGCTGATGCTGATTGAACTCAAACTGTCAGATATGAAAACATTTTCTTATTAAGTAATCAGTCATGTTGCATAGATCTTACATAGATCTCAAAGCATTTACCATCTCTTTAACTTCACCAAATGTCTTTGTTCACTGTCACTTGCAATCACATTTCCCTGATTGCTTCCTCAAATTAAAATATTTTTCTCTACTCTTATAAAAAGAGGCTAAAAATAATAGGCAATATTATAATAGGCAATTCAAAATCAGAGAATTGATTGAAGATCCATTTTGACAGGCAAGAAAAAGTGAAATTTTAATGAAGGCTTTCAAGCAACACTTTCCTTTGATTCCTCAATAGACTGATGGCTTGTCATTTTTAACGGAACTTATATTTTGCACTATCATATGCTAGGTATAATACTGCATATTCTCTCTTGTGAGGTGATGCCTCAAATACAGTATAACTGAGGTTCTCTGATTTTCAAATGAAAGTGCTTATAACAGTACTTCTTGAAGTATATTGTTCTCATTAAAGAGTAACTCAAAAACTTTTTAAAAAGCTAATTTACATGCAGTAAATGCATGGGTCTCAAGTTCAGTGACTTCTGCTTTAGTCTTTTACCCCGTGCCTGATTGTCCTCACCAGGGCCCGACAGCTGAAGACCTCCAGGATCCAGCCAAAGTCATGCTGAGACCACTCTCCACACGCTTGGATGAGCCTCACGCATAAAGGAACTGGCAGATGAACCCAGGTGTGCGGGAACTGGGACTGAGATCTCCAAGCCTGCACGGTTTGGGACTAGACCTTTCAGTAGCTAGACAGTTACACCCACCAACTACCGTGTAACCCCAACAACGGCCAGGATCCAGAGATTATCACACCAAGCTCCTGGGAGTATGTGGCTGCTTTTGAGCGACTTTTTATTTACGTTTATTTATTTTTCAGGTTACATTGAATATCCAACCCACACGGCAAAGCCTGGCAAGCTATATGTGGTATATTCGATACTCCAAATCCAGTAAAAAAAAAATGGATCTCATTCCCCTGGCCCTGAATATGGCAGAGCCGAGAAAGATGTGGACGGAGAGGCTGATAAAATCTCAAGGCCGAACTAGGCTGCCAAAATGAAGAAGGACAAAAATGATTATCTGTACTTTCAATGCACGTACGCTGGTATCTGCTGCATCCACTGAGGACCTGATGGTACAAGTGCGAAAGATCAAGTACGGCATCATTGGTCTGACCAAAGCGAGAAGACATCAATCACATCAGGCTGGTTTTGACACTGGAGAAGAATTGTTCCGTGGAACATGTGACAAAAGAGGCATTGGTGGTGTCAGTAACCTTGTCAACATGAACTTAGCCATGAGCATTGATTCATTCGAATGCCTAACATCCCGAATCGGACAATTACACTTGAATAGATGTGGCTCACTGTTGGCAGTTTCTATCTTTGTTGTCTATGCACAAACATCCAATTATGGTGAAGGAGAAATTGAGAAGTTCTACATGGAGCTGGAGAAGTTCTATAAAGAAGACCACACATTCTACAAGATCACTGTCAGTGATTTAATGCCAAGATAGGACCAAGAAGATCAGTCGATAAACTCCACATTGGGACCCAAGGCGTAGAATGGTACGAACAGGGAGACAGACTGTCTGAGTTCATCATGTCAACCAAGACCATCCATGGTAACTCACAGTTCCAAAAGGCTGAATCTAAACATTGGACATGGGAGTCTCCCCGTGGACGGTTCTACAATGAAATAGACCACATCATATTCAATCAGCGGTTTTGCCTAACTGATGTTACCGTTGTCCCAAAATTCCAAACGGGATCGGACCACCGTCTCTTTCGTGCAAAATTCTACCTCACAGAACAGGGAGAAAAGAATGCAAAGTTTAAGAAGAGAACTCCCAGAACGACCACCAACTGGGAGCTCTTTGGCTCTGTTGCAGCAACATGGGAAGATGCCGTCATTGACAACATTGATGAGGAATACGATCGAATGATTCAGCACCTCCATGATTGTGCAAGGAATGCCAAGGGAGAGATAACCACAAAAAAAAGCCTTTCTTCGAACACTCTTGAATTTATTTGCCAACGTGGCTTGGCACATGCCTCAGGCGACCGAAAACAAATGTCCGAGCTGGCAAAGCAATGCAGAAAAGCGATCAAGGATGACCTCAAAGACAGGAGAGCAGCAGTGCTGGTAGATGCACCAGAAGCTGGGAAAAGCATTCATAATACCCGCCTGTCCTTCACCAACTACAGGACCAAGATGACTGCCCTCTGACATCCTGATGGATCTATCACATTTTCCAGAAGGGCAATGGAGAAGATTATTCATGACTTCTACTCAGATCTCTTTAATAGCCATGTACACTTGCCCACATACCAAATTCCGCAGGATGGATATGTTGTTACCAATGTTCTCCCTTCCAAAACCCAACACGCCATCTCGTTGGTAAAGAAACAAAGAGCACTTGACCAGACAAGGTCTGACCTGAATACCTGAAGAACTTACCATCAGTACTCATCAATACACTGTCTTGGCTCTTCACATGCTACCTGTCTGAATGCAAGGTTCCATCCCAGTGGAAAACCAGCAGGACCATACTACTATACAAATAGGGAGACATCCATGACATTGGCAACTATTGCCCAATCTGCCTATTTTCTGTCATCTACAAACTGTTTACTCGAGTCATCCTGAATAGGATTGTCAGAACACTAGATGAAGGACAACCATGCGAACAAGCCAGGTTCCGAAAAGGATTCAGCACCATCGACCATATTCACATCATAACCAAGCTCATTGAGGTTTCTCAGGTGTTCAAGATGCCGCTCTGTCTAATGTTCATTGATTTAAAGAAGGCTTTTGATTCTGTTGAGATGTAAGCGGTCATTGAAACCCTAGCCAATGAGGGCGTACAAACTCAATACATCAGAATCCTACGTGAGCTCTATTACGAATTCACTACCAGGATCTCACAATTCTACAAAGAATTAATCATCCATTTCAAGAGAAGGGTTCGGCAGGGTGATACTATTTCACCAAAACTCTTCAGTGCCACCTTCGAGAACATTATGCGACGACTGGAATGGGAAGAATGGGAGTGAAGATAGATGGTCATCAAGTACGCCACCTCCACTTTGCTGATGACATCGTTCTAATAAAACCAAATATCAGCCAAGCGGCACAAAAGCTAACCGACTTCGACTGTAAGTGTGGAAAGGTCGGATTACAACTGAATCTAACAAAGAAAATGTTCATGAGAAAAAATCTTGTTCCTGATGTTCCATTCACTCTCAACGAAACCATCATCTTCGAATGCAACCTATGTATACCTATGTCGAGAAATCAGCATGATGATTGACCTGGCACCTGAGTTACGCAGGAGGAAGAGAGCGGCTTGGAATGCCTTCAAGAGCATTGAAGAAATAACTAAGAGGACAAAGAACGTCCAGCTCCAAGCACATCTCTTATATTCCACTATTCTTCCTGCATTAACATATGCCTCAGAGACCTGTGCCCTATGAAAACAGGATGAGAACGCTATTTGAGTCTATCAAAGAGGAATCAAAAGAGCTATGCTTGGAGTACCACACTTCAATCAAATGAGAGATAGAATCCGGAGTTCCGATCTCCATCAACACTCAAGAATCAGGGACGCTGTCTCATTTGCCAAGGCGTCAAAAATCAGATGGGCTGGACACGTAATGAGATTTAGAGACGACCACTGGACTAGAGCTATTACTGACTGGATTCCACGGGACATCAAAAGATCGTGTGCACACCCACCTACAAGATGGTCAGACTTCTTCGTCAAGACCCTGAATGATCGGTTTGAGGCTCTGCATGTTCCTAGAACGAGCAGATGCCATTGGGCTATGCTAGCACGCAACAGGGATGAATGGAGACTTTACTGGCACCCGCTCGAGTAAATCAATGAGTAACGGGGTATCAAGTGATCAAGTGATGTATGTTGTTATAATTCAAATTGAGACACAACACATTTTATTATTCTTGAAAATTTTAATAAGTCCTTTTCTAGTCAATTCCTTCTGACTCAAGACAACTACTATAAATAATTGTCCTTCAATTTCATTAAATTTTTCATTACATCCTTCAATTTCATTTTATCACAGCTTGTTTATTCACTTACTGCTGGTAAATGTCTACTTTATTTTAAATATTATGAATATAAGTCCTATGGATATCTGTGCACAAATATTTGTGTGAACACATGTGTTAATTCATCTTGTGTTTATAAACACAGAAATGGTATTACTGGGTGATAGGCTATGTTTCTAACAGCCCTCAAAATTTTGAATCTTGATTCTACCTATCAAAAATTGTTTCAAATATTTACCATATTTTATTATGTATGTATATCTTGAGACAGGATTTGTTAATATCCAGGATCTGATTTATCTTAAGGAGGACCTTGATTTTGTGACTTTAGATGATGAATGACATTCCTTTAGCTGGTCAAATGTAATGTTAGACTACCTAAATTTTATATTGATTATTAATAAATTATTAATAATTATTTCAGAACCTATTATATCTCTTCTTAACTGCTGGATCAAAGATATGTGAGCCCTGCTTTGAAAGAACACATAGTCAAATGAGACATATAGCAACATGAAAAACTTAGATAGGGAAACAAAACTGCTGCAATGGTTAGTAAATTAGAGGGGCATTTATTTCTTGTTCCTTTCAACTGCTTTCCTAAGAGTTGAAAAACAGGAATCAGGAAGATCTGATTCTCGCTTCAAGAGTCTAGCCGAGGATACATATGCACACCCACCCACCCACCCACACACATACATATATTACAACACAAAGTGTTGAGTATTTGGAGCACCTGGGGGGTAAGTCAAGGATTTCTATGAATAAGTGATGTTGAATTGATCCTCTAAGAACAGTTAAGATTTTACCAGATGGGCCTTAGGGCAAAACACTCTAAATTTCTAATCTGGGATACTGAAAGCAGTTCAGGTGAGAGTAAAGAAGTTTAATTGCAGTGGTCAGTAATGGCAGGAAATATTTTTCAAAATGTAGATAGTTATGATACAGTATCTCTATAAGCAGCAATTTTTTAATTTTTTCTTTTTTATCTTGTTTTTATTCTTTTGTTTAAATTTTATTCAGTTGTTTTTATTCAAAGCCTGGCAATCTCCCCGTGACATATTCGATATGCCAAAAACAGTAACAACAAGTCTCACAATTTGTTGTGAGACGTTACTTGGTGCCCGCTTGTAAATCAGTGAACAACGGGAGGACATGCTTTCTTTTATTTATTTATTTATTTTTATTTTTAATTTTTATTAGTGAAACACCATAAGGTACAGTTGTAGACTTGCAAATTTTTGTGCTCGGGTTTCAATTATCCAATGATCAAATACACATCCTTCCACCAGTGCCCATTTTCTGCCACCACGGATCCAAGTATCCCTTCCACCCCTCATCCCCACTCCCCTGTCCCACCCTACCTCTGTGGGAGATCATTCTCTTTTGTTCTCTCTCTCCTTTTGGGTGCTGTGGTTTGCAAAGAGGCATTTAGTGGCAATCACGTTCAGGCTATAGTCTACTTTCAGTATGATTCTCCTATCCTCGGAGGATCCTCCTAACACCCTTTATTTGATACTCCCTTCTCTATCTGAGCTGCCTTTTCCCCTAGTGTGTGCAACTGGCTTCTAAACCATGGAGTAAACCTCCTGGTACTTATCTAGGCTATTCTTTGGTGTTAGTCTCCTATTTTGTTACTTTATGTTCCCCAGATGAATGCAATATTTCTGTGTTTGTCCCTCTCTTTCTGACTTATTTCGCTTAACATGATGCTTCCTATGTAGTACCACTTGTATGTAAATTTCATGACTTCATCTTTTCTAACTGCCATATAGTACTCCATTGTGTAGATGTACCAAAGTTTCCTTAACCAGTCATCTGTTCTTGGGCACTCAGTTTTTTTTTTTTTCAGATTCTGGCTATTGTAAACAGTGCTGTAATGAACAAACGAGTACAGATGTCACTTCAACTATATTTTTTGCCTCTCTGGGACATATTCCCAGGAGTGGTAGAGCTGGGTCAAATGGGAGCTCAGTTTCTAGTTTTTTGAGAATCGTCCATACTGTTTTCCAAAAGGGCTGAACCAGTCGGCATTCCCACCAGCAGTGAAGGAGGGTCCCTTTCTCGCCACATCCGCGCCAGCACCGGTTGCTTTTGTTCTTTTGGATGTGGGCCAGTTTCTGTGGTGTGAAATGATATCTCATTGTTGTTTTGATCTGCATCTCCCTGTTGATTAATTATGTAGAGCATTTTCTCATGTGCCTTTTTGCTATTGAGATATCTTCTTTGAGAAAGTTTCTGTTCATTTCATTGCCCCACTTTTGATGGGGTTGGATGTTTTCTTCTTGTGGAATTCAACCAGTGCTTTGTATATCCTTGATATCAACCCCTTGTCGGATGTGTATTGGGCGAATATCCTTTCCCATTCTGTGGACTGTCTTTGTATTTTGGTCACTGTTTCTTTTGAGGTACAGAAGCTTCTCATACCATAATGTGCTGAAATTAGAAGTAAATCAGGACCACAAACAGAAAACTAAATCAAACACCTGGAAATTAAAGAGTTCACTATTGGGCAATGAGTGGCTTAAAAAGGAAATCAAAGAGGAAATCAAAAGGTAACTGAAAACGAATGATAATGACGACACGAGTTACCAAAACTTATGGGACACAGCAAAAGCTGTGTTAAGAGGAAAGTTTATAGCTCTACAAGCATTCCTTAGGAAGGAGGAGCGAGCCCACATAAGTAACCTAACCTCACAGCTTAAGAGCTTGGAGAAGGACCAACAAAAGGAGCCCAACCCGAACAGGAGGAAGGAAATAATAAAGCTCAGAGCAGAGAATAACGAGATGGAAACCAAAAAATAATCTGAAAGATCAATGAAACCAAGAGCTGGTTCTTCAATAAAATAAATAAGATCAACAAGCCTGTAGCAAAACTCACAAAGAAAGGAAGAGAGAAAACCCTAATAAACAGAATCAGAAATGAAAAGGGGGTCATTACAACAGAGACTACAGAAATTCAAAGGATCTTCAGGGAGTATTTTGAGAAGCTTTATGCCACGGAACATGAAAACCTCGAGGAAATGGATAAATTTCTAGATTCCTATAGGCTCCCAAGGCTGAACCATGAAAACCTGGAATACCTGAACAGACCTATCACCATCAAGGAAATTGAAACGGTATCAAAAGTCTTCCCAAAAACAAAAGCCCAGGTCCAGATGGACCAGGACTTTTGATTACCGTTTCAATTTCCTTGATGTTAATAGGTCTATTCAGATATTCTATATCTTCTTGATTCAGCTTTGGGAGATTATAGGAATTCAGGAATTTATCCATTTCTTCTAGGTTCTCTTGTTTTGTTTCATACAGACTTTCAAAGTAGTCTCTGATGATCTTTTGAATTTCTTTGGTTTCTGTTGTGATATTCCCATTCTTATTTCTGATTCGATTTATTAGTGTTCTCTCTCTGTTTCTTTGTGAGTGTTGTTAGTGTTTTATCTATCTTATTTATTTTCTTGAAGAACCAGCTCTTGGTTTCATTGATCTTTCGGATTGTTTCTTTGGTTTCCATGTCGTTGATTTCTGCTCTAAATTTTGTGACCTCTTTCCTTCTGCCTGATTTGGGCTCCTTCTGTTGATCCTTTTCTAAGATCTTTAGCTGTGAAGTCAAGTTGTTTATGTGCATCCTTTCTTCCATCCTGAGATACGCTTGGAGAGCTATAAATTTTCTCCTTAATACGGCTTTAGCTGCATCCCATAAGTTCTGGTAGCTTGTATCTTCATTCTCATTTGTTTCCAAGTATCTTTTGATTTCGTCTTGACTTCCTTCCTGATCCACTCATTGTTCAACATTGAATTGTTTAATTTCCATGTGTTTGATTTGATTCTTCGTGTCTGTGTGTGATTCACGTCTATTCTCAGTGAATTGTGGTCTGAAAAGTTTGTTGATACAATTTCTATCTTCCTGATTCTATTGAGGTATGTTTTGTGGCCTAGGACATGGTCTATTTTGGAAAATGTTCCGTGCACACTGGAGAAGAATGTGTATTCTTTTTTTGGAGTGTAAAGCCCTGTATAGGTCTATAAGCCCTTTCTCTTCTCTTTCTTCTTCCAAAGCCAATGTTTCCTTGCTGAGTTTTGTTCTTGTTGATCTATCCAAAGGTGATAAGGCGATGTTGAAATCTCCAGCTACTATTGTGTTTCTATCAATGTCCTCCTTAAAATCTGTTAGCAGTTGTTTCAAATATTTAGTTGTTCCCTCATAAGGTGCGTATACATTTAAGAGTGTGATTTCTTCCTGTTATACATATCCCTTGATGAAGAGAAAATAGCCTTCGCTGTACCTTCTAATCTTTTTCAACCTAAAGTTAATGTTGTCGGATATTCGTATGGCCATCCCAGGTTTTTTGTGGGAGTTGTTTGCTTGCATGATTGTTTTCCATCCTTTCACTTCGAGTCTGTGTTTGCTTTAACTGTTGAGATGAGTTTCTTGTAGGCAACAGAATGTTGGATTCTGTCTCTGAACCCATTTTGCCACACTGTGTCTCTTAAATGGTGAATTTAGACTGTTGACATTGAGAGAGATTAGTGTTATGGGGTTTTTTGTCATCTTTTTGTAAGGGTCTGCTGTGGTTGTAGGGATTTTTTTGTCTTGCCCCTTTACCCCTTGTTTTAGGTTTTGTTTTGAGTCTATGAAGTTCCTGAGCTGCTGTTTATCTAGGTAATATTGTACCATTCCTTCAAGTTTGAGTGAGAGTTTAGCCGGTTAGAGTATTCTTGGTGAAGCATTCATTTCAGTGAGTTTTTTCACTATATCTCGCCACTACCATTGGGCTTGGAGGGGTTCCTCTGATAGATCTGCTGTGAATCTAAGGGGTGCTCCTTTGTATGTGATTTCCTTCCTTCACCTTGCTACTTGCAGTATTGTGTCTCTATTGGCAGCATCCATCATTCTAACTATGATATTTCTTGAATTGTTTTTGTTAGGGTCTCTTTTATCTGGCACCCTTCAGGCTCCTTGAATCCGAATGGCTGCATTGTCGAGCTCTGGGAATTTTTCCACGATGATTTGTTCAACCGTGGCTTTTTCAATGGGATTGTTTCCCTGAGCTTCTGGTATTCCAATGATTCTAATGTTGTTCCTCTTGGAATCGTCTCCTAGGACTCTGATTATCTCTAGAGCTATTTTGAGGTCCCTTGCCATTGGTTGTTGTTGCCTGTTGGCTT
This sequence comes from Sorex fumeus, assembly GCF_029834395.1. Taxonomy (NCBI): domain Eukaryota; kingdom Metazoa; phylum Chordata; class Mammalia; order Eulipotyphla; family Soricidae; genus Sorex; species Sorex fumeus. The sequence goes on from NW_026606092.1 coordinate 1,534,444, forward strand.
GGTGCAGCTGATCTTCCAGCTCACTGAATTTTTCTTCAGCTGTGGTCATTCTACTTTTGAGGGCACATACTGAGTTTTTTATTTCATCTATGGAATCTTTTATTCGTGAAATTTCTGTGTGTAGGTTTCCAATTTCTACTCTCATTTCTTCCTGTATTTTCTCAATTTTCCCATCCATTGTTTCTTTCATATCCTCCTTCAATTAACTGAATATCTGTTATCTGACTGCTTCATTGAGTTGATTGAACATCTTCATGATTTCATATCTGAATTCTTTGTCAGAGAGGTCCCTTAGGTGAGCAGCACCTACAGAAGCTTCTGGACTCTTTTCATCGACCTCCCCTTGTGGTGGGGATTTACATTGTTTCTTCATGTTGGAGTGTAAATGTGGGGACTACTTTCCTTGGTATGACTAAACTACTTGCGGCTGCATGAGCATTGACCTGCTGAAAATTAGACCACTTCTGCATAAACCACTTCCACTTCTGAAGAGGCCACGCCCACACTCTACCTGGTGTGTGTGGGGGGTGGGGAGTAAAGACTCGGTGGTGGAGAAGACCAGCCCAGCTTGTCCAAGAGGTAGGGGAGAAGACCAGCGCAGCTTGTCCGAGAGGACGCCTGGTGGTCTTTCAGGGAGAAATACAAGTCCCGGATTCAAGTGCCGGTGGATGAACTGATCTGGGTTTGGGAGAAGATCAGCACAGCTTGGGGTCGAAGAGGAAAAGCCACAAGGGCTGTTCTTGGGGTTGTGATCATCACTGAATAGTTATCTGGATTATTGATCTTTACGTTGCAGGGTATGTTAGGAAAGCCTTGTCCTCTACAATTATTTAGTGGGTTTTTGTTTGTTTTGTGTGTGGGGAGGTCACACCTGGAAGTGCTCAGGGATTACTCCTGGCTCTGTGCTCAGTGATGACGCCTGATGGGCTTTGGGGACCATATTGGGTGCTGGGAATCAAACCTGGGTTTATCATCTGCAAGGCAAATGCCCTACCCACAGTACTATCTTTAGGTTCCCTCTTATTTAGTGGTTTTTATTTATTTTTCTGGTTCTGTTGAGGTATAATTGACATATAACTTTAATTTTATTATTGCAGGAACTAAGTGACATGTCCAATGTCAAACTACTGAACTGATACTGATATGCATTTGCTCTTTCCAGCAGTCCGGAGGGAAAGCATTAGTAATAAAGACAAGTGATTATCCACTTGATCTACGGATGACAGAAAAGTGTAAGTATCACACTTACAGATTTGGTCATAAAGCTTAATAAAAGTTTGAATAGAATGAATCTGACAGGAGATACATATGGTTATCAGCATCAAATATGACTGTGCACATTGTTGGCAAGTAGGTCTAAAGATAGATCCTTATTCTGAGTCAGAAGGTGAGGAGAGCAGGTTCTTTGAGCTAGACCACTTATTGGGTTATAGATTTTCTCCCCAAATAGTAAACCTTTCTCCGAAGCTGTAATGTAGCCAGGTTCTAGACTGCTGCAGCTTTCCCACAGAGTCTGGGAGCTGAATTGCTATCGGTGGTGATCTCAAGTCTCCAGGGTGATGGGCTCTTCTTTCAATCTAAGATACTGTGGGAGACTAATGAGGAAAAGATAGAATCTTTACATATTTAAGCTAGAGTCCACGTGAAAGTAAATGTGGATAAAATAGACAACACATTTACAGCCCAGACTCTCAAGGTACAGGACCTGGTTTGATTTCTGTTGTGAGGGTTTAGAAATGCTCTCTTCGTCCTTTCTACACTGCTACCAAAAATGAGAGAAATGCTGAATACTATGCAGTTGTTTGAAAAGATGAAGTCATGAAATTTGCATGGATGAATGTGGATCAGCATGGGGAGTATAATGCTAAGTGAAATGAGTCAGAAAAAGAGGGACAGACATAGAAGGACTGCTCTCATTTGTGGATTATAAAGTAACAGAGTGGGACACTAACACCCAAGGTAGTAGAGATAAGAAACAGGAGGATTGCTCCATGGCTTGGAAGCCAGCCTCACATGCTGGGGGAAGAGGCAGCTAAGCTAGAGAAGGGACCACCAAGTAAAGGGTGATTGGAGAGTCTGCTCGGGATTGGAGATGTGTGCTGAAAGTAGACTATCATGATAGTCATTTAATACCTGCAATGCAAACCACAACACCCTAAATGAGAGAGAGTGTAAAAGGGATTGTGACTGCCACAGAGGCAGGGGTGAGGGTGGGGATGGGTAAGGGGTGGTTGGAGTGGATACTGGGAACATTGGTGGTGGATAATGGGCACTGGTTGAGGGATGGGTACTCAATCATTGTATGACTGAAATGTAAGGAGTAAAGTTTCTAAGGCTGTAACTGTACCTCGTGGTGATTCAATAAAAAACATTTCAAATGCTCAGAGGATATTGTAAAAAACAGGAAGATTGTATAGAAAGCAAAACAATAATAGTGAATTAAATAAATCGAAGCCTGTGTCTCTGTCTGATAAGGTCTGGGTAAAGAAGAGATACATACTATTCCGCAGTGTCAGAGACCCAGTCTTTCTGTCTTTCTACTTGATCATACCTAGCCATAAACTCAGAAAATAAGAAGCAGAATTCTTCTTTTGTTTTTAATCTTGCAGAAGAAAAGGGGTAATTGGGGGTGGGGAGGGGCATTGGGTATGATACGGTTGTTTGCTTCCCATTGGGTCACATGCTCATCCTTAACTTCAAAGGAGTCTGGGAAATGTAGTACTTATTGCAGATAGGCAAGTGCCTAGTTAAGATTTGGGAGACCTTATAAGCACCCTCTGCCACATACTCATTATTTTACTTCTTATGATGATTTACTTAGATAACCTTTTAACAAAACTCGCTGAGCATTTTATAAAAGAAGGAAAGAGACATCCAAAAGATCACACAGGTGGAAGAGGCAGGACCAGACTCAAGTTTACTGATTATTTAATACTGTGTCTGTCGCAATATGTTAAATCATCAGTAATGCTCAACGATTGACTCTCATACCATAATCAGCAAAATGATAGTTATCTTATTTCTGCAACAATATATAATATAAAGAAGCTTTATTCTTGGATTATCTAAGATCGTTTTTTAAATCCTGGGGTCTCAGTTTTCTGTGATGGGCACTTTTTTATTTTTAATATGTTAGATAATTTAAGCCTTCTGACAAGACTATTTTTCAGGAAGAGAAGAGTCGATCTAAATTTGAGTTGCTTGGATCTGCTTAGCTTTCCAAAGTGATTCAAACCAATGGTGTATGAAGGACAACAGATTCATCAAGTTCTTAATAATTGGATGGTTTTTTAATTTTGGTCTTGCTAGTCAATTCAGCTCAGTACAATTAAATCAGAAAAGGGGCTGAGGGGTTGGTTTTCTCCTGAATGCCTTCTCCCTGCTTCTAGCCTTTCTCTTTTAGACTGAAATATCACTGGAGAGTTTTTTTTTTTTTTGGCCTGAGGTAGCCAAAGTACAGAAGCTTAATTGAATTGTTTGAGTTGTTTCGGTGGGGCAAAAGGTTATGAGATTATATTAGTAAAAGGTTAACATAGGTGCTGAATTATTAAATTAATTAACTGATTACCTCTTGTAAAAACTCTAGTCACCTAGAGGTGACTAAGCTATTAAGTGTTAGGTGAATTGCTCCATCACTTTATCTTGCTTTTGAAAACTTCCTTAAACTGTGCCTAGGAATGTATCACAGGCACTAGATTAAAGATTAAATCTCTGCAATTCAAATACACTGTCTTACACTTGTTAATCTTTCTATTGCTACATATTATCTGATAAAAAGAAAGATTTGGAAGTTTACACTTATTTTAAAAATCATTTCATTATGGTTTTAACAGTTTTCTCATTGTAAGTTTTTCTTCTATTCTGTCTTTCCATTTGGGCCTTACTATGGAGCACAAGCCCTAAGTGTTTTGTACTCAAAAAAGCACACAAGCATACAAATGAATGATCTATTTATTGAATTGAATAATTCATCTCTACCTCCCCAGATGCTTTGCAAAACAAAATATGTTATTTCAAAACTCAGTGAAGTTGCTTCTGAAAGTCTTGATCATGACTTTGCACAGAGGCTATGGGAAATGTAAAATGAGAGCCCCTCTCAGGAGGCAGCAAAGTGGTGTTGGGACCCTGGCCCTCTGCACCAGCTGATGGATTTGTATTTCCTTTGTATTTCAATAATGCCTTTGTATTTCAGCTTTTGCACTTGCTTAGATAGGTCATCTGAAGCAATTTACTTAATTTCTCTGTCCCAAATTAGTGTCTGAAAAGCAGGAGTGACTGAAAGACTCAAAGAGTTTTGAAGATTGTCACTGTCACCGTCCTCCCGTTGTTCATCGATTTGCTTGAGCGGGCCCAGTAACGTCTCCATTGGAGACTTTTGTTGTTACTGTGTTTGGCATATCGAATACATCACGGGCAGCTTGCCAGGCTCTGCGGCGGCAAGATACTCTCGGTAGCTTGCTGGGCTCTCACAGAGGGATGAAGGAATCGAACTTGGGTGGGCCATGTTGGCTGCGTGCAAGGCAAATGCCCTACCATTGTGCTATCGCTCCAGACAGCACAGCGGTAGGGCGTTTGCCTTACGCGCAGCCAGCCCGGCCGAGCCAGGTTTGAAGATTAAGAAATAAAAATATATTTATACAGTACTGGCACATTATAAGAGCTTTGTTAGAAGCATGAGATAAACACTAGGTCGTCTTTGTTTATGCATGGATTTTATTACAAATGAATGTTAATAAGAAACATAGAGCTTTCCCTTGATGTCCTGAAAAGAGAGGAAGCACCACTCCAAATGGCCTGGTGCGGTTGCTGATTGAGTCATTTCTTTATCTAGATGGCTCTGGGCTTGTGTGAGAAAAAGCAGGAGCAGTGTTGTCAGAAAGGAGTTTGGGGTCTTACAAACCAGGGATTTAGTTTTGATTCTGACACTTGTAAACTGGGAGATGTCGGGTAGTTCGCCAACTTCTTGTAGGTAGTATTGGGGAAGAAATTAAGAAACAAGTATGGAAATTCCTCAACATAATACTTGGTCCATAGTGAGCACGTAGGTTGGTTGGTTGGTTTCTTGGGCCACACCCAATGGTGCTCAGGGTTTACTCTTGGCTCTATGCTCAAGAATCACTCAGGGATCACTCAGAATTTGGGGTACTATCTAGGATGCCAGGATTGAACCCAGGTGGGCCAAGTGCAAGGCAAATGTCCTTCCTTCTGTGTTATATTGCTCCATACCAAAGGTAGATTATTTTTTTTTATTGCCATGAATAAATCCTTGGAGGGAGACAATCTAAAAGTTTAGACTAAGAAGTAGTGAAACATTCCATCCCTTTATGTCTTTTTATTTTCCCTGGGTGTAAAGTTAAAATATAAAAAAAAAGATTTTGTTAAAATGATGTCTTACAAAATCATTAATGCTAAACTGAATGATCAGGGTAGGTGGGAAGCCTGACAAATTAGACCAAATTAGACTATCTTTATCAAAAAAGTGTTAAGGAAGATGAACATTTTAATTTACAACACAAATAGATATTTCACTGTAAGACTGGACTATGACTATGCACATATAATTAAAAAAGAAAATATAAAAACTCTACCACATTTAAATAATCATCTTGATGGATCTATTTTTACTTTTCAAAGAGTTGTTCTTCTGCCATGTTACTAATTAGGTAGAAATTAATTCTTATAAACATTTAAATTCAAAGATCACTATTGTTGCTAATTTACCACCAATTTCATACACTACAATTGTAACTCTTCTAAAGTGGGAGCATAATTAAATGTACAACAGCCCTGTAGATGTAACAATTACTATTTGCCATTAGAGTTATCTTTTCTATTGTACAATGTATCACATCAGCAAATATTTTTGTATTTTATATGCAAAACAGCATGATAAACTCTAAAGAAAATTTAAAGCAATTTCTTAACAGTTTATCTTAAATGAGTTTTAATTTTAACTCAGTCCAAATAATTAGCCAACAATGAAAGAAACTTTCTTTCTCTTCTGGGTTATGATATGAAGTGGCAGGGAAATAGATCAAGCTTCAAATGCCTGAGGTTACTAACTGTTCTCCTAACTCCCTATTAGTATTTTGTGTGTTACCAAGATTCAGGTAAGTACTATCTTTATTCAATTATTTGTCCATTCATTTATTTAACACTTACTGCACGTTTATATCCAACAAGCATCATATTAGGTACCACTATGGATCATTTTCCAGTTTATTCTAATGGTTTCCCTGATATCAGAATTTTTTTTTGTATATTTTGTCTTTTCAACTAGATTCTAAACAAATGGTTCTTGATTAGTGGTACTGACCTTTCAGGAACATTTGAAAATAGGTGACAGTATTTTTTATTATGATGGCTATATAGAATTACTATAATGCATAACATAATGAGGTACCATTGACATTTACTGTCTTGAGGTCTGGGATATTAAATATTGCACAATGTATGATGTAGTCATGCACCATGACTACTAACAACAGTTAGTAACCCACAAAATGACAGCAGTATTCTCTAGAAACACTGCAGCAAACAGATTGAAGGCAAAGATTTTCCTTTTACATAAATCCTCTGTAGTTTTTCATGTATGTTATCATTCTAATAGAAAACAGAAAATGTTGTTTTTTTTGTTTGACTGTGTTCTCTTTTTATTTATTTATTTATTTATTTTATTTATTTATTTATCCAGTAATAAATGGATCTCATTTCCCTAACCCTGAATATGCAGAGTCGAGAAGGATATGGAAGGAGAGGCTGATAAAACACCAAGGCAAACATAGGCTGCCAAAATGCAGAAAAACAAAAATGATTGTCTGTACTTTCAATGCTCGTACGCTGGCATCTGCTGCATCCATTGAAGACCTTATGGTACAAGCGCGAAAAATCAAGTACGACATCATTGGTCTGACCGAAACGAGAAGACATCAATCCCATCATGCTGTTTTCGACACTGGAGAAGAACTGTTCCTTGGAACATGTGATAAAAGAGGCGTCGGTGGTGTCGGTATCCTTGTCAACACAAACTTAGTCACGAGCATTGATTCATTCCAATGCCTAACATCCCGAATCGGATGATTACACTTGAATAAATGTGGCTCACTACCGGCAGTTTCTATCTTTGTTGTCTATGCACCAACATCCAGTTATGGTGAAAGAGAAACTGAGAAATTCTACATGGAGCTAGAGAAGTTCTATAAAGAAGATCACACCTTCTACAAGATCATTGTCGGTGATTTTAATGCCAAGATAGGACCAAGAAGATCAGTCGATGAACTCCACATGGGAACCCATGGCCTGGAATGGAACGAACAGGGTGACAGACTGTCTGAGTTCATCATGTCAACCAAAACCTTCCATAGTAACTCACAATTCCAAAAGGCTGAATCTAAACGTTTGACATGGGAGTCTCCCGATGGACGGTTCCACAATGAAATAGACCACATCATATTCAATCGGCAGTTTTGCCTAACCGATGTTGCTGTTGTCCCAAAATTCCAAACGGGATCAGACCACCGTCTTCTTCGTGCAAAATTCTACCTCACAGAACGAGGAGAAAAGAATGCAAGATTTAAGAAGAGGACTCCCAGAACAACCACCAACTGGGAGCTCTTTGGCTCTATTGCGGCAACATGGGAAGATGCCGTCATTGACAACATTGATGAGGAATACGATCGAATGATTCAACACCTCCATGATTGTTCAAGGAATGCCAAGAGAGAGATAACCACAAAAAACCGTCTTTCTTCGAACACTCTTGAACTTATTCGCCAACGTGGGCTTGGCACGTGCCTCAGGCAACCACAAGCGAACATCTGAACTGGCAAAACAGTGCAGAGAAGCCATCAAGGATGACCTCAAAAACAGGAGAGCAGCAGTACTGGTAGATGCAGCAGAAGCTGGGAAAAACATTCGTAATGCCCGCCTGTCCTTCACCAACTACAAAACCAAGATGACTGCCCTCCGACATCATGATGGATCTATCACATCTTCCAGAAGGGCAATGGAGAAGATTATTCATGACTTCTACTCAGATCTCTTTAATAACCACATCCACTTGCCCACATACCACATACCACATGATGGATATGTCGTTCCCAATGTTCTCCCTTCCGAAATCCAACATGCCATCTCGTCGGTAAAGAAACAAAGAGCACCTGGCCCAGACAAGATCAGACCTGAACACCTGAAGAACTTACCATCAGTATTCATCAATACATTGGCTCGACTCTTCACACGCTACCTGTCTGAATGCAAGGTTCCATCCCAAAGGAAAACCAGCAGGACTGTACTACTATACAAGAAAGGAGACATTCACGACATTGGCAACTATCGCCCAATCTGCCTATTGTCTGTCATCTACAAACTATTCACTCGTGTCATCCTGAATAGGATTAGCAGAACACTAGATGAAGGACAACCATGTGAACAAGCTGGATTCCGAAAAGGATTCAGTACCATCGACCATATCCACACAATAACCAAGCTCATTGAGGTATCTCGGGAGTTCAAGATGCCGCTCTGTCTAACGTTCATTGATTTAAAGAAGGCCTTTGATTCTGTTGAGACAGAAGCGGTCATGGAAGCCCTAGCCAATCAGGACGTACAAACTCAATACATCAAGATCCTTCGTCAGCTCTATTGCGGATTCACTACCAAGATCTCACCATTCTACAAAGAAGTAATCATTGATGTCAAGAGAGGGGTTCGGCAGGGTGATACCATTTCACCAAAACTCTTCAGTGCCACCCTCGAGAACATCATGCGACGACTGGAATGGGAAAGCATGGGAGTGAAGATAGATGCTCGGCAACTACACCACCTCTGCTTTGCTGATGACATCGTTCTAATAACACCAAACATCAACCAAGCAGTACAAATGCTGAACGACTTTGACCGTGAATGTGGAAAGGTCGGACTACAGCTGAATCTTACGAAGACAATGTTTATGAGAAACAGCCTTGTTCCTGAAGCTCCATTCGCTCTCAATGGAACCACTATCTCTGAATGCAACAGTTATATATACCTAGGTCGAGAAATCAACATGATGAATGACCTGGCACCTGAGTTGTGCAGGAGGAAGAGAGCGGCTTGGAATGCCTTCAAGAGCATTGAAGAAATAACTAAAAGGACAAAGAACTACGAGCACATCTCTTTGATTCCACTATTCTTCCTGCATTAACATATGCCTCAGAGACCTGGACCCTACGAAAACAGGATGAGAACGCTATTCGGGTCTCTCAAAGAGGAATCGAAAGAACTATGCTTGGAATATCACGATTCACTCAAATGAGAGATAGAATCCGAAGTTCTGATCTTCGTCAACGCTCAAGAATCAGGGACGCTGTCTCATTTGCCAAGACATCAAAAATCAGATGGGCTGGACACGTAATGAGGTTTACAGACAACCGCTGGACTAGAGCCATTACTGATTGGATTCCACGGGACATCAAAAGATCACGTGGACGCCCACCTACAAGATGGTCAGACTTCTTCGTCAAGACCCTAAGTGATCGGTTTGAGGCTCTGCATATTACTAGAACGAACAGATACCATTGGGCTATGCTAGCACGCAACCGGGATGAATGGAGACATTACTGGCACCTGCTCGAATAAATCGATGAATAACGGGGATTAAGAGAACACTTCACTTAAACACTTCACTTAAGTGATTAAGTGAAGTGTTCTCTTGATTAACCAAAAAGTTTAGACAAGATTTTGAGAGAGAGATTCACTTAAATGGAAAAATATAAATAATGTTTTTGAAAAAAATACAAAATGCATCCATATGTAGAAACCATGAGGCTTTAGGACTATAAAAATTCCTTCCTTGATGCATAAGACATTCCCTCCAAATATTTCTAGGTAAGTCTTAACGAAGGTGGTAAGGGGCACCACTGTTTCTAAGTTGACTCCTACTTGTTTACTAGTCATCAGGCCATGAGCCAGGGTAATCACTCATTGCTTTTAAGCAGATTAACAATAGTGTCATTTGTCATTTTTATTTGGTCAGACAGTACTGAAGCTTCCTTCTTATTCTTGGGGGAATCCCACATCAAGGATGTGTTATTTCCTTCTTACCACTTCTTGACTGTCAGAGGATTTAGACTTGGACAGTCCAGTACTATGGTAAAGGTAAGATCTTGTCTTTCAAGTGAGTGGACTCAAAAGATGAAATTACTAGAATTTACTCTTTTTTAAAAAATACTGTGCAGGGACAGATAGTACAGCAGGTAAGGTACTTGTATTGCATGTGGATGGTCCAGTTTCAGTCCCCTGCATCTCGTATAGCCCCTTGAGCCTTGCTGGGAGTGATCCCTGAGCAAGCTGGATGTGGCCCCACCCCCAGTCCACCAAATTGAGGTATTGTAGTCTAGTGTACAGTAGTAGTGAAATTATTGTCTTATACTTGCAGAGCTGCTACACCAATCCCTCCACCATTGTCCTGGATGTCAGAATGCACCTGGATCCCTGTATCTCTCTGATTCTTCCATGGAACTTAAAAATTTATTATCAGGGAAACATGGTTTTCAATAGTATTAATATTTATGTTTTTGATGTACAGTATAATTACACCACAGCTACCACAAAGTACCAGAAAACCCTCTGCAATTCTTCTTAAGTCCTTATCGTCTCCCCCATTTCTCTTGAGACTCCCCTTCCCAGCCCCCTGTATGGAAACCCCAGTTATATTGTCAGAGTCTAAGGGCTTGTTGGCATTGGGCACTGTCTATTCCCTTGCTCTAATACTTTATGTTCCACATAAAAGTGACATGCATCATTTGTCCTCCCTCTTACTTATTTGGCTTAACATACATCTTCTAATTCTACCAACTTACAACAGAAGGGAAGATTTCTTCTTTCTTCTTTCTAAGTAGTGTTCCATTGTGTATGTAATACCATGATTTATTTATCTATTCACCTGTCCTTGGGAAACCGAGCTATTTCTACATCTAGACTACTATAAATAGGACTACAATGAGCATGGGTGGATTAGTGCTTTTAAAAATTACTGCTGTAGTTAAAGTAATATATTAACACTATCGTTAACATTTATGGTCCTAATTTTCAGTTACTGCATCTCATCAACATCAAAGAAACCAACACTCTCCACCAAGACTCTATATTACTTTATTCTACCCCATTATTTCTCCAACCTCTTCTCCCTTTCTGGTAATTTCACTTTTGTAATCCAAGGCCAAGGGTTTTTCATCATTTGTTCTTGTCTATTCTGTGGTGTTCTCTGTGTATCACAGATGAATGAGATCATCCAATATTTATCCTTCTTTTCATTTATTTTGATTAACTTCACCCTTCAATTCATCCAAGTAACAGCTACTGAAAGATTTTATTTTTTTGTATATCTGCATTGTATTCCATTGTGTATCTATGACACAGCTTTTTTATTTTTTGTCTGTTTTTGACATTTATATTGTTTCCATATTTTTGGCTGTTGTACTAAGCACTTCAGTGAACATATTTTTGTAATTAAATTTCAAATTTACTAAGAAATATTTTCAAATTAGTTTTATTGTGTGTGTATACTTTGGAGGCAGATGCCAGAAATAAAACCAGTGGATATTATGGGAGCTATCCTCTTACTTATCAGAGAAAGATCCATGCTGTTTTCCACAGAGTCAGAACCAAACAACATTCCCCTGAACACAGAAAATAAGAGAGTCTCTTTTTACCACACTGCCAACACTAGTTGATTCCAGGATTTTTACTATATGCTGTTAAATTAATGTTTTGGTGCTTGACAAATAGATGCCAGGGAGTAGAATTTCTGTAATTCAGTTTCAATATTTTGGTAAGTTTCTGTGATTCACTATATACATGCTAATACTGATTGTTTCTGACCTTTTTTTTTCCCTTAAATTTTTATTAGTGAAACACCATGAGATACAGTTGTAGACCTACAAATTTTTGTGCTTGGATTTCAGTTATACAATGATCGAATACCCATCCCTCCACCAGTGCCCATTCTCCACCACCAGTCCGAGTATCCCTCCCACTCCCCTTCCCCCCATCCCACCCTACTACTGTGGCATGGCATTCCCTTTTGTTATCTCTCTTCTTTTGAGTGTTGTGGTTTGTAAAAGAGGCATTGAGTGGCAATCTTGTTCGGACTATAGTCTACTCTCATCACGCATTTCCCATCCTGTGAGGAACATCCCAAAACCCTTTATTTGGTGCTTCCTTCTCTATCTGAGCTGCCTTTTCCCCTAGCGTGTGCGGCTGTCCTCACAGCCATGGAGTAATCCTACTGGTACTTATCTCGACTATTCTTGGGTGTTAGTCTCCTATTTTGTTACTTTATGTTACCCAGATGAATGCAAGTCTTCTATGTCTATCCCTCTCTTTCTGACTCATTTCACTTAGCATGATGCTTTCCATGTAGTACCACTGTATGCAAATTTCATGACTTCATCCTTTCTGACAGCTACATAGTACTCCATTGTGTAGATGTACGAAAACTTCTTTAACGAGTCATCTGTTCTTGGGCACTCAGGTTTTTTTCCAGATTCTAGCTACTGTAAACAGTGTTGCAATGAACAAACGAGTACAGATGTCACTTCGACTATATTTTTTGCCTCTCTGGGATATATTCCCAGGAGTGGTATTGCTGGGTCAAATGAGAGCTCAATTTCTAGGTTTTTTTGAGAATCGTCCATGCTGTTTTCCAGAAGGGCTGAACCAGTCAGCATTCCCACCAGCAGTGAAGGAGGGTCCCTTTCTCACCACATCTGCGCCAGCACCGGTTGCTTTTGTTCTTTTGGATGTGAGCCAGTCTCTGTGGTGTGAAATGATATCTCATTGTTGTTTTGATCTGCATCTCCCTGATGATTAATGATGTAGAGCATTTTCTCATGTGTCTTTTAGCCATTCGGATTTCATCTTTGATGAAGTTTCTGTTCATTTCGTCGCCCCATTTTCTGATAGGGTTGGATGTTTTCTTCTTGTGGAGTTCAACAGTACTTTGTATATCCTTGATATCAACCCCTTGTCAGATGTGTATTTGGCGAATATCCTTTCCCATTCTGTGGACTGTCTTTGTATTTTGGTCACTGTTTCTTTTGAGGTGCAGAAGCTTCTTAGTTTAAGATAGTCCCATTTATGTATCTCTGTTTTCACTTGCTTAGCCAGTGGCATGGCATCTTTGAAGATACCATTAGCTTCAATGTCATGGAGGGTTTTGCCGACTTTGTCTTCAATGTACCTTATGGATTCCGGTCTGATGTTGAGGTCTTTAATCCATTTTGATGTTACTTTTGTACATGGTGTTAGGCAGAGATCTGAGCCCATTTTTGCATGTAGCCGTGCAGTTTTGCCAGCACCATTTGTTAAAGAGGCTTTCCTTACTCCACATCACATTTCTTACTCCTTTATCAAAGATTAGGTGATCATATGTTTGGGGGTAGATGTCAGTATATTCAACTCCGTTCCATTGGTCTGCTGTTCTGCTTTTGTTCCAGTACCATGCTGTTTTAATTATTACTGCTTTGTAGTAGAGTTTGAAGTTAGGGAGGTTGATTCCTCCCATTTTCTTTTTCCTAAGAATTGCTTTAGCTATATGCGGGTGCTTATTGTTCCATATAAATTTCAGGAGTGTTTGCTCCATTTCTTTGAAGAATGTCATGGGTATCCTAATAGGGATCACGTTGAATTTGTACAGTGCTTTGGGAAGTATTGCCATTTTGACAATGTTAATCCTCCTCATCCAGAAATTGTTTCTGACCTTTTTGATATATATTATTCTACTGGTGTGGGGTGATATCTCATGTTGCTTTGATTTGCATTTCCTTTATAATAAATGATGATTCCTCATTATTTCTTACTTTTAAAGAATCTAAAATGAGGTTTAAGAAACTCAGTCTGAGTTGTTCAAGTGCCTATCACTCCACCAGTGAGGGTTTTCTGGGGTAGAGGTGTTGCTTTCTATTGCCAAGAACAAAAAGTGGGCTGCTAAGGCTGTTGTTCTGTTCTCGAAGTTCACAAAGTTAGTGTTTACCAAGCTATTTAAAAATGATCTGATGAGAATACACTCCAGAGTAAGTCATTTTGCATGCAGAAAGAAAATGTGTTTTGCTTTGACACCTCTTTTTGTGCTCAGAAATTATGATCTGTGCCCTAGGCTATCAAGCATCAGTGCACAAAATTATTCACAAAGGGTTTATGGTTCAAGTGGTAAATCCAGGCATTTTCAAAATGTTGACCCAAGTGAGCCAGCACAGAAAGCTTGATCTTTCAGTTTGATGAAAATGTAATTTTATGGATGTCAATTAGGAGTTCAAAAGTTACATATCGTGTCACACAGATAAATAATTTTGCCAAAAGCAGTACCATAATTCATAACGACTTGTCTAGCCAATAGTAACTATGAGGCTGATTGAGTCAAGTGCTTGTTAATAAATGCAGTATTTATCTGATATTATGTGTTAGTCTTTTCTGAATAATAAAGGTTGTCCTATTCAAGGACTGAAAGTAGTACTTCAGATTGATAGCCAACTGAAAAACACTTTTATGCATGCTTCTTTTCCCATGCAAACAATAATTTCAAAACAGTACCAGATAATATAGTATGAATATCTGATACAAATTCTCTTTGGTTCCTTTAGACCATTTGGATATTGGGGGTAGGCTGAGGGTGAAGTAAATTTGGATGCTTGGGGCCAAAAAAGTAAATAAAGAATAAATAAATAACTGAAATAACTGTTTTCATGTGGTGTTTTGGTACCAGGAAGGAAATAGCTGTGCACATAAACAGCCTTTATGTTTCGACCCAGATCGGCTTTCTCTCAGCCTGATACTTCTCTGGTTCCAGGCACCACAGCCAGCTCTACTCCTTTGCGCCTTCTCTTCTCTCTCTTCTGTTCCCTGCAAGCGTCTTCATTCTTCTCTCTGGTGTCCTGCAAACTTTGCATGGTTATGTTGTCAGTGTAGACTTCAGTCCCACTTTTCTTTTTTTGCTTTTTCAGTTGTCTCAAACTTTCATTTTAATTTACATCTTATTTTATTTGAGGTGAAATGATTACCCAAACTGTTTTTTTTCTTTGTTGCTGTTATTGGTTTGTTTTTTGTTTTGGGACCTGCTCAGGGCTTACTCCTGCCTCGGTTCTCAGGGATCATTTCTGGCAGGACTCAGGGAACCTTATGTGGTGTGTGGGCTGAAACCCAGGTCAATGTAATGAAAATGCCTTATCTGCTGTACTATCTCTCGAACCCCAAACTGATCATGGATTTCATACATAAAAGCATTTTATGGGTCTGAGAGATAGTATATCACTAAGTCATGTGTTTTGCATGTCGCTGACTCCTGATAGACCTCCAACATCTCACATGGTGCTCACTTCACTGAACGTGCCAGGATTGATCACTGGGTGCGGAACCAAGAGAAAGACCTGAGCATAGTTTGGCATGCCTCCTCACCCTCAACCAGAAACCCCTCCCCCAAATTCCTAGCCAGACAAAAAAATTTTTTTTCTAGAACCCCTTCTTCCACCAGAGTGAAGGCTTCCTTCCTCCAATATTTTGGTGACCTCCCATCCCACCCTGGCCCTTCCGCCATTCTCCCCAAACTTCCTGCTGAGGCCCAGATGTCAGTTGTTGTTGCCTTTGTCTCCACTTTTCTTTTTTTTGCTTTTTGGGTCACACCTAGCAATGGGGTTACTCTTTTTATTGTTGTTACTGTTGTTACTGTGTTTGGCATATCGAATACTTCACGGGTGGCTTGCCAGGCTCTGCCTTGTGGGCGAGATATTCTCGGTAGCTTGCTGGGCTCTTTTTATTATTTTTTATAATTTTATTTATTGAATCATCATGAGAACAGTTACAAAGCTTTCGGGTCTAAGTCTTGGTCATACAATGAAACACCCATACCTTCACCAGTGCCCATTCTCCACCCCCAACAACCCCAGTATATCACCATCCCACACCCTCCCCCTACCTGTGAGGCAGACAATTTCCACATTACTCTCTCTCTCTCTACTTTGATTACATTCAATATTTTGACACCAGACGAACCATTATTATTTGGGATTTTATCTGAACACTCAGATCTGCTGAAAAAGCAATAGTAGACAATTTGTTTTCTATTTCTGGCTAAGAATAACATATGATGTTGCATGGCTGCAGTAGTGGCTGCACGATTTTGAAATTCCAAAATTTTACACTTAAATCTGGAGGGATTTCTGCCAAAAACTGCTGGGTTCCGAGATTTTTTTCTGAGTCTCTGGGATCATGGCCATTAAGCAGCTTGATCAGGAGCCAGAGAGGCCATTTGTGGGTGGCGACTCGGGGTCTCATTGGGATGGGGGGGAAAGGGCCGGCTACATCCCCATCCCATGAGGACCCACGTGTCTCGTCACTGTGGGCCCAAACCTGACTGTCCAGTGGCCTCTGGAGGATGATGGCCACCGGGCTGCCAGAGGGAACAGGCGAAGGCACGAAACCTATTCCTACCTGGGGTGGCCCGGCTTCGGTAACCTACTGCAGGAACCAGAAGTATTTCTGCCAAAAGCTGTTGGGTTTCGAGATTTGTTTCTGAGTCTCTGGGATCATGGCCATTAAGCAATTTGATCAGGAACCAGAGAGGCCATGCCTCCAATTATACAGCTGAGCTGGAGGTGGTTTGTGGGTGTGTCTCCCACATACCTAACTTTTGGCCATGTACTTTCTTGGTAAACTTTGCTCCAAGTTATTGGGGTCTGGCCAAAGGCACAGCAGCAATTTTGGTGTATCTGGAAGTCTGAAGGTGCCATCAGGCTGCTGATACACTTGCTTCACAGGTACAGGTTGACCTGCTGGCAGCACCCTCGATGGTGTTACTCTTGGCTCTGCACTCAGAAATTACTCCTGGCGGTGCTCATGGAACCATATGCTGGGAATCTAACACAGGTCAGTCAGGTGCAAGGCAAACGTCCTACCTGCTGGACTATCGCTCCAGCCCTGTCTCCACTCTTCTTCAGGAACTTCTCTTCCTCTTTCAATACCCAGCTCAGTCTTAGCCTTTCAGAACATCTCTGCCAGTCCAACCGTTTTTTCTTCTCTTCTCTCTTTCCCTCTTTTTCTCTCTTACACTGTTCTTACCTCTTTTCCTCTTTTATACTGTTAACCACCTTCAACAGTGTAAGTTAGGTGTAAGTATCCAAGACTTTGTTCTCTAAGGACAGAATGCAGGTATTTTATTTTCTATATTTACACAGCACAGTGGCTGAGACAAACTAAATAATAAATACACACTTAGGCTTAAACAGAGTCGCGATTGAGCAAGGTGAGCAGAAGGGTGTCAGAAAAAGTGAGGTTCTGACAAGCTGCCTCCCTCTTGACTCACTTCAAAACTTAGAGGTTTCAAATACCCTTTTCAGAATCCCAGACTGTGGCTCTCTAAACCAACAGTAACCGTTGCTTTGTCATGTCCTCTTTGAAATATTCTTTGAATTAAAGAATTTTGCCCCTGTAGCTATATTACATTGCATTATAAATGACATTCTATTAATAATTTTGCCTTCTTAGGCAAAATGTTAGACTTTCTTAATAAAAAAGTAGTTTTCTTTAATGGAAGTCCTTATATTTCTGATTTCATGTTGTATACAGTCCTGCTCATAGGAGAAGCTGAGCATATGCTTATTGGAATAATGAAATTAAGAAGGTCATCTAGCATATTGAAATTCTATTTTTATTTTCTTCTCTCATCTCATTATTCAGCAAGAAATAAAAAAATGGTAGTAGATACACCTTCAACTTTAAAAAGTTGATTTATGTTCAAAAAGATAGTATAGTCATTATCTTGAATTTATTAGGAAAACCGCTCTTTGAATTTCTGTGAAAAGTAAAGGTCAAACCATAAATAATTAAGCTCATTAATACTGGCTACACTGTCCATCACAAAGCAGAACAGAAATGTACATATTTTTCTGTGTAAAGAAGCTTTGACACACCGTCCTCTTTTCAGACCTAAAAAAATTGATAGAAAAGGCATTTTGTGAAGAGTTATTGATCTTTTCTTTAAGAATATCATTTGGCACATTTCTTGAAATAGTGCAGGTGATATTCTTACTTTCTGAATGACTTGACCTTGAGAAGGATATGATAGCTGGTGGGAAAGGAGAGAGGCATTGCTGAAAAATGTTTTTTAATTTGGGCAACTTGGGTCTAAAAGTTAGTACAGTGAGTTAGACACTTGCCTTCCATGTGCTCTACCTGGTCCAATCCTTGACACCTGATGTGGTCCCCCAAGCCTTGTCAGGAGTGATTTCTGATACAGAGCCAGGTGTAAGTTCTTAGTACCACTGGGTATGGCTTCCCAAATCCAAACAAGCAAAAAACAAAAAAAAATTTAGAAAAGATAAATTTAGGCAACTTGACATTATTACATTTATGGGACACACTGAAAATGCTTATCTTTTGCAGGGGACCTCCAAGCAGTGTTCAAGGGATATGAGGACAAATTCAGGCAATACTTTGGTCAATATGAGGGCTGAAGGCATTGTTCCTTTGGGTTAAGGAATCTCAGGATACAGCCATCGGTGGTTGGATACAGCCATCGGTGGTTGGATACAGCCATCGGTGGTTGGATACAGGATACAGCCATCGGTGGTTGAGGTTGGGTTGGAGTTCATGTCAGGGTTGGAGTTCATGTCAGGGATTGAATTAGGGTTGGCTACGTGCAAAACATGCACCCCCACCCTTGTGCAGTCTTGCCCAGGTCTGACAATACCTATCATGTGCATAAAATATGAACAGATTTGGTTCAAATCTGTGACTTTCTAATAATAAGAAAGAAACATTGCTGGGTTAGCAAATACACATTGTGAGGGAGGCTGTTCATCCTCAGCTCAAACCATCTGGTATCTGCTAGGGAAGTCAGTGTTGACAGCTCTAAAAATTTCACTTCATTGGTTTAATGCATTTCCCAGGCAGTTCTTGTCCTCCCATCTGGTTATCAACCCTGGGAAACTCATAAAAATACGTTTTTGTTGGAAAACAGTCCAAATGTTCCAAAGACATTTCCACTTTGAGGAAATATTTATAATGAACTGTATTTGCTAATGAAGTCACCTATGTCCCAGAACATGCTGCTGGGTTGTATTGTGAGGGTTGTAAAACAATAATAATTTTGATGACACTAAGCTCTAAGCTTTTCACTAGTTTCCTTCACCTTTCACAACAATTATTTAATAATTTCTTGTGAATCTTAGGAGAACCTTTCAGTGCTTTTTGTATTGCTATACAGAGGCCACATCTGACAATGCTCTGGGATTACTCTGTGTTCTGCACTCAGGAATCACCTTCGTGCTCAGGGGGACCATATGTAATGCTGAGGACTGAACCTGGATCTTCTGCATGCAAAGCAAACACCTTTTCCACTGTACTATCTCTCTGCCCAAGGACCTTTGAGTTTTGAGGGCTTATTCTTTTTGTGCTGGCTTAATCTTTTTGTCTTCCTGGGAGTGCTGCAGGGTATGGCTGGGGTTACCCTCAGTGAACCTCAGCCCTTGCAGCTGTGTGTGCCTGACAGATCAGTCCTTGGGCTCAGTAATGTAGTGCTCCTCAGACCTGAGGTGCAAGGCCACTTCTAGCCATACCCAGAAGTGCTAGGGATTGAATTTGGGGCCTCTTGCCCACAAGGTATCTGGTCCTTTGCTGGCACTGTCATCTCAATCCCTCTTGCCCACAAGGTATCTGGTCCTTTGCTGGCGCTGTCATCTCAATCCCTCTTGCCTGCAAGGTATCTGGTCCTTTGCTGGCGCTGTCATCTCAATCCCTGAAGCATTTTATAGTCATAAGATATAGAGCCCAATTTAAACTTTGAGTTAAACAGATATTTTATTTTGGTTGCTAGTAAACAATGTTGACTTTGCCTTAGTCTTATTTTCAAAGAGTGATTTTTTTCTTTGCAAAATTTCTCTCCAATCTTCTGCTGCTTGAAAAGTGCTATAAATAGGTTTTGTTCAACAAAGAACTTGATTAGTATGGAGACAGTGCAAGAAGTAGATTTGAAATGAGTTCAATTTGTGTTTTTTTTTGGGGAGAATAAATTACTTTGGGAAGGAGCCTACCAAGAGTGCACTCCCAGCAATGTGAGAACCACATTGCACTCCCAGCAATGTGAGAACCTGAGGAATGGAGCTACTCCTGCACAGAGATTCTAGGAGCCCTAAGGCTCCACTTGGGGAAAGAGGAAAGTGTTATTTATTTCTTGGTACTCATTTTAAAAGTGGTTTAAATTCCATTTATTTCAGGCAGGGTGTAGCTCAGTGGTTCCTTGCATGTATAAAGTTCTGGGTTTAAACCCCAGTACCATGAAGATAAATGGAATTTATACTTATATGTAGCATCATTTCTTTGTATATCTTGGTAAGAAAATACAAATTAATTTCATTTTATTTCAGTTTCATCTTTTGTAGTACGTGTTTCATAATGATTACATGAATTCAAGGGCTCTCCAGCTTGGTTCTGTGACCAACTACCTGTAATCAGATGGGAACCCAATATGGTATTTGTATTCATTGTTTCTCATTTGTAGGCTTTTACCAGACCCCTCTAAATAAAAACTGTCTTAAGTATTTAAGGACATATCACATATCCTATTAACAGGATGTGGTATTGAAGCAGGATGAAGTAGAGCACATCTAGAGGAAATACAATGATTTTTAATAGATAATAGTATCTTCTATTCCCATTATTGCACCACCATTCAAAACAAAATCAAACTAAATGAAATGAATGTATAGACACCTTAAAACCAAAGTAGAGCTGAAACTTAAAGTAGGAAAAGAAAGTATTTGTTGAGTTTCAACCCCAATATCTAGAAGTGCCCACTTGGATTTGGCACCTAAGCCAAACTCAAAGAGCATGGAATATTTTTGTTTGGGATTTTTAACAAGTAAACAGACCTGTTAAAATATGCTTGATCACTTGATCACTTTACACTTTACTCATTGATCTGCTCGAGTGGGTGCCAATAACGTCTCCATTTGTCCCAGTTGCAAGCTAATGTAGCCCAATGGTGTCTGCTTGTTCTAGAAACACTAAGAGCCTCAAACCAATTGTTCAGGGTTTTGATGAAGAAGTCTGATCATCTCGTAGGTGGGTGGCCACGTGATCTTTTGATGTCCCATGGAATCCAGTCAGTAATGGCTCTAGTCCAGCAGTCGTCTTCAAATCGCATTACGTGTCCAGCCCATCTGATTTTCAACACCTAGGCAAATGAGACAGCATCCCTGATTCTTGACCGTTGACCGAGGTTGGAACTTTTGATTCTTCCTCTCATTTGAGTGAAGCATGATACTCCAAGCATAACTCTTTCGGTTGCTCTTTGGGAGACCCAAATGGCATTCTCATCCTGTTTTCATAGGGCCCAGGCCTCTGAGGCGTATGGTAATGCAGGAAGAATGGTGAAATTGAAGAGATGTGCCTGGAGCCGGAGATTCTTCATCCTCTTAGCTATTTCTTCGACACTCTTGAAGGAGTTCCAAGCTGCTCTCTTTCTCGTGAGCAACTCAGGTGCCAGGTAATTCATCATGTTGACTTCTTGACGTAGGTACACATAACTGTTGCATTTGGAGATATTTGTCCCATTGAGAGTGAACAGAACGTCAGGAACGAGACTGTTTCTCATAAACATTGTCTTTGTGAGATTCAGCTGTATTCCAACCTTTCCACACTCATGGTCGAAGTCGGCCAGGATTTGTGCTGCTTGGCTGATGTTTGGAGTTATAAGAACGATGTCATTAGTGAAGCAGAGGTGGTGTAGTTGCCGACCGTCTATCTTCACTCCCATTCCTTCCCATTTCAGTAGTTGCATGACATTCTCGAGGGTGGCACTGAAGAGTTTCAGTGAAATGGTATCACCCTGCCTGTCAATGATCACCTCCCTTTAGAATGGTGAGATCCTGGTAGTGAATCCGCAATACAGTTCATGAAGGATCCTGATGTATTGAGTTTGAACACCCTGTTTGGCTAGGGACTCGATGACCGCTTCCATCTCAACAGATTCAAAGGCCTTCTTTAAATCAATGAACATTAGACAGAGTGGTATCTTGAACTCCGGAGAAACCTCAATGAGCTTGGTTATCATGTGGATATGGTCGATTGTGCTATATCCTTTTTGGACAACCACTAGATGGTTGTCCTTCATCTAGTGTTCTACCAATCCTATACAGGATGACTCGAGTGAACAACTTGTAGACAGCAGACAACAGGCAGATAGGGTGATAGTTGCCAATGTTGTGGATGTCTCCCTTCTTGTACAGTAGTAAAGTCCTGATGGTTTTCTATTGGGATGGAAACTTGCATTTAGACAGGTAGCATGTGAAGAGCCGAGCCAGTGTATTGATAAGTACTGATGGCAGGTTCTTCAGATGTTCAGGTCTGACCTTGTCTGGCACGGGTGCTGTTCACTTCTTTACTGATGAAATGGAGTGTCAGATTTCAGAAAGGAGAACACTGGGAATGACATATCCATTCTGCGGAAATTGGTATGTGGGCAGGTGGATGTGGCTATCTAAGAGATCCAAGTAGAAGTCATGAATAATCTTCTCCATTGCCCTTCTGGAAGTTGTGATAGATCCATCAGGACATCGGAGGGCAGTCATCTTGTTCTTGTAGTTGCTGAAGGACAGTCTGGCGTTTTGAATGCTTTTCCCTGCTTCTGCCACGTCTACCAGCACTGCTGCTTTTATCTCTTTGAGGTCTTCCTTTATTGCTTCTCTGCACTGCTTTGCGAACTCCGATGTTTGCTTGTGGTTGCCGGAAACGTGCGCCAAGCCAAGTTGGCAAATGAGCTCAAGAGTTTTCGAATACAGGCATCCTTTTGTGGCTATCTCTCTCTCAGCATTCTTCTCATACTCTTGGAGGTGCTGAACCAGTCAATCGTATTCCTCGTTAATGCCGTCAACAATGGCATCATCCCATGTTGCCGCAATAGTGCCAAAGACCTCCAGTTGGTGGTCATTCTGGGAGTTCTCTTCTTAAACTTTACAGCCCTTTCTCCCTGCTCTGTGAAGTAGAGTTTTGTACTAAGGCAAAAGTGCTCTGATCCCTTTTGGAATTTTGGGACTACAGTGACATCGGTCGGGCATGACCTTCAATTGAATATGATGTGGTCAATTTCGTTTGGAACCATCCACCGGGAGACTCCCATGTCCAACGTTTAGATTTGGCCTTTTGGAATTGTGAGTTATCATGGATGGTCTTGGTGGACATGATGAACTTGGACAATCACTCACCCTGTTCATTCCATTCTAGACCATGGAGTCCGATGTGCAGTTCTTCGGCTGATCTTCTCGATCCTATCTTGGCATTTAAATCAGCGACAATGATCTTGCAGAAGATGTGGTCTTCTTTATAGAACCTCTCCAGCTCCATGTAGAACATCTCAATTTCTCCTTCATCATAGTTGGATGTTGGTGATTAGGAATTTATCATGCTCACCACTCTCTCCTGAGGTTTACATCAATATTCATTTGTACTTAACATATTTGTCCTATGACAGGAGCTTTACTCAAATAAGTATAAGTAGTAGCTCATTTAATCCTTTCAACGATTTTTGAGGCAGGTCCTTCATTATACCTCTTCCCAAAATTAGGATATCAGACAAAAAGCAGTTGCTCAGGACCCAGCTAGTCAGAGGCCAGAACAAGATTAATTCGGACACTCTGAAACTCACGGAGCCAACACATAACCGTTGTGCTATGTAATCTATATCCTGATGTTTTAGAGGCATTTCTAGATGAATTTCAAAACTTGTGTGGACCATACCCATTACAGTGCCAATGCTACCATATGTGTCTTTGATTTCAGTGTCAACACAAATATGTAGTTTACTCCAGAACCACGTCAATTTAGTTGGTTTTATATTATTATAGAGTCTGTTTTATTCTTCTCTGAATAGACCTCATATTTGAGTTGTTAATTATATAAACTATTTGAGATACCGACAATCTTAATTGTTGAGGTGTAATACAAACCATGTAAAATTCTGACTTAATAATAATAATAAAAAATAATCATTGGCTTTATTGTACAGGAGTTCCATAACCAGGAGCAAAGCTTTCTTTTTAGTGTAAGTATAATCATTAAAGACATGTTCTCTAAATTTTCCTTTCCAGAACTAATACTATACTAATTTATAATTTTATGTACAAATATTTACCTGATAATCAATTTTCCATTACTGTCAGCCATACTGTACAGTCCTTATGGATATGAATATTTTATTTATTTATTTATTTATTTATTTATTGAATCACCGTGGGAACGGTTACAAAGCCTTCAGGTTTAGGTCTCAGTCATGCAAATATCAAACACATTTCCCTTTACCAATACTTATTTTTTACCATGAAGAACCCCAATAAAACCCCATCCCTCACCCCTCCCAGTCCCTGTGGGGCAGATGAAATCTAGTTAACACTCTATCTGCTTTGATTAGATTAATTGTTTCAATAAAAGATTCACCACTATTATTTAGAGTTTACCCCCCGCCCCAAATCAGACATGCTGAAAAAGCATTGTGAAGTGATTTGCTTTCTACAGCTGGGTTCAAGAATTAAATGTTGGTTTTGGATTTCTGCTATTTTACTTATTGACCCTGGAAGTATTTCTACTGAAAGTCAGATAGTTAAGAAATTGGTTTCTGTGCTGTGGAGTCATGGCCGTGCTGGAGAGCCGCTAGTGGGGGGCAACTGGTGGCCTCGGTAGGGCATGAAGGATGGACCGAAACGCCCCCCTTCCCATGAGGTTTTAGTCGCCCCCACTCCCCCGGCTCATACCTGCTGATCATAAGGCTCCCATGTGGCTGCCATCTTTCTTTCCAGAGGGAGGAGGGCGGAAGGGACCAACACCCGTTCCCCTCCGGGCAGACATGATAGCCTGGATCAACGCATAGTCCGTTCACTTTTCTGCTCCAAGCTGCTGGGTTCTGCATTAAGTCCTTGTGCTTCTGGGGCCGTGGCCGTGCTGGAGAGCCGCTCGTGGGGGGCAACTGGTGACCTCGGTAGGGCATGAAGGACGGACCGGAACGCCCCCCTTCCCATGAGGTTTTAGTCGCCCCCACACCCCCGGCTCATACCTGCTGTCCACAAGGCTCCCATGCGGCCGCCATCCTTCTTTCCAGAGAAGAGAGGGCAAATGGGGCAACACCCTTCCCCTCTGGCAGAGTTGATGGCCTAGATTAACGCATAGTCCTTTTACTTTTCTGCTCCAAGCTGCTGGGTTCTGCATTAAGTCCTTGTGCTTCTGGGGCTGTGGCTGTGCTGGAGAGAGGCTCGTGGGGGGCAACTAGTGACCTCGGTAGGGTGTGAAGGACGGACTGGAATGCCCCCCTTCCCATGAGGTTTTAGTCGCCCCCACAGCCCCGGATCATACCTGCTGTCCACAAGGCCCCGATGCGGCCGCCATCATTCTTTCCAGAGAAGAGAGGGCGAATGGGGCAATACCCTTTCCCCTCCGGACAAAATTGATGGCCTGGATTAACAAATAGCCCATTCACTTTTCTGCTCCAAGCGGCTGGGTTATGCATTAAGTCCTTGTGTTTCTGGGGCTGTGGCCGTGCTCCAAACTTAACTATGATTTTCAGAGAGAAACGTTGGGTGGTTTACTTCCCATGGATCACTTTGTAAATAGAGAGACATCGCGTGGCGGGGTAAGCGGCCACGCAGTTTTGAGGAAAACTCCTAGTTCCCGCATACTCGAGCTGTGCTTGTAGAGGCTTCTGGTCACCGGGGTTCCATATGGGGGAGGCGGGATGCGGTACCTACCCCATCTGGGACTTCCCGATGATCTAGGCTCTTTTTTGGAACCTGTATTTTTTTTCCCTTCAGGATCTGTGGATCCCACCCTCCATGCAGTCCTTCTCTTCCGCTGAATGCTGTAAAGATGGCGCTGGGGGGCGGGCTGTGGGCGTGACTTCCGGAATCTGAGGTTACATGGGAGTTGTAGTCCCGGCAGATTTAAGGAAAAGTCCTAGATCCCGCATACTCGAGCTGTGCTTGTAGAGGCTTCTGGTCATTGGGGTTCAATATAGGGGAGGCGGGATGCGGTACCTACCCCATCTGGAACTTCCCGATAATCTCGGCTCTTTTTAGACCCTGTTTTTTTTTCCTTCAGCATCTGTGGATCCAGTCTCCATGTAGTCCTTCTCTTCGACTGAATACTGTAAAGATGGCCCTGGGGGGCGGGCTGTGGGCGTGACTCTCAGAATCTGAGGTTAACTGGGAGTTGTAGCTCCAGCAGATTTGAGGAAAAGTCCTAGTTTCCGCATACTCGAGCTGTGCTTGTAAAGGCTTCTGGTCACGGGGGTTATATCTGGGGGATGAGGGACGTGGTACCTACATCATCTGGGACTTCCGGATGATCTCGGCTCTTTTTGGAAACTGTATTTTTTTTTCCCTACAGGATCGGTGGATCTCGCCCTCCATGTAGTCCTTCTCTTGGGCTGAATGCTGTAAAGATGGCGATGGGGGGCTGGATGTGGGCATGACTTCCGGAATCTGAGGTTACCTGGGAGTTGTAGTCCCGGCAGATTTGAGGAAAAGTCCTAGTTCCTGCATACTCGAGCTGTGCTTGTAGAGGCTTCTGGTCACCGGGGTTCCATCTGGGGGAGGCCGGATGCGGTACCTACCCCATCTGGAACTTCCCGATGATCTCGGCTCTTTTTGGAACCTGTATTTTTTTTTCCCTACAGGATCGGTGGATCCGGCCCTCCATGTAGTCCATCTCTTCGGCTGAATGCTGTAAAGATGGCCCTAGGAGGTGGGCTGTGGGCGTGACTTCCGAAATCTGAGGTTACCTGGGAGTTGTAGTCCCGTCAGATTTGAGGAAAAGTCCTAGTTCCCGCATACTCGAGCTGTGCTTGTAGAGGCTTCTGGACACCAGCGTTCCATCTGGGGGAGGCGGGATGCGGTACCTAACCCATCTGGGATTTCCCGATGATCTCAGCTCTTTTTGGAACCTGTTTGTTTTTTTTCCGTATCTGTGGATCCCGCCCTTCATGTATTCATTCTCTTCAGCTGAATGCTGTAAAGATGGCGCTGGGGCACGGGCTGTGGGCGTGACTTCCGGAATCTGAGGTTACCTGG
The DNA here is from genome assembly GCF_029834395.1 of Sorex fumeus. NCBI lineage: Eukaryota > Metazoa > Chordata > Mammalia > Eulipotyphla > Soricidae > Sorex > Sorex fumeus. The sequence continues at coordinate 1,561,527 of NW_026606092.1, forward strand.
GAGTAGTAGTCCCGGCAGATTTAAGGAAAAGTCCTAGTTCTCGCATACTCGAGCTGTGCTTGTAGAGGCTTCTGGTCACCGGGGTTCCATCTGGGGAAAGTGGGATGCAGTACCTACCCCATCTGGGACTTCCCGATGATCTTGGCTCTTTTTGGAACCTGTATTTTTTTTTCCCTTCAGGATCTGTGGATCCCGCCCTCCATGTAGTCCTTCTTTTCGGTTGAATGCTGTAAAGATGGCGCTGGGGGGCTGGCTGTGGGCGTGACTTCCGGAATCTGAGGTTACCTAGGAGTTGTAGTCCCAGCAGATTTGAGGAAAAGTCCTAGTTGCCGCACACTCGAGCTGTGCTTGTAGAGGCTTCTGGTCACCGGCGTTTCATCTGGGGGAGGAGGAATGCGGTACCTACCCCATCTGGAACTTACCGATGATCTCGGCTCTTTTTGGAACCTTTTTTTTTTTTCCTTCGGGATCTGTGGATCCTGCCCTCCATGTAGTCCTTCTCTACGGCTGAATGCTGTAAAGATGGCGCTGGGGGGCTGGCTGTGGGCGTGACTTCCGGAATCTGAGGTTACCTGGGAGTTGTAGTCCCGGCAGATATGAGGAAAAGTCCTACTTGCCGCATACTAGAGCTGTGCTTGTAGAGGCTTCTGGTCACTGGCGTTTCATCTGGGGGAGGTGGAATGTTGTACCTACACCATCTGGAACTTACCGATGATCTCGGCTCTTTTTGGAACCTGTTTTTTTTTCCTTCGGGATCTGTGGATCCCGCCCTCCATGTAGTCCTTCTCTTCGGCTGAATGCTGTAAAGATGGCCCTGGGGGGCGCGCTCTGGGCGTGAATTCCGGAATCTGAGGTTACCTCGGGGTTGTAGTCCCGGCAGATTTGAGGAAAAGTCCTAGTTCCCGCATATTCGAGCTGTGCTTGTAGAGCCTTCTGGTCACCGGGGTTCCATCTGGGGGAGGCAGGATGCGGTACCAACCCTATCTGGGATTTCCCGATGTTCTCGGCTCTTTTTGGAACCTGCTTTTTTTTTCCCTTCACGATTTGCGGATCCCGCCCTCCATGTAGTCCTTGTCTTCACCTGAATGCTGTAAAGATGGCAATGGGGGGGGGGGGGGGCTGTGGGTGTGACTTCCGGAATCTGATGTTACCTGTGAGTTGTAGTCCTGGCAGATTTCAGGTAAATTTCTAGTTCCCGCATACTAGAGCTGTGCTTGCAGAGGCTTCTGGTCACCGGGGTTACATCTATGGGAGGCGGGATGCGGTAGCTACCCTATTTGGGACTTCCTGATGATCTCGGCTCATTTTGGAACCTGTATTTTTTTTCCCTTCAGGATCTTTGGATCCTGCCCTCCATGTAGTCCTTCTCTTCGGCTGAATACTGTAAAGATGGCCCTGGGGGACTGGCTGTGGGCGTGTCTTCCGGAATCTGAGGTTACCTGGGAATTTTAGTCCCGGCAGATTTGAGGAAAAGTCCTAAAGGTAAAGGTAAAGGCCCTCCCGTTGATCGTCGATTTGCTCGAGCGGGCCCAGTAACGTCTCCATTGGAGACTTTGTTGTTACTGTGTTTGGCATATCGAATACTCTCGGTAGCTTGCCAGGCTCTCCGAGCGGGGCGGAGGAATCGAACTCGGGTCGGCCATGTTGGCCGCTGGTAAGGCGAGCGCCCTACCCGCTGTGCTATCGCTCCAGCCCTACCCGCTGTGCTATCGCTCCAGGATTTGAGGAAAAGTCCTAGTTCCGGCATACTCGAGCAGTGCGTGTAGTGGCTATTGGTCACAGGGTTTATATCTTGGGGAGAAGGGATGCGGTACCTACCCCATCTGGGACTTCCTGATGATCTCGGCTCTTTTTGGAATCTGTATTTTTTTTCCCTTCAGGATATATGGATCCCGTGCTCCATCTAGTCCTTCTCTTGGGCTGAATGCTGTAAAGATGGCCCTGCGGGGCACGCTGTGGGAGTGAGTTCCGGAATCTGAGGTCACCTGGGAGTTGTAGTCCCAGCAGATTTGAAGAAACGTCCTAGTTCCCACATACTAGACCTGTGCTTGTAGAGGCTTCTGGTCAACGGGGTTCCATCTGGGGGAGGCAGGATGCGGTACCTACCCTATCTGGGAATTCCCGATGATCTCGGGTCTTTTTGGAACCTGTATTTTTTTTCCCTTCGGGAACTGTGGATCCAGCCCTCCATGTAGTCCTTCTCTTCGGCTGAATGCTGTAAATATGGCCACGGAGTGCAGGCTGTGGGCGTGACTTCCGGAATCTGAGGTTACCTGGGAGTTTTAGTCCCGGCAGATTTGAGGAAAAGTACTAGTTCCTGCATACTCGAGCTGTGTTTGTAGAGGCTTCTGGTCACCGGGGTTATATCTGGGGGAGGCAGCATGCGATACCTACCCCATCTGGGACTTCCCGATGATCTCGGCTCCTTTTGGAAGCTGTTTATTTTTTTCCCTTCGGGATCTATGGAACCCGCCCTCCATGTAGTCCTTCTCTTCGGCTGAATGCTGTAAAGATGGCCCTGGGGGGCGGGCTATGGGCGTTGATTCCGGAATCTGAGGTTACCTGGGAGTTGTAGTCCCGGCAGATTTGAGGAAAAGTCCTAGTTCCCGCATACTCGATTTGTGTTTGTAGAGGCTTCTGGTCACCGGGGTTCCATCTGGGGGAGGCGGGTTGCGGTACCTACCCTATCTGGGACTTCCTGATGTTCTCGGCTCTTTTTGGAACCTGTTTTTTTTTTCCCTTCGGAATTTGTGGATCCCGCTCTCCATGTAGTCCTTGTCTTCGGCTGAATGCTGTAAAGATGGCCCTGGGTGGCGGGCTGTGGGCGTGACTACTGGAATTTGAGGTTACCTGGGAGTTGTAGTCCCGGCAGATTTGAGGTAAATTGCTAGTTCCCGCATACTCGAGCTGTGCTTTTAGAGGCTTCTGGTCACCGGGGTTCCATCTGGGGGAGGCGGATTGCGGTACCTACATCATCTGGGACTTCCCGATGATCTCGGTTCTTTTGGAACCTGTATTTTTTTTTCCTTCTGGATCTGTGAATCCCGGCCTCCGTGTAGTCCTTCTCTTCGGCTGTATGCTGTAATGATGGCTCTGGCGGGCGGGCTGTGGGCGTGACTTCCGGAATCTGAGGTTACCTGGGAGTTGTAGTCCCGGCAGATTTGAGGAAAAGTCCTAGTTCCCGCATACTCGAGCTGTGCTTGTAGAGGCTTCTGGTCACCGGGGTTATATCTGGGGGAGGAGGGATGCGGTACCTACCCCACCTGGGACTTCCCGATGATCTCGGCACATTTTGGAACCTGTATTTTTTTTTCCTTCGGGAAATGTGGATCCAGCCCTCCATGTAGTCCTTCTCTTCGGATGAATGCTGTAAATATGGCCACGGGGTGCAGGCTGTGGGCGTTACTTCCGGAATCTGAGGTTACCTGGGAGTTGTAGTCCCAGCAGATTTGAGGAAAAGTCCTAGTTCCCGCATACTCGAGCTGTGTTTGTAGAGGCTTCTGGACACCGGGGTTATATCTGGGGGAGGCAGCATGCGGTGCCTACCCCATCTGGGACTTCCCGATGACCACGGCTCTATTTGGAACCTCTTTATTTTTTTCCCCTTCAGGATCTGTGGATCCCGGCCTCCATGTAGTCCTTCTCTTCGGCTGTATGCTGTAAAGATGGCTCTGGCGGGCGGGCTGTTGGCGTGACTTCCGGAATCTGAGGTTACCTGGGAGTTGTAGTCCCGGCAGATTTGAGGAAAAGTCCTAGTTCCCGCATACTCGAGCTGTGCTTGTAGAGCCTTCTGGTCACCGGGGTTCCATCTGGGGAGGCGGGATTCGGTACCAACCCTATCTGGGACTTCCCGATGTTCTCGGCTCTTTTTGGAACCTGTTTTTTTTTTTTCCCCTTCGCGATTTGTGGATCCTGCCCTCCATGTAGTCCTTGTCTTCGGCTGAATGCTGTAAAGATGGCAATGGGGGGGGGGGGGCTGTGGGCGTGACTTCCGGAATCTGATGTTACCTGGGAGTTGTAGTCCTGGCAGATTTCAGATAAATTCCTAGTTCCCGCATACTCGAGCTGTGCTTGTAGAGGCTTCTGGTCACCGGGGTTACATCTATGGGAGGTGGGATGCGGTAGCTACCCTATCTGGGACTTTCTGATGATCTCGGCTCATTATGGAACCTGTATTTTTTTTTCCCTTCAGGATATTTGATCCCGCCCTCCATGTAGTCCTTCTCTTCGGCTGAATACTGTAAAGATGGCCCTGGGGGGCTGGTTGCGGGCGTGTCTTCTGGAATCTGTGGTTACCTGGGAGTTTTAGTCCCGGCAGATTTGAGGAAAAGTCCTAGTTCCCGCATACTCGAGCAGTGCTTGTAGAGGCTTCTGGTCACGGGGGTTATATGTGTGGGGGGAGGGATGCGGTACCTACCCATCTGGGACTTCCCGATGATCTCGGCTCATTTTGGAACCTGTATTTTTTTTTCCCTTCAGGATATGTGGTTCCTTCCCTCCATCTAGTCCTTCTCTTGGGCTGAATGCTGAAAAGATGGCCCTGTGGGGCGCGCTGTGGGAGTGACTTCCGGAATCTGAGGTTACCTGGGAGTTGTAGTCCCGGCAGATTTGAGGAAAAGTCCTAGTTCCCACATACTCGAGCTGTGCTTGTAGAGGCTTCTGGTCAACTGTGTTCCATCTGGGGGAGGCCGGATGAGGTACCTACCCTATATGGGAATTCCCGATGATCTCGGCTCTTTTTGGAACCTGTATTTTTTTTTCCTTCGGGAACTGTGGATCCAGCCCTCCATATAGTCCTTCTCTTCGGCTGAATACTGTAAATATGGCCACGGGGTGCAGACTGTGGGCGTGACTTCCGGAATCTGAGGTTACCTGGGAGTTGTAGTCCCGGCAGATTTGAGGTTAATTCCTAGTTCATGCATATTCGAGCTGTGCTTGTAGAGGCTTCTGGTCACCGGGGTTCCATCTGGGGGAGGCGGCATGCGGTACCTACCCCATCTGGGACTTCCCGATGATCTCTGCTCTTTTTGGAACCTGTATTTTTTTCCCCTTCAGGATCTGTGGATCCCGGCCTCCATGTAGTTCTTCTCTTCGGCTGTATGCTGTAAAGATGGCTCTGGCGGGTGGGCTGTTGGGATGACTTCCGGAATCTGAGGTTACCTGGGAGTTGTAGTCCCGGCAGATTTGAGGAAAAGACCTAGTTCCCGCATAGTCGAACTGAGTTTGTAGAGGCTTCTGGTCACCGGGGTTATATCTGGGGGAGGCAGCATGCGGTACCTACCCCATATGGGAATTCCCGATGATCTCGGCTCTTTTTGGAACCTCTTTTTTTTTTTTTCCCTTCGGGATCTATGGATCCCGCCCTCCATGTAGTCCTTCTCTTCGGCTGAATGCTGTAAAGATGGCACTGGGGGGCGGGCTATAGGCGTGACTTCCGGAATCTGAGGTTACCTGGGAGTTGTAGTCCCGGCAGATTATAGAAAAAGTCCTAGTTCCCACATACTCGAGCTGTGCTTGTAAAGGCTTCTGGTCACCGGGGTTCCATCTTGAGGAGGCCGAATGCGGTACCTACCCTATCTGGGACTTCCCGATGTTTTCGGGTCTCTTTGGAACCTGTTTTTTTTTTCCCTTCGGAATTTGTGGATCTCGCTCTCCATGTAGTCCTTGTCTTCGGCTGAATGCTGTAAATATGGCAATGGGGGGCGGGCTGTGGGCATGACTTCCGGAATCTGATGTTACCTGGGAGTTGTAGTCCTGGCAGATTTGAGGAAAACTCCTAGTTCCCGCACACTCGAGCTGTGCTTGTAGAGGCTTCTGTTCACCAGGGTTATATCTGGGGGAGGAGGGATGCGGTACCTAACCCATCTGGGACTTCCCGATGATCTCGGCTCATTTTGGAACCTGTATTTTCTTTTCCGTTCAGGATCTTTGGATCCCGCCCTCCATGTAGTTCTTCTCTTCGGCTGAATGCTGGAACGATGGCCCTGGGGGGCGGGCTGTGGGCATGAATTCCAGAATCTGAGGTTACCTGGGAGTTGTAGTCCTGGCAGATTAGAGGTAAATTCCTAGTTCCCGCATACTCGAGCTGTGCTTGTAGAGACTTCTGGTCACCGGGGTTACATCTATGGGAGGTGGGATGCGGTAGATACCCTATCTGGGACTTCCCTTTGATCTCGGCTCCTTTTGGAACCTGTATTTTTTTTTCCTACAGGATCTTTGGATCCCGCTCTCCATGTAGTCCTTCTCTTCGGCTGAATACTGTAAAGATGGCCCTGGGGGGCTGTCTGTGGGCGTGTCTTCCGGAATCTGAGGTTACCTGGGAATTTTAGTCCCGGCAGATTTGAGGAAAAGTCCTAGTTCCCGCATACTCGAGCAGTGCTTGTAGAGGCTTCTGGTCACGTGGGTTATATCTGGGTGGGGGAGGGATGCGGTACCTACCCCATCTGGGACTTCCCGATGTTCTCGGCTCTTTTTGGAACCTTTTTTTTTTTCCCTTCGCGATTTGTGGATCCTGCTCTCCATGTAGTCCTTGTCTTCGGCTGAATGCTGTAAAGATGGCAATAGGGGGCGGGCAGTGGGCGTGACTTCCGGAATCTGATGTTACCTGGGAGTTGTAGTCCCGGCAGATTTCAGGTAAATTGCTAGTTCCCGCATACTCAAGCTGTGCTTGTAGAGGCTTCTGGTCACCGGGGTTACATATATGGGAGGCGGGATGCGGTAGCTCCCCTATCTGGGACTTCCCGATGATCTCGGCTCATTTTGGAACCTGTATTTTTTTTCCCTTCTGGATCTTTGGATCCTGCCCTCCATGTAGTCCTTCTCTTCGGCTGAATACTGTAAAGATGGCCCTGGGGGGCTGGCTGTGGGCCTGTCTTCCGGAATCTGAGGTTACCTGGGAGTTTTAGTCCCGGCAGATTTGAGGAAAAGTCCTAGTTCCCGCATACTCGAGCAGTGCTTGTAGAGGCTTCTGGTCACGGGGGTTATATCTGGGGGGGGAGGTATGCGGTACCTACCCCATCTGGGACTTCCCGATGATCTCGGCTCTTTTTGGAACCTGTATTTTTTTTCCCTTCAGGGTATGTGGTTCCCTCCCTCCATCTAGTCCTTCTCTTGGACTGAATGCTGAAAAGATGGCCCTGTGGGGCGCGCTGTGGGAGTGACTTCCGGAATCTGAGGTTACCTGGGAGTTGTAGTCCCGGCAGATTTGAGGAAAAGTCCTAGTTCCCACATACTCGAGCTGTACTTGTAGAGGCTTCTGGTCAACGGGGTTCCATCTGGGGGAGGCAGGATGCGGTACCTACCCTATCTGGGAATTCCCGATGATCTCGGCTCTTTTTGGAACCTGTATTTTATTTTCCCCTTCAGAATCTGTGGATCCCGCCCTCCATGTAGTACTTTTCTTCGGCTGAATGCTGAAAAGATGGCCCTGTGGGGCGCGCTGTGGGAGTGACTTCCGGAATCTGAGGTTACCAGGGAGTTGTGTCCCGGAAGATTTGAGGAAAAGTCCTAATTCCCGCATAATCGAGCTGTGCTTGTAGAGGCTTCTGGTGACCGCGGTTCCATCTGGGGGAGGCGGGGTGCGGTAGCTGCACCATCTGGTACTTCCCAATGCTCTCGGCTCTTTTTGGAACCTGTATTTTATTTTTCCCTTCAGAATCTGTGGATCCCGCCCTCCATGTAGTACTTTTCTTTGGCAGAGTGCTGTAAAGATGGCCCTGGGGGGCGGGCTGTGGGCATGACTTCCAGATTCTGAGGTTACCTGGGATTTGTAATCCCGCAAGATTTGAGGAAAAGTCCTAGTTCCCGCATACTTGAGCTGTGCTTGCAGATGATTCTGGTCACCGGGTTTCCATCTGGGGGAGGCGGGATGCGGTACCTACACTATCTGGGAATTCCCGATGATCTCGGCTCTTTTTGGAACCTGTATTTTTTTTCCCTTCGGGATCTATGGATCCCGCCCTCCATGTAGTCCTTCTCTTCGGCTGAATGCTGTAAAGATGGCCCTGGCGGGCGGGTTGTGGGCGTGACTTCCGGAATCTAAGGTTACGTGAGAGTTGTAGTCCCGGCAGATTTGAGGAAAAGTCCTAGTTCCTGCATACTCGAGCTGTGCTTGTAGAGGCTTCACGTCACCGGGGTTCCATCTGGGGGAGGCGGGATGTGGTACTTACTCTATCCGGGAATTCCCGATGTTCTCGGCTCTTTTTGGAACCTGTTTTTTTTTTTTTTCGATTTGCGATTTGTGGATCCCGCCCTCCATGTAGTCCTTGTCTTAGGCTGAATGCTGTAAAGATGGCCCGGGGGGGCGGGCTGTGGGCGTGACTTCGGAATATGAGGTTACCTGGGATTTGTAATCCCGTCAGATTTGAGGTAAATTCCTAGTTCCCGCATACTCGAGCTGTCCTTGAAGAGGCTTCTGGTCACTGGGGTTACATCTCTGGGAGGCGGGATGCGGTACCTACCCTTTCTCAGACTTCCCGATGATCTCGGCTCATTTTGGAACCTATATCTTTTTTTCCCTTCAGGATCTTTGGATCCCGCCCTTCATGTAGTCCTTCTCTTCGGCTGAATGCTGTAAAGATGGCCCTGGGTTGCGGGCTGTGGGCGTGACTTCCGGAATCTGAGGTTACCTGGGAGTTCTACTCCCGGCAGATTTGAAGAAAAGTCCTAATTCCCGCATTATCGAGCTGTGCTTGTAGGGGCTTGTGGTTACCGGGGTTCCATCTGGGTGAGGCGGGATGCGGTAGCTACCCCATCTGGGACTTCCCGATGATCTCGGCTATTTTTGGAACCTGTATTTTTTTTTCCCTTCAGGATCTGTGGATCCCGCCCTCCATGTAGTCCTTCTCTTTGGCTGAATACTGTAAAGATGGCCCTGGCGGTCGGGCTGTAAGCTTGACTTCCGGAATCTGAGATTACCTGGTGGTTGTAGTCCCGGCAGATTTGAGGAAAAGTCCTACTTCCCGCATACTCGAGTTGTGTTTGTAGAGGCTTCTGGTCACCGGGGTTATATCTGGGGGAGGCAGCATGGGGTACCTACCCCATCTGGGACTTCCCGATGATCTCGGCTCTTTTTTGATCCTGTTCATTTTTTTCCGTTCGGGATCTATGGATCCCGCCCTCCATGTAGTCCTTCTCTTCGGCTGAATGCTGTAAAGATGGCCCTGGGGGGGCGGGCTATGTCGTGACTTCCAGAATCTGAGGTTACCTGGGAGTTGTAGTCCCGGCAGATTTGAGGAAAAGTCCTAGTTCCCGCATAGTCGAGCTGTGCTTGTAGAGGCTTCTGGTCACCGGGGTTCCATCTGGGGGAGGCGGGATACGGTACCTACCCGCTCTGGGACTTCCCGATGTTCTCGACTGTTTTTGGAACCTTAACTTTTTTTTCCTTCAGGACCTGTGCATCCCGCCCACCATGTAGTCCTTCTCTTCGGCTCAATGCTGAAAAGAAGGCCCTGAGGGGTGTGCTGTGGGCGTGACTTCCGGAATCTGGGGTTACCTGGGAGTTGTAGTCCCGGCCGATTTGAGGAAAAGTCCTAGTTCCCGCACACTCGAGCTGTGCTTGTAGAGGCTTCTGGTCACCGGCGTTCCAATTGGGGGAGGCGGGATGCGGTACCTACCCCATCTGGTACTTCCCGATGATCTCAGCTCTTTTTGGAACTTGTTTTTTTTATTCCCTTTGGGATCTGTGGATCCCGCCCTCCATTTAGTCTTTCTCTTCAGCTTAATGCTGCAAAGTTGGCCCTGGGGGGGGGGGGGGCTGTGGGCGTGACTTCCGCAATCTGAGGTTACCTGTGGTTGTAGTCCCGGCAGATTTGAGGAAAAGTCCTAGTTCCCGCATACTCGAGTTGTGTTTGTAGAGGCTTCTGGTCACCGGGGTTATATCTGTGGGAGGCAGCATGCGGTACCTACCCCATCTGGGACTTCCTGATGATCTCGGCACTTTTTGGAACCTGTTAATTTTTTTCCATTCGGCATCTATGGATCCCGCCCTCCATGTAGTCCTTCTCTTCAGCTTAATGCTGTAAAGATAGCCCCAGGGGGGGCGGGCTGTGTCGTGACTTCCAGAATCTGAGGTTACCTGGGAGTTGTAGTCCCGGCAGATTTGAGGAAATGTCCTAGTTCCCGCATACTCGAGCTGTGCGTGTAGAGGCTTCTGGTCACCGGTGTTCCATCTGGGGGAGGCGGGATGCGGTACCTACCCTATCTGGGACTTCCCGATCTTCTCGGCTCTTTTTGGAACCTGTTTTTTATTCCCTTCGCGATTTGTGGATCCCGCTCTCCATGTAGTCCTTGTCTTCGGCTGAATGCTGTAAAGATGGCCCTGGGTTGCGGGCTGTGGGCGTGACTTCCGGAATCTGAGGTTACCTGGGAGTTGTACTCCCGGCAGATTTGAAGAAAAGTCCTAATTCCCACATTATCGAGCTGTGCTTGTAGAGGCTTGTGGTGACCGGGGTTCCATCTGGGGGAGGTGGGATACGGTAGCTACACGATCTGGGACTTCTTGATGATCTCGGCTCTTTTTGGAACCTGTATTTTATTTTTCCCTTCAGGATCTGTGGATCCCGTCCTCCATGTAGTCCTTCTCTTCGGCTGAATGCTGCAAAGATGGTCCTGGGGGGCGGGCTGTAGGCGTGAGTTCCGGAATCTTATTTTATCTTGGAGTTGTAGTCCCGGCAGATTTGAGGAAAAGTCCTAGTTCCCGCACACTCGAGCTGTGCTTGTAGAGGCTTCTGGTCACCGGGGTTCCATCTGGGGGAGGCGGGATGCGTTACCTACCCCATCTGGGACTTTCCGATGATCTCGGCTCTTTTCGGAACTTGTTTTTTATTTTCCCTTCGGGATCTGTGGATCCCGCCCTCCATGTAGTCCTTCTCTTCGGCTGAATGCTGTAATGATGGTCCTGGGGGCTGGGCTGTGGGCGTGACTTCTGGAATCTGAGGTTACCTGGGAGTTGTACTCTCGGCTGATTTGAGGAAAAGTGCTAGTTCCCGCATACTTGATCTGTGCATGTAGAGACTCTTGTGGTTACCGGGGTTCCATCTGGGTGGGGCGGGATGCGGTAGCTACCCCATCTGGGACTTCCCGATGATCTCGGCTATTTTTGAAACCTGTATTTTTTTTCCCTTCAGGATCTGTGGATCCCACCCTCCATGTAGTCCTTCTCCTCGGCTGAATGCTGTAAAGGTGGCACTAGGGGGTGGGCTGTGGGCGTGACTTCCGCAATCTGAGATTACCTGGGAGTTGTATTCCTGGCATGTTTGAGGAAAAGTTCTAGTTCCCGCATACTCGAGCTGTGCTTGTAGAGGCTTCTGCTTCTGGTCACCGGGGTTCCATCTGGGGGATGGGGGATGCGGTACCTACCCCATCTGGGACTTCCCGATGATCTCGTCTCATTTCGGAAACTGTATTTTTTTTCCCCTTCAGGATCTGTGGATCCCGCCCTCCCTGTAGTCCTTCTCTTTGGCTGAATGCTGTAAAAATGGCCCTGGGGGGCGGGATGTAGGCGTGACTTCCAGAATCTCAGGTTACCTGGTGGTTGTAGTCCCGGGAGATTTGAGGAAAAGTCCTAGTTCCCTCATACTCGAGCTGTGTTTGTAGAGGCTTCTGGTCACCGGGGTTCCATCTGGGGTAGGAGGGATGCGGTACCTACCCCATCTGGGACTTCACGATGATCTCTGCTCTTTTTGGAAACTGTATTTTTTTTCCCTTCAGGATCTGTGGATCCCGCCCTTTATGTAGTCCTTCTCTTCGGCTGAATGCTGTAAAGATGGCGCTGAGTGGCGGGCTGTTGGCGGGACTTCCGGAATCTGAGGTTACCTGGGAGTTTTAGTCCCGGCAGATTTGAGGAAAAGTCCTAGTTCCCGCACACTCGAGCTGTGCTTGTAGAGGCTTGTGGTTACCGGGTTTCCATCTGGGGGAGGCGGGATGCGGTAGCTACCCCATCTGGGACTTCCTGATGATCTCTGCTCTTTTTGGAACCTGTATTTTTTTTCCCTTCAGGTTCTGTGGATCCTGCCCTCCATGTAGTCCTTCTCTTCGGCTGAATGCTGTAACGATGGCGCTGGGTTCGGGCTGTGGGCGTGACTACTGGAATCTGAGGTTACCTGGGAGTTGTAGTCCCGGCAGATTTGAGGTAGAGTCCTAGTTCCCGCATACTCGAGTTGTGCTTGTAGAGGCTTCTGGTCACCGGGGTTCCATCTGGGGGAGGCGGGATGTGGTGCCTACCCCTTCTGGTACTTCTGATGATCTCGACTCTTTTTGGAACCTGTTTTTTTTTTCCCTTCGGGATTTGTGGATCCCGCCCTCCATGAAGTCCTTTCCTTAGGTTGAATGCTGTAAAGATGGCCCTGGGGGGCGGGCTGTGGGCGTGACCTCCGGAATCTGAGGTTACCTGGGATTTGTAGTCCTGGCAGATTTGAGGAAAAGTCCTAGATAACGCATACTCGAGCTGTGCTTGTAGAGCCTTCTGGTCACCGGGTTCCATCTGGTGGAGGCGGGATGCAGTACCTACCCCATCTGGGACTTCCCAATGATCTCGTCTCATTTTGGAACCTGTATTTTTTTTCCCCTTCAGGATCTGTGGATCCCGCCCTCCATGTAGTCCTTCTCTTCGGCTGAATGCTGTAAAGATGGCCCTGGGGGGCGGGCTGTGGGCGTGACTTCCTAAATCTGAGGTTACCTGGGAGTTGTAGTCCCGGCAGATTTGAGGAAAAGTCCTAGTTCCTGCATACTCGATTTGTGTTTGTAGAGGCTTCTGGTCACCGGGGTTCCATCTGGGGGAGGAGGGATGCAGTACCTACCCCATCTGGGACTTCCCGATGATCTCGATTCTTTTTGGAACTTGTTATTTATTTTTCCCTTCGGGATGTGTGGATCCCGCCCTCCATGTAGTCCATCTCTTCGGCTGAATGCTGTAAAGATGGCCCTGGGGGCCGGGCTGTCGTCGTGACTTCCGGAATCTGAGGTTACCTGGGAGTTGTAGTCCCGTCAGATTTGAGGAAAAGTCCTAGTTCCCGCATACTCGAGCTGTGCTTGTAGAGGCTTCTGGTCACCGGGGTTCCATCTGGGGGAGGAGGTATGCGGTACCTACCCCATCTGGGACTTCCCGATGATCTCGGCTCTTCTTGGAACTTGGTTTTTTTTTTTTCCTTTGAGATCTGTGGATCCCGCCCTCCATGTAGTCCTTCTCTTCGGCTGAATGCTGTAAATATTGCGGTGGGCTGCGGGCTGTGGGCGTGACATCCGGAATTTGAGGTTACCTGGCAGTTGTAGTCCCGGCAGATTTGAGGAAATGTCCTAGTTCCCACATACTCGAGCTATGGTTGTAGAGGCTTTTGGTCACCGGGGTTCCATCTCGGGGAGGCGGATGCGGTACCTACCCCATCTGGGACTTCTCGATGATCTTGACTCTCTTTGGGGCCTGTTTTTTTTTTTCCCTTCGGGATCTGTTGATCCCGCCCTCCATGTAGTCCCTCTCTTCGGCTGAATGGATATGAATATTTTAAATCACTATATATCTCTCTCCACATATATGTATATTTTAGAAGCACACACACCCATGCAGATACCTCATTTCTTACTAGTTTTCAATCATTTTTGACATGAAGGTGAAGTCTTTTTACTTGGCACACACATCCCCATTTTATATGCTCTTGCCCATGTATTCAGTTTCTTTTTTGCCAAATTATTTCATTTTATTTGTTTGGCCCACATCCAACTGCCTTCAGTGCTTACTCCTGGTGGTGCACTAAAGAATCATTTTAGGTAGGTATGAAGGAGTACAGTCATTCCAGAGATTAAGTGTAGGTCTGACGCAGGCAAGGACAGCACCCTATCCACTGTATTACTTCTCTAGTCCCAACCTCTTAATCACTTAATCACTTAACTTCCTGTTAGTCGTCGATTTGTTCGAGCGGGCGCCAGTAACGTCTCCATTTGTCCCTGTCACGTGCTAGTGTAGCCCAATGGCATCTGTTTACTCCGGGAACATGAAGGGCCTCAAACCGATCATTCATGATCTTGACGAAGAAGTCTGACCATCTGGTAGGTGGGCGGCCACACGGTCTTTTGACATCCCGTGGAATCCAGTCAGTAACAGCTCTAGTCCAGAGGTCGTCTTTAAATCTCATTACGTGAACAGCCCATCTGATTTTTGACACCTTGGCAAACGAGACAGTATCCCTGACTCTTGATTGTCGACGGATGTCGGAACTCCGGATTCTTTCTCTCATTTGAGTGAAATGTGATATTCCAAGCATAGCTCTTTCAATTCTTCTTTGGGAGACCTGAATAGCATTCTCATCCTGTTTGCATAGGGCCCAGGTTTCTGAGGCATATGTTAATGCAGGAAGAACAGTGGAATCAAAGAGATGTGCCCGGCGCCGGAGGTTCTTCGTCCTCTAAGCTATTTCTTCGACGTTCTTGAAGGCGTTCCAAGCCGCTCTCTTCCTCCTGCACAGCTCGGGTGCCAGGTCATTTGTCATGTTGACCTCTCGACCTAGGTACACATAGCTGTTGCATTCGGAGATGATTGTTCCATTGAGAGCGAATGGGGCATCAGGAACGAGGCTGTTTCTCATAAACATTGTCTTCGTAAGATTCAGCTGTAGTCCTACCTTTCCACACTCACGGTCAAAGTCGGCCAGCATTTGTGCCGCTTGGCTGATGTTTGGTGTTATTAAAACAATGTCATCAGCAAAGAGGAGGTGGTGTAGTTGTCGACCATCTATCTTCCCTCCCTTTCCTTCCCATTCCAGTCGTCGCATGATGTTCTCGAGGGTGGCACTGAAGAGTTTCTGTGAAATCGTATCCCCCTGCCGCACCCCTCTCTTGACATCAACGATCACTTCTTTGTAGAATGGTGAGATCCTGGTAGTGAATCCACAATACAGCTCACGGAGGATCCTGATGTATTGGGCTTGAATGCCCTGATTGGCTAGGGCTCTAATGACCACTTCCGTCTCAACAGAATCAAAGGCCTTCTTTAAATCAATGGACGTTAAACAGAGCGGCATCTTGAACTCCCGCGAAACCTCAATGAGCTTGGTTATTGTGTGGATATGGTCGATGGTGCTGAATCCTTTGCGGAACCCTGCTTGCTCGCATGGCTGTCCTTCATCTAGTGTTCTGCCAATCCTATTTAGGATGACTCGAGTGAACAACTTGTAGATGACAGACAATAGGCAGATCGGGCGATATTTGCCAATGTCATGGATGTCTCCCTTCTTGAACAGTAGTAAGGTCCTGCTGGTTTTCCATTGTGACAGAACCTTGCATTCAGACATGTAGACTGGGAACTCTTTGGTACTATTGCGGCAACATGGGAAGATGCCATTGTTGACAACATTGACGAGGAATATGATCGACTGGTTCAGCACCTCCATGAATGTGCGAGGAATGCCAAGAGAGAGATAGCCACAAAAAATCGCCTATCTTCGAAAACTCTTGAGCTAATTCACCAGCGTGATTTGGCGCATGCCTCAGGCAACCGGAAGCTAACATCCGAGCTCGCAAAGCAGTGTAGAGATGCGATCAAGGAAGACCTCAAAGAGAGAAGAGCTGAAGTACTGGTAGATGCAGCAGAAGCCGGGAAAAGTATTCGTAACACCCGCCTGTCCTTCGCCAACTATAAGACCAAGATGACTGCCCTCCGACGTCCTGATGGATCCATCACATCCTCCAGAACGGCAATGGAGAAGATTATCCATGACTTCTACTCAAATCTCTTCGATAGCCATGTCCACTTGCCAACATACCAAATTCCACAGGATGGATATGTCGTTCCCAACATTCTCCCTTCCGAAATCTGACATGCCATTTTGTGGGTAAAGAAACAAACAGCACCTGGCCCAGACAAGGTCAGACCTGAACACCTGAAGAACCTGCCATCAGTACTCATCAATACACTGGCTTGGCTCTTCACTCGCTACCAACTTCTTATGTCTAATTATTTTATTCCACTAAAATAAATATTGAAC